>NC_056065.1:17575321-17888398 GCF_016772045.2 Ovis aries
AATTGTATCCCCATGATTTATTTTATGTCTGGAAGTTTATACCTCTTAATTCCCTTCACTTACTATGTCAGTCTTCCCACCTCTGCAATATGGCAATAACCAGGTTGTTCTCTGAATGCATGAGTCTGCTTCCATTTTATGTTTGCTCACTTAACTTGTTTTTAGATTCCAAGTGCGATCATATGGTATTAATATTTGCACTTTTCTATCTAACATTTCATTTAGCATTATACCCCCTAGATTATTCACACTGTGGCAATAGCAAGATCTCCTTTTTATGACTGAGTAGTTTTCTATTACTGAGCGACTGAAATGAACTGAACTGAGTATTCCATTGTGTATATATATCAGTTCAGTTCAGTCACTCAGTCGTGTCCAACTTGTTGCGACCCCATGGACTGCAGCATGCCAGACTTCCCTATCCATCACCAACTCCAAGAGCTTGCTCACATTCTTGTTCATTGAGTTGGTGATGCCATCCAACCATCTCATCCTCTGTCATCCCCTTCTCCTCCTGCCTTCAATCTTTCCCAGCGTCAGGGTCTTTTCCAGTGAGTCAGTTCTTTGCATCAGTTGGCCAAAGTATTGGAGTTTCTGCTTCAGTATCAGTTCTTCCAATGAATATTCAGGACTGATTTCTCTTAGGATTGACTGGTTGAATCTCCTTGCAGTCCAAGGGACTCTCAAGAGTCTTCTCCAACACCACAGTTCAAAAGCATCAATTCTTTGGTGCTTAGCCTTCTATATAGCCCAATCCCATGAACAATGTGTATATATATACCACTTCTTCCTTATCCATCCATCTGTTGAACTTTTAGGTTGCTTCTGTGTCTTGAATATTGTAAATAATGTTGCAATGATGCATATATCTTTTTGAATTGGTGTTTACATTTCCTTTGGATAAATACCTAAAAGTGGAATTGCTGGATCATATGATAGTTCTTTTTTTAATTTTTGAAGAGTCTTCATACTGTTTTCCATAGTGACTGTACCACTTTACACTCTCATCAACAGTGTACAGGGATTCATTTTTCACCACAACCTCACCAACCCTTGTTATTTGTTATCCTGCTAATAGCCATGGGTAGGAATTCTTGAGCTAATGTATTATGCAAAGTGGGAGATATTCCTAGAATAGTGACTGTATTGTAGGTGATGGAGAAGTGATCAGTCAGGAAATTTATGCCAGCAGAAGAAATGCCAGTTAAAGAAACTTCAGGATGAAGATGCAGAAGAGACCAGGATATATCATTTTAGGCATGTAGCAGTGCTCATTTATCCTACTATGGGGGGAGGTAGAAGTGTAAACAGAGGATTGCCTGTTACACATGTTGCTTTATTCCACTCCTCTCATGAATTGATCATGGTTTTCTTTCATTCTGCTAAGTTACTTCTTTCGTGTCCGACTCTGTGCGACCCCATAGACAGTAGCCCACCAGGCTCCCCCGTCCCTGGGATTCTCCAGGCAAGAACATTGGAGTGGGTTGCCATTTCCTTCTCCAATGCATGAAAGTGAAAAATGAAAGTGAAGTCGCTCAGTCGTGTCTGACCCTCAGCGACACTGTGACTGCAGCCTTCCAGGCTCTTCCGTCCGTGGGATTTTCCAGGCAAGAGTCCAGACAAACCCTGGAATCTTTCTCCACTTAGTGAGCAATGCACACAATTCTTCTGTCAAAGGCAATTTGTCCACAAAATAAAACCTCATTGTTATTCATAGTTTGACTGTGAAAAATAATAAAATAACACAATAAAAAGTGGTCTGATAGATTTTACAAATATGGATAATTATATTAGGAAAGTTGCAAGGAGATAAATGTGCAGAGAGCCAAGCTGAGATGCTGAAATAATAAAGGAAACAAGAAAGTAACAGAGGTAGGAGGAAAGTCATACGTGTGATGGTTTAAAGCATATTCACACCTTACTAGGTATTAGATAGTATAGGCTTAAGGGAATTCTTATTTTACATTAGATTGGAAATGAAGAATTGCTAACTTGATCAAATTATGATGTGTTTGGTTTCTGAAAGATAGACTCCCTTTTTAGTGTGACAGATCACAAATCATTATCTTAGTAATTATTTGGCTTATGTTTGTTTTTTTGGTTTACATACAAATATCAGAAATTACTTTTTAAGAACACTTCCAATTTTCAAGGAACTTTTACCTCAAAGGTGTTGTGATAACATCTGCAACAAGAACATAAAACTAAATTTTACTGAGAAAGTACTTCTCAAGGTCACTTTTAACATGATCAGAAGGAAAATCAAAATAAAGTCTCCCAAATCTCCCTTTTCAAACTAGAGAGGTTTTCTTTACACCTTTAAGCCTATTAATTGCATATCTAAGCCTTTTCCCCTGAAGTCCTTAATTATAACATAGGCTTTAGCTCCATTTCATCACATGGGGATATTTCTGAGATAACAGTCTTATAATAATTTGGTTTTATTCTTAAAATAATTACAGGAATATATCAAATGCTATCAAATTACATAATAGAAGTGTAAGGACTAGTTGCAGATGATTAAAAAGAAAGATAGTTTCTAGAAAAAATATGATTATAAATTAGCCTTGAGGAAAAGAAAAAGGACAATAGCCTGGCCACATGGTGCTTTGTAATGGAATATCACTTATGTGCGACAACTGGGGGAAAAGAAGGAAATGATGAGTAGATAAAGAAAAATATGCAAGTGAGCAACAAAACTCATATAATGGTCCAGGGTTTCACTCACTGTAAGATACAAGAAAGGTAATTCTGAATGTGATTTTATTTCTGTACCATTTTAGAAGAATAAAAATAAAAGCAGAATGATTGATTTTATTATTGTATTTAAATTGGCCCTGTGCTACACCCAGCAAAATATATAAGATATAAAAACTGGCTTGCCAGAGGGAGAAGAGGAAGAGGCAGAAATCATATTTCTTAGGTAAGTAAACTTTCCCTAACCCCAAACACAACATTTATTACTAGTGACAACAGGGATACTGTAGGATGACATGACACAAGAGCTATACATTTTCTAAAATTCCAAGGAGGATTTTCTCTAAATCATTCCACCTGAGAAAAATCTTCACTTAGCATTATACACACACACACACACACACACACACACACACACACGAGAAAATCAGTTGCTAAGAAACAGAAGGGAAAAACCATAACAGTCCTACTCAAGATTTCTTGTGGAAATTAAGTTTTCTTTTAATTTCTTACAGCTTTAGCTGTATATGTGTATATATTGGAATCAAGACTATATTTAGCGCAAAACAGTCATGACATTTCATGATAACGTCATAATTGAGAACTGTACTTCTCTATGCAAACTTTTTTCATTCGAGTATAATTGCTTTAAAATGTTGTGTTGCTGCTGCTAGTTTCTGCTATACAGTGAAGTGGATCAGCCATATGTATAGATATACTCCCTCCCTCGTGGACCTCCCTCCCCACCCTTTAGGTCATCACAGAGCGTCAAGCTGAGTTCCCTGTCTTTATTTCTGATTCCTACTAGCTATCTATTTCACACATTGTAGTGTATATATGTCAATCCTAACCTCCCAATCGATGATGTCATAATTGAGAACTGTACTTCTATATGTAACCTCTTCTTTTTCTATCTCTTTATCACTTCTATTTAAAATTGTCTCTTTTATAACAGTGCTCTTAGAGACTCTGTGTTTTTGTTTTTGTCTTTAGGATGCATTTCACCTTAGGATTTTCCCCTACATGACTTTAACATTTTTGGAGTGTGTAATTTGACTTTAGAAACTTTTTTTAAACTGAATTTATTACTAATCTGGTCTGCGTGTTTTGCCTTTTAATGCTTATTCACTAAACAAAAAGAATACTCTTTCTGTGTCAACCACTGTTTCAGTAGCTTGGGATACATCATGAATAAAACAAAATCCCTTCCCTCATGGAGTTTATGTTCTAGTGGGAAGAAGCAGATAATAAACAAACAATATTTGAAGATTATTTTGGTATCAATAATATTTTGGGTATCTATAACTGGAAATGGCAGCCCTCTCCAGTATTCTTGCCTGGAGAAGTCCATGGACAGAGGAGCCTGGCAGGCCACAGTTCATGGGATCGCAAGAGTCGGACATAACTTAACGCTATCTTTCTTTTCTTTCTTTACAACTGCTATGAAGAAACATAAATAGGGTAGAGAAAAGATGTGCATTTCACACAGGACACCACTGGAAAAAAGCCTTATGGGAAGTAGAGGAGGAACCTTCTAACTATCTGCTGAGAGAGTCCTCCAGGCCAAGGTTGCAGATGGGTGTGGACTTCCTATACAATCAAAGAAGCCAGAATGGGAAGGATAGAGCATGTGAGAGGAGAAATAGGAGAGGTCAGAAGAGCTGTGGAGTTCACACGGAGAAATAACTTGAGAACTTCCTTGGGGTAAGACAGAAGCTCCAAGGTAGAGAAGAACGGAATAGACTGGCATACTGAAGGTTACCTGCCCCATGGCGGGGGAGAGGGAGAGCAAGGTCATTTATGAAGATGCTCACATTAACCCAGGTGAGATGGATGATAAATTGAACCAATGCGTTAGTGGACAAGATGGTGAGAAGTGGTTGAAATCTGAGTCTGTTTCAAAAGGAAAGCTGTTGGGATTTGATCATTGATAGGATATATGAAAAACAAAGATCAAGACAGGGCAACTGGGACCATGGTTCGGAGAAAATATTTTCAAATCATATGTCAGCTAAAGTATTAGTATCCAAGATAGATAGAGAATTCATATGTTAGTATCAACAATAATAACAACAATTTGATTTTAAAATGGGCGGAAAAACTAAAAGACATCCTTCCAAAGAAGACATCCAATGACCAATAAATACATGAAAAGATGCATCATATCACTAATAATTAGGAAAATGCAACTCAAAACCACAAGATATATTACCTCTCATCCAGTAGAAGAGCTATCACTGCAAAGATAGGAGTTAAAAAGTGTCAGAGAGGAGGTGGAGAAAAAGGAACTCTGTACTTTTTGTGTGAACGTAAATTGGTTCAACCACTATGGAAAACAACATGGAGGTGCCCCCAAACATTAAAAGAACTACCATTCATGTTGTTAAGTTGCTAAGTTGTGTCCAACTCTTTGTGACCCCATGGATTGCAGCAGTCCAGGCTTTCCTGTCCTTCACTATCTCCCAGTGTTTACTCAAACTCACGTCCACTGAATTGGTGATGCTATGCAACCATCTCCTTCTGTGTGGTCTCCTTCTCCGTGGTCTCCTTCTCCTCTTACCCTCAGTCTTTCCCAGCATCATTGTCATTCCAGTGAGTCAGCACTTCATATCAGGTGGCCAAAGTACTGGAGTTGAGCTTCAGCATCAGCTCTTCCAATGAATATTCAAGATTGATTTCCTTTAGGATTAACTGGTTTGATCTCCTTGCTATCCAAGAGCTTTTTCCAGCACCACAGTTTGAAAGCACCAATTCTTCAGCATTCAGACTTCTAAATGGTCCAACTCTCACATCTGTACATGAGTACTGGAAAAACCATAGTTTTGACTTGATTGACCTTTGTTGGCAAAGTAATGTCTCTCCTTTTTAACACACTGTTAAGGTTGTCATAGGTATTCTTCCAAGGAGTAAGCATCTTTTAATTTTAAGGCTGCAGTCACCATCCACAGTGATTTTGTAGCCCAAGAAAATAAAGTCTGTCACTGTTTCCATTGTTTTCCCATCTACTTGCCATGAAGTGATGGGACTGGATGCCATGATCTTCATTTGGGAATGTTGACTTTTCAGCCAGCTTTTTCATTCTCCTCTTTTCACCCTCATAGTCTCTTTATTTCTTCTTTGCTTTCTGCCATTAAGGTAGTGTCATCTACATTTCTGAGGTTGTTGATGTTTTTCCTGGAAATCTTGATTCCAGATTGTGATTATCCAGCCCAGCGTTTCACATGATGCATTCTGCATAGAAGATAAATAAGCAGGGTGACAATACACATCTTGACACATCCCTTTCCCAATTTTGAACCAGTCTGTTGTTCCATGTCTAGTTCTAACTATGGCTTCTTGACTTGCATACAGGTTTCTCAGGAGACAAGTAAGGTGGTCTGGTATTCCCATCAATGTAAGAATTTTCCACAGTTTTTTGTGATCCACACAGTCAAAGGCTTTGGTGTAGTCAGTGAAGCAAGATTAGATGTTCTTCTGGAATTCCCTGGCTTTCTCTACGATCCAACAGATGTTGGCAATTTAATTTCTGGTTCCCTTGCCTTTTCTAAATCCAGCTCAAACATCTGGAAGTTCTCAGTTCATACACTATTGAAGCCTAGCTTGAAGGATTTGGGGCATTAGCTTGTTGACATGAAATGAGCGCAACTGAATGGCTGTTTGAACATTCTTTGGTATTTAATCCTATGTCTGGGAAGTCTTCCCCGGTGGCTCAGATGGTAAAGCATCTGCCTGCAATGAGAGAGACCTGGGTTTGGTCCCTGGGTTGGGAAGATCTCCTGGAGAAGGAAATGGCAACCCACTCCAGTACTCTTGCCTGGAGAATCCCATGGAGGGAGGAGCTTGGTCGGCTACAGTCCATGGGGTTGCAAAGAGTCAGACAGAACTGAGCGACTTCACTTTCACTTTTCTGGGACTATATCCAAAGAAAAGAAAAATAGGGTATTAAAAAGATATTTGTACTCTCATGTTTATTGCAGCATTATACACAATAGCTAACATATGGAAACAATCTAAGAGTCTATATAGTAATTAATAAAGAAGCTATCATATCTTATACACATACACATAGTGGAATATTATCCAACCAATGAAAGAAAAAGGAAATTTGTCATTTGTAACAATATGGATGAACCATGAGGCCAGCATGCTAATGAAATAAGCCAGACAAAGACAAATACTGTATGATATCATTTATACATGGCATCTAAATAGGCTGAACTTACAGAAACGAGTAGGATGGTAGTTACCAGGGCCTGGGTAGTAAGGAAATTGAAGAGATATTGTTAAAATGTGTAAATGTCCAGTTACAAAATAAATAATTTCTAGAGACCTAACATAGCTCAGTTATTATAGTCAACAGTACTATATTATATACTTAAAAACTATTAGGACACTAGATCTTAATGATAGTTGTATGACATGTTAGAGATGTTAGCAGACACTAATATGGTGGTGATCATATTGCATACATAAATGTATCAAATCAATACATCAGTACTCTTGCCTGGAAAATCCCATGGACAGAGGAGCCTGGTAGGCGGCCGTCTATGGGGTCGCACAGAGTCGGACACGACTAAAGCAACTTAGCAGCAGCAGCAGCATACACATTAAACTTTTCAATGTTTCATGTGCACTATAGCTTAATTAAAATATCATAAAAATTAAAAGTTTGTGGAGTCTTTTCTTTGTCCACATGATTGTGACAAAGTTTCACTCGATGGGTTCTATTTTCATCCATAAACCATTTTTTCATAACCTGGCCATTCATATCTTCAATTCTGCATGATTTTTGTAAAATATTTCCTTAATGATTTTCTCAACTCCATTTTCCTCTTAAAGTTATTAGAGAATTTTTACTCTCTGGCTATTGACCTCCTCTTTCAGCTTTCTTGTTGTTGATTGTAGTTTGCCTGTCTCCATTGCCTTGCTCTCCTTTCTGTAAGTTTCCCTCAAATTTACCTCCCAAACATCCTGAGTTTTTCATTTCTACTTTCCCTGTTGCAGTTTTCATGAGTTCACTTTTGTTCTATGATTTTTTTTTTACAGTTTGTACTTGTTTAAATAATGCAGCATCTTTACTTATTTATGTGAAGCTATTATGCAAAATTGTTTGATGTTTTCTCCTCCTACAGAACAAGAGCTCTGTTTTCTCGAAGTTACTTTTATTTACTTATTCATTTATCTTGTTCTCTTCTTCTTAAAAGGGATTTTCCTCAGGTGTATGTTAATTTTCATTGTCTGCTAATGTTTAATATTTAAAAATGGTTATTGGAATCTTTGAGGATGTTGTGTCATTTAAATTAACTACATGGTGATTAGGTTAAAATTTTTGGCAGAAAATTCCCATGTTAGTAGGCGAATCAAGAATCTAAATACTTTTCAATGAATTTCAATGCATTCCTCTCTGTATTAATCCTGGTTTTCTAGGGACAACTGGAAGATGCCAGTTGCTGTGTACTGTGAGAATTCTGTGGTGGATATAAAGCTAATTCTTTATCTCACTATTGTTTATAGCTCAACTTCTGCACAGTTGTTAAAGCATTTATCAGTCATTCATTTGCTTTGTTGTGATCCTTTTTTTTTTTTCTAAAAATATCTGCTGTTCTTTCCATTCTTGTTTTTGAGTAATTATGGCTTTGTGTTTTTTTTAAATTGCCTAGTTTTAAATGTAGGTTTTAGAAATGGAGAAATGTTGTAGTGGATGGCCATTTTTAACTGGAATTCTTCTACAAATTTTAGTTCTACATGTGGTAAAACTTATGAAGTTTGAAAACATTATTTAACTTGTATTTCTCAAAATAATGAAGTAAAAATGAAATTGCAATCTTATGCCTCTCACATTTCATACCCTCTATTCCACATTGCTCTACTCCCACATTTTGGTGAATATGGTTAGTAAATAAAACGTGATGTTTGCTATGGGAATTTTTACACTGATATGCTCATGTATTTCACAAAAAAATTCTACATTTAATATTTGGATTTTTATTTTAACTGGCTTTAAAATTTTGTTTAATTGAAAGATGACTACATTCTTTTTTACCTCATTATGGGTCTTTTAATACGGCATGCCCATTTTTTAACTTAATTTCATCTGTCAACCTGGTAGAAGCCAACCTTCTGATTTTTAACAGAAACTCACAGAAATAGAATATTTCTTACTTTTATATTCACATATAAAAGACACCTTAGCTGAATATAAAATTATTGAGTCACTATAATTTTTCTTGTTAAACTCATCAGACTTTCTCCATCATATTTTCACATTTAACTACTATAGCAGAACAGTGTTCGATTCATTTTCCTTAGTTTCTTGTAGATTCAGATATTATGAACCCTTCAATTTGGGCTTTCCTGGTGGCTCAGGCTTCCCAGGTGGTGCTATGTTAAAGAACCTGCCTGCCAATGCAAGTGGAGAAGGCAATGGCAGCCCACTCCAGTACTCTTGCCTGGAAAATCATGGATGGAGGAGCCTTGTAGGCTGCAGTCCATGGGGTTGCTAAGAGTCGGACACATCTGAGCAACTTCACTTTCACTTTTCACTTTCATGCATTGGAGAAGGAAATGGCACCAGGAGCCTGGTGAGTTGCCATCTATGGGGTCGCACAGAGTCAGACACAACTGAAGCGATTTAGCAGCAGCAGCAGCAGCAGCCAATGCAAGAGACATAGTGAGATGCAAGTGAGATGCAGGCTCACTCCCTAGGTCGGGAAGATCCCCTGGAGGAGGGCATGGCAACCCAGTCCAGTATTCTTGACTAAGAATCCCATGGACAGTGGAGCCTGGAGGGCTACAGTCCATCAGGTCACATAGACTCAGACATGACTGAAGCAACTTAGCATGCAGAGTGGCTCAATGGTAAAGAATACGCCTACCAAAGCAAGAGAGGTGGGGACAAGGGTTCAATCCCTGGGTCAGGAAGACCCCTGGAGAAGGAAATGGCAACCCACTTCAGTATTCTTGCCTGCAAAATCCCATGGACAGAGGAGCCTGGTGAGCTATGGTCCATGAGGTAACAAAGAATTGGACATGACTTAGCAAATAAAAACAAAAACAAGCCTTTATTTATTTTTTGGTCTTCATGGATGAGTGAGTGAGTGAGTGAAAGTCGCTCAGTCGTGTCTGACTCTTTGCCACCCCATGGACTATATAGTCCAAGGAATTCTCCAGGCAGAAGAGTGGGTAGCCTGGAGTGGGTAGCCTTTCCCTTCTCCAGGGGATCTTCCCAACCCAGGGATTGAATTCAGGTCTCCTGTGTTGCAGGCAGAGTCTTTACAGATAATACTGTCCTAAGACCAGAGCAATAGGCATTCCTGCTTTAGATCCTTGTAGAAAAAAAAATGATATTTGAAAGTTCCATAAAGGGTAGAGTTTATGGGAATTATGAAAGAGAAATTGTTCATTTGAACAGGTCACTTCTGCCCCACTTTCTTTGTCCCTCATCAGCAGACCAGATCAAGTGGTGTTAAAAGCACCTTATTATGAGCAGAGGGGGGAAAAAGAAAAGATGGGAAAATGGATTTCTTTTTCTCTTTAAAACATACCACCACAAATCACCGAAAGTAGAAGCCTAGACAGACTGGGTCCACAGACAACAGTACTCCCTCCTGTCATCTCCTCATTGGTGTATTTAGGAGGTACTTGGAACTACCTGGGTGATCTCCAGACACTGAGGTGGGGCTTGGGGAACAAGGAGCCTGTCTGACCTGGCTCATTGGGGAGCCTAACTTCCTTACTTGGGCCCCTCCCAAAAGAACTCTGCCCAAATCAGGTCACCAGGGGCAGGGCTTGCCTGGGGCTGAGTACACTTCCCTGGGCCTCCATATGACAAAAAACTTTCCCAGGGAACAAGCTGCCAAAGTTGGACTTTGGATATAGTTTGATTTATGACTTTTACATATTCAGACATATGATATGCAGTCTTTCTGCTCCGGGTGCTTCAAATGTTCAAAGAAAGACAGTTCATGAGTATCTTAGTTAACTGAACCTGTTATGAGGGCTACCAACCAAAGAGCATTTTAATGAACTAATTCCAGAAATGTTGATATTTTTTGTTAAATGCTGCAAACATGCTTGCCACAATAAAGTAGAACAAGATACTCATTCTGTGAGTGCTATTTCACCTTTCCCTCTCATTCCTACCATACACCAACAATTTGGTGAATTCTTTCTATTCTTCTAAGAATTTAGTATCTAGATCACGTGACTTCTTCAAACTCTGAATGCTAGCTAATATTATGTTACACCAGTGTATATTTTTAAGATGAGATAATATAGCCCCTAAATTCTAACCCCATCTTATCCATTACCTCTTAAATCTACCCCTGGATTATATTATCATCCACAATTATTCCTGCTCTAGAATCTTAAATTTCAAATATGAGAATCTCTGAATGCTTTCCCCTACACTTTCAGTTTATTCACACTCCAGTTCTCCTGCTCCTCCTCTCCTTCTCTCTTCCCCTTCTTTTCCCCCTTCCCCACTTTTCTCCCCCTCTTCCTCTTTTTCCTCTTCCTCCCCTTTCTCCCCTTCTTCCTCTTTTTCCTCTTCCTCCTTCTCTCCTTCTTATTCTTCAGTTTCAGCAAGGTATTCAGTTGGAAAAAAGCCTTTCTTTTCTTTCCCATTTTTGGCTTACTTTCATTCTCTATCCAATCTGAACAACAGGTAGGTAGTTTTTGAAGCTGAAATTCTGACAGGAGAGGCTTGTGGTGGAATCAAAAGCATAAAATTACAAGATCATCTAACAAAAAACATCAAGCAGAAAAGAGTAGTTCAGGGGAAGCAAACAGGTATGAAGCAATAGGACAGAAGACATCAGGGAAACTAAGACTAGAGATTCAAAGCCATAGAAAAGGTGGGAAGGGGTGAGCCTAGGTTTTTTGTGGTTTTTTTTTTCTTTTATTTTTTAAGGCATTTACAGTCATGAGCATAGAGGGTAAGGGTAAGGTGGAAGTAAAATCCTAAATTCTGCTTCTATAGGGCTCTTTGCCTACTAGGAAAAGGGGATCCATAATCTTGAGGGACATGTCACCTAGGTATTACTAGATGAGCAAGTAATAACTTGCTTATATGTGTCATATGCTCATAGATTTAATGCAAATAGTAATAGTAATCATATCATAGGCTTGTTGTTAACTAATTCAATTAAGTTTAAAGTGCCAGGAAAAGTTCTAGGCCTCATAAAGAGTGTTTAGAAGTGCTAATGTTTATTGTAATTATTATCCAAATTATGGTGAGTTCCTATGAACCATCCCTTTCCCACATAAAGTACACTCTGATGTTTGAGTATTTCTCTACATTTGATTAAGTACTAATATATACCTTGAAAGTGAAAATGAAGGGAAATCCCTTCCTGACATAGAAAATAATTTTGATCAGACTGTAAGTTTTATTCATAGTCAGGTAAGATGTCATAAGCTTTCTATGCTCATCCAAACTAGCCCCTCTTCTGACCTGGCAGACATTCTGACTTAGACTGACAGTGTATGTAGCCAAACTCATCCTCTCTGCCTTGATTTTATGCAAGATTCTTCTACATAACCTGGCAACATGGTGTGAACCACATGGTACAAGCCACATAGAAAAAGCAAAACATTATAAATTGAACATACTTCAATTTGCTTAGTCATGTCTGACTATCTGCAACTCTGTGGACTATAGCTTCCAGGTTTCTGTTCATGGGATTATCTAGGCAAGAATACTGAGGTGAGTTGTCATTTCTTCCTCCAGGGGATCTCCCTGACTCAGGGATCAATGTCTCTTATGTCTCCTGCATTGACAGGGGGATTCTTTACCACTGAACTATCTGGGAAGCCCTACTTCAATTCAATGAATGTTAATTTATCAACATGTACTTAACTGTATTGCAATTCTCAAAAGAATTTTTTTCAGGGAAACTAAGAAAAACAAAATAGAACAACCCCCCACCCCCCAACACACACAGAATTTGGACCTCTACCTCCATGGTAGAAATGCATTTAAAAAATCTAAAAAGTATGATTAAAGTATTACATCTCACACAATGACTCCTACACACTATGTAAATATATTTTTTTAAACCTAACAGAAAAATGGAGTGAAAATCAGAATTACAATGGAAAAAAGCCAAATGCAGCTAATTGAAGGTTATATAGAATTTTGTGTCATATATGGCATTATACTTCTCTGATTGAGTTTGAAAATGACATGGTAATAATATGAAAATATTAGATTTTCATGTAAGTTATTAACTTCAGTTTTTCAGTTTCTATCAATCTTGGTTTGCTAAAGGAAAAAAAAAAATACCAAAAAATTGTATGATCACTTGCTTCAATGTGTTTTATTTCTCTTATATGTATGGAATATCTGTGCATAAAATTTTGCCTTCTCAAAGACCCTGTCTTTTTTCCTGTTCTAAATACATGTCATATAAATATAATACATCAATAATCTAAATAGGTAAACATTTGCTTAACTAAAAGATCCAAAAGCAAATTACAAGAATCCAAATGGATTTGTACATGCTATTCCCTGCATATTTCTGGTCAAGAAATAGAGAAATGCAAAGCTATCATTTCAACCACCCCCCAAAATTCATGCTATTGCTTTAAAATCTTCACTAAGCATGTATACTGTTCACACACAAAACCACTGCTGATTATCTCGAAAGAATCCTATGTATAAGATTATAAAATCAAATCATGTTCTGTGAAATCTTATAGAGCCTTTATTTAAGTCTGAGTCATAAAATTGCACCTGCATTTGAAATGGATTTTACCCATCATCCTAAGTACTCAGTTAAGTCAATGTGCGCATAATTGTATTGGCAACTGCAATACTGCATTTAGGAAAAAACCTGTCAGAATTGAAATGAGAAAACAATTTTCAAAAGTTTTCTGAGTTTGCTGTAAAGTAGCACATCATACTTGCTTGCATATTTCATTTTATCTTACTCTAAAAATAAACCCATTATGAAATCTTAGGATATTTTCTCTTCATAGCGGTTATGTAGCTTGAGCACTGTAACATACTTTTGCATAAAATAGTAAAGTTTTATAGTTTTGTACTTTTATTTTGAACATGTCAAAAGTAAAGCACAAGTCCACTTCAAAGGAAGGTACTAATATACCTCTATGACATTACAACTATATCATAAATACTGCATTTAATTAATTTAAGGGCTTGAAAATCCACATATTTAATTATGCCTATCATCTATTTGGCTAGACAATCTTACCACTTCATATTATTGCCTGTCACAGGGATTAGTAACATAGAAAGTGGGTAAATAAAAAATATACAAATTGTCTGTTTACATCAATATGTAGATCATGGATAGACAGAAATCAGTAAGAAAACATTGGCTTTAAATGACCCATTAGATCGGATGGACTAAATGGATACCTATACAACATTCTATCTGCAACCAGTACAATATACATACTTTTCAAATGCACATACGTACTTTTCAAAGGCACATTCTCCAGGATAGATCACATACTAGGCTGAAAAAACAAACAAAAAAACCTATCAATAAATTTTTAAAAATTGAAATTATGACAAGCATAACTTGCTTGTTATGCATAACAAGCATAATCATCAGGAAAATTAAAAAAAAAAAAACACATGTGATACTACCTCACACCTGTCAGAATAGCTATTATCAAAAGGCAACAAATAATAGGTAATGATGAATATGTGGAAAAAAGACAAACCTCTTGTACCATTGGTAGGAATGTAAATTTGTATAGTCACTGTAGAAAACACCATGAATGCTCCTCAAAAAATTAAAAATAGAAATACCATATGATCTAGCATTTTCACTTCCGGATATTTATCCAAATAAAGCAAAAATACTAACTCAAAAAGATATATGCACCCCATGTTCATAGTAGCATTATTTACAATGATTGAGATATGGAAGCAACCTAAGTGCCCACTGACAAGTGAACTGATAAACAGTAAGTCTCGTGGAATGTTACTCAGCCATTACAAAGAATGAAATTTTGACATTTGCAAAAACATGGGCAGATCTAAAAGGTATTATGCTTGGTGAATAAGTCAAACTGAGAAAGACAAAAATTGTATTTGTTCACTTGTATGTGGAATCTAAAGATAAAACCAAAATAAACTAACAAATAGAGCAGAAATAGACTAACAAATACAGAAAACAGACTAATGGGTTGCAAGCAGGAGGGAGGCAGAGGAATGGATGACATAGTTGAAAGGGATTAAGAGGTACAAACTTCTACCTATAAAATAAATAAATCACAGGGATGTAATGTACAGTGCAGGGAATACTGTCAATAATATCATGTTTTTTAAAAACAATACAGATTAGAGCACCCAAAGGAAAAATAAAGATACACAATACAAAAGGAACATTAATATATACAACAAGCTTTGTTGGCTGTAAGTATACCAAACTTAGAGGATACTTTACAGTAATAAAAGTATATATTAAAAAGAGAAATGTTCAAAATAAGGAATCTAGGAATTCATTTCAAAATATTAGAAAAAATAACAGAAAATTAAAACCAGTTAAAGTGGAAAGTAAACAATTTAAAATAAATCAACTAGACAACATATATAGGGGTCTTATTTTTGTACCCATTCAGAAATAGAGACCAAAAGAAAGCAGGAGTAGCAATACTCATATCAGCTAAAATAGACTTTAAAACAAAGGCTGTGAAAAGATACAAAGAAGGCCACTACATAATGATCAAAAGATCAATCCAAGAAGAAAATATAACAATTATAAATATATATGAACCCAACATAGGAGCACCGCAATATGTAAGACAAATGCTAACAAGTATGAAAGTGGAAATTAACAATAACACAATAATAGTGGAAGACTCTAATACCCCATTCACACCTATGGGTAGATCAACTAAACAGAAAATTAACAAGGAAACACGAACTTTAAATGATACAATAGACCAGTTAGACCTAATTGATATCTATAGGACATTTTACCCTAAAACAATGAATTTCACCTTTTTCTCAAGTGCTCATAGCACCTTCTCCAAGATAGATCACATCCTGGGACATAAATCTAGCCTTGGTAAATTCAAAAAAATTGAAATCATTCCAAGCATCTTTTCTGACCACAAAGCAGTAAGATTAGATCTCACTTACAGGAGAAAAACTATTAAAATTCCAACATATGGAGGCTGAACAACACGCTGCTGAATAACCAACAAATCACAGAAGAAATCAAAAAAGAAATCAAAATATGCATAGAAATGAATGAAAATGAAAACACAACAACCCAAACCTGTGGGACACTGTAAAAGCAGTTCTAAGGGGAAGGTTCATAGCAATACAGGCATACGTCAAGAAACAAGAAAAAAGTCAAATAAATAACCTAACTCTACACCTAAAGCAACTAGGAAAGGAAGAAATGAAGAACCCCAGAGTTAGCAGAAGGAAAGAAATCTTAAAAATTAGAGCAGAAATAAATGCAAAAGAAACAAAAGAGGCCATACCAAAAATCAACAAAGCCAAAAGCTGGTTCTTCAAAAGGATAAATAAAATTGACAAACCATTAGCCAGACTCATCAAGAAACAAAGGGAGAAAAATCAAATCAATAAAATTAGAAATGAAAATGGAGAGATCACAAAAGACAAGACAAAACAGAAATACAAAGAATCATAAGAGACTACTATCAGTAATTATATGCCAAAAAAAAGAAAAAGGACAACATGGAAGAAATGGACAAATTCTTAGAAAAGTACAACTTTCCAAAACTGAACCGGGAAGAAATGGAAAATATTAACAGACCCTTCACAAGCACGGAAATTGAAACTGTAATCAGAAATCTTCCAGAAAACAAAAGCCCAGGTCCAGACGGCTTCACAGCTGAATTCTACCAAAAATTTCGAGAAGAGCTAACACCTATCCTCCTCAAACTCTTCCAGAAAATTGCAGAGGAAGGTAAACTTCCAAACTCATTCTATGAGGCCACCATCACCCTAATACCAAAACCCGACAAAGATGTCACAAAAAAGAAAACTACAGGCCAATATCACTGATGAACATAGATGCAAAAATCCTTAACAAAATTCTAGCCATCAGAATCCAACAACACACCATGACCAAGTGGGCTTTATCCCAGGGATCCAAGGATTCTTCAATATCTGCAAATCAATCAATGTAATACATCACATTAACAAATTGAAAAATAAAAGGCATATGATTATCTCAATAGATGCAGAGAAAACTTTTGACAAAATTCAACATCCGTTTATGATAAAAGCTCTCCAGAAAGCAGGAATAGAAGGAACATACCTCAACATAATAAAAGCTATCTATGACAAACCCACAGCAAACATTATCCTCAATGGTGAAAAATTGAAAGCATTTCCCTAAAGTCAGGAACAAGACAAGGGTGCCCACTTTCACCACTACTATTCAACATAGCTTTTGAAGTTTTGGCCACAGCAATCAGAGCAGTAAAAGAAATAAAAGGAATCCAAACTGGAAAAGAAGTAAAACTCTCACTGTTTGCAGATGACATGATCCTCTACATAGAAAACCCTAAAGACTCCACCAGAAAGTTACTAGAGCTAATCAATGAATATAGTAAAGTTGCAGGATATAAAATCAACACACAGAAATCCCTTGAATTCCTATACATTAATAATCAAAAAATAGAAAGAGAAATTAAGCAAACAATTCTATTCACCATTGCAATGAAAAGAATAAAATACTTAGGAATACATCAACCTAAAGAAACTAAAAATCTATATATAGGAAACTATAAAACACTAGTGAAAGAAATCAAAGAGGACACTAATAGATGGAGAAATATATCATGTTCATGGATAAGAAGAATCAATATAATGAAAATGAGTATACTACCCAAAGCAATTTATAGATTCAATGCAATCCCTATCAAGCTACCAATGGTATTTTTCACAGAGCTAGAACAAATAATTTCACAATTTGTATGAAAATACAAAAAACCTCGAATAGCCAAAGCTGTCTTGAGAAAGAAGAATGGAACTGGAGGAATCAACCTGCCTGACTTCAGGCTCTACTACAAAGCCACAGTCATCAAGACAGTATGGTTCTGGCACAAAGACAGAAATGTAGATCAATGGAACAAAATAGAAAGCCCAGAGATAAATCCACACACATATGGACACCTTATCTTTGACAAAGAAGGCAAGAATATACAATGGAGTAAAGACAATCTCTTTAACAAGTGGTGCTGGGAAAACTGGTCAACCACTTGTAAAAGAATGAAACTAGAACACTTTCTAACACCATACACAAAAATAAACTCAAAATGGATTAAAGATCTAAACGTAAGACCAGGAACTATAAAACTCCTAGAGGAGAACATAGACAAAACACTCTCTGACATACATCACAGCAGAATCCTCTATGACCCACCTCCCAGAATATTGGAAATAAAAGCAAAAATAAAGAAATGGAACCTAATTAAAAGCTTCTGCACAACAAAGGAAACTATAAGCAAGGTGAAAAGACAGCCTTCTGAATGGGAGAAAATAATAGCAAATGAAGCAACTGACAAACAACTAATCTCAAAAATATACAAGCAGCTCATGCAGCTCAATTCCAGAAAAATAAACGACCAAATCAAAAAATGGGACAAAGAACTAAATAGGCATTTCCCCAAAGAAGACATACAGATGGCTAACAAACACATGGAAAGATGCTCAACATCACTCATTGTCAGAGAAATGCAAATTAAACCCACAATGAGGTACCATTTCACGCCAGTCAGAAGGGCTGCAATCCAAAAGCCTACAAGCAATAAATGCTGGAGAGGGTGTGGAGAAAAGGGAACCCTCTTACACTGTTGGTGGGAATGCAAACCAGTACAGCCACTATGGAGAACAGTGTGGAGATTCCTTAAAAACCTGGAAATAGAATTGCTTTATGACCCAGCAATCCCACTGCTGGGCATACACACAGAGGAAACCAGACACGTGTACCCCAATGTTCATTCCAGCACTGTTTATAATAGCCAGGACATGGAAACAACCTAGATGTCCATGAGCAGATGAATGGATAAGAAAGCTGTGGTACATATACACAATGGAGTATTACTCAGCCAGTAAAAAGAATACATTTGAATCAGTTCTAATGAGGTGGATGAAACTGGAGCCTGTTATACAGAGTCAAGTAAGCCAGAAAGAAAAACACCAATACAGTATACTAACACATATATATGGAATTTAGAAAGATGGTAATGATAACCCTGTATGCAAGACAGCTGAAGAGACACAGATGTATAGAACAGTCTTCTGGACTCTGTGGGAGAGGGAGAGGGTGGGATGATTTGGGAGAATGGCATTGAAACATGTATAATATCATATATGAAATGAATCATCAGTCCACATTCGATGCATGATACACGATGCTTGGGGCTGGTACACTGGAATGATCCAGAGGGATGGTACGGGGAGAGAGGGGGAGGGGGGTTCAGGATGGGGAACACTTGTATACCTGTGGTGGATACATGTTGACATATGGCGAAACCAATACAATATTGTAAAGAAATTAACCTCCAATTAAAATAAATTTATATTAAAAATAATAAGAAATAAAATAAAACAAAATGCAAAAACTAGTACAGCCACTATGGAGAACCAAAAATAAGAAAATGATACTATACATTGAAAGATGTAAGTTCAAACTGTTTATAATATGAAACAACTGATGTCCATCTGAAATAAGAAAGCTGTACATAACACAATGGCTCAGCCATTAAAAATTCATTTGAATCAGTTCTGATGATGGATGAAACTCTGAAGTAAGTACAGTATACTAACACATATCATGCAATGAGACTAAGTGAAGAATGAGATAGAATTGAATCAGTCTATGTCTGACGAGGAACACATTAGTTTGTAAGAGGATATTGTGAAAGAAATATTGCCCATGAATTTGAAATCCTATAGAAAATATCTATATTTCCTACAGAAAAAATATCTTCAAAGACTGTACTGTGTGGTCAGTCATGTCTGACTCTTTGCGACCCCATGGACTGAAGTCCCCCTGTCCATGGAATTTTCCAGGCAAGAACATTGGAATGGATTACCATTTCCTTCTCCAATCTACAAAGACCAGATTTACTAAAACTAAAATATAAAGAAATAGTATGAAGAATGCCGTATCAAAGAATATCCTATATCAATGAATAATTCTCTTCTAAAAATTGCGGTCAGTCCTAAATCTCTTCCTAAAAAGAAATTTCAGTTCTGGGTGGCTTTACAGGTAAATGATTCTAGAATTTTAAAGAACAGCACCAATATTGCTAACATTTATCAGAGAATTAAACATCAGGCTCACTTCTAACACTTTCTGTTAAATCAACACAACCTTGATACCAAACCTGACAAGGATATTCCAACAAAGAAAATTTTCAAACCAATATCTTTCATGAACATGGATGGCATATCCTAAATGAAATTCAGTAAAATGGATCTAGAGATATGAGGGAAATAAATATAGTACATAAAAATCATGTTGGATTTTCTATGTGTGTGTGTGTTAGTCACTCAGTTGTGTCAGACTCTTTGTGATCCCATGGACAGTAGCTCACCAGGCTCCTCTATCCAGGAAATTCTGCAGACAAAAACTGGAGTGGCTTGCCATTCTCTTCCTAGCAGATCTTCCTGACCCAGGATCAAACCCAAGTCTCCTGATTTTCAGGCAGATTCTTTACCAATTAAGCTACCAGGAGACCTAGGGTTAACTCTAGGAATCAAATTTTAGTTATCATTCAAAGATCAACAGTGAGTCATCATGGTTATAGGAACAAGGAAAAAATAAAGCAATCATCACAATACATGTAAAAAAAAGTTGATAAAATTTAACACAAATTTCTTAGGATAAATTTTTAAGCAAAATAAGACTAGAAATACACTTTTCTAATTAAGAGTATCCACCTTAATTATACAGTGGAAGTGACAAATAGATTCAAGAAGCATCTGAATGCAGAGTTCCAAAGAATAGCAAGAAGAGATAAGGAAACCTTCTTCAGCAATCAATCCAAAGAAATAGAGGAAAAGAACAGAATGGGAAAGACTAGAGATCTCTTCAAGAAAATTAGAGATACCAAGGGAACATTTCATGCAAAGATGGACTCTATAAAGGACAGAAATGGTCTGAACCTAACAGAAGCAGAAGATATTAAGAAGAGGTTGCAAGAATACATGGAAGAACTGTACAAAAAAGATCTTCACGACCCAGATAATCATGATGATGTGATCACTAATCTAGAGCCAGACATCTTGGAATGTGAAGTCAAGTGGGCCTTAGAAAGCATCACTACGAACAAAGCTAGTGGAGGTGATGGAATTCCAGTGGAGCTATTTCAAATCCTGAAAGATGATGCTGTGAAAGTGCTGCACTCAATATGCCAGCACATTTGGAAAACTCAGCAGTGGCCACAGGACTGGAAAAGGTCAGTTTTCATTCCAATCGCAAAGAAAGGCAATGCCAAAGAATGCTCAAACTACCTCACAATCGCACTCATCTCACACGCTAGTAAAGTAATGCTCAAAATTCTCCAAGCTAGGCTTCAGCAATACGTAAACCGTGAACAGCCTGCTGTTCAAGCTGGTTTTAGAAAAGGCAGAGGAACCAGAGATCAAATTGCCAACATCTGCTGGATCATGGAAAAAGCAAGAGAGTTCCAGAAAACCATCTATTTCTGCTTTCTTGACTATGCCAAAGCCTTTGACTGTGTGGATCACAATAAACTGTGGAAAATTCTGAAAGAGATGGGAACACCAGACCACCTGACCTGCCTCTTGAGAAATCTGTATGCAGGTCAAGAAGCAACAGTTAGAACCGGACATGGAACAACAGACTGGTTCCAAATAGGAAAAGGAGTACATCAAGGCTGTATATTGTCACCCTGCTTATTTAACTTAAATGCAGAGTACATCATGAGAAACGCTGGACTGGGAGAAACACAAGCTGGAATCAAGATTGCCGGGAAAAATATCAATAACCTCAGATATGCAGATGACAGCACCGTTATGGCAGAAAGTGAAGAGGAACTAAAAAGCCTCTTGATGAACATGAAAGAGGAGAGTGAAAAAGTTGACTTAAAGCTCAACATTCAGAGAACGAAGATCATGGCATCTGGTCCCATCGCTTCATGGGAAATAGATGGGGAAACAGTAGAAACAGTGTCAGACTTTATTCTTTGGGCTCCAAAATCACTGCAGATGGTGACTGCAGCCATGAAATTAAAAGATGCTTACTCCTTGGAAGGAAAGCTATGATCAACCTAGATAGCATATTCAAAAGCAGAGACATTATTTGCCGACTAAGGTCCGTTTAGTCAAAGCTATTGTTTTTCCTGTAGTCACGTATGAATGTGAGAGTTGGACTGTGAAGAAGGCTGAGCGCTGAAGAATTGATGCTTTTGAACTGTGGTGTTGGAGAAGACTCTTGAGAGTTCCTTGGACTGCAAGGAGATCCAACCAGTCCATTCTGAAGGAGATCAACCCTGGGATTTCTTTGGAAGGAATGATGCTAAAGCTGAAGCTCCAGTACTTTAGCCACCTCATGAGAAGAATTGACTCATTGGAAAAGACACTGATGCTGAGAGGGATTGGGGGTAGGAGGAAAAGGGGACAACCGAGGATGAGATGGCTGGATGGCATCAAGGACTCGATGGACGTGAGTCTGAGTGAACTCTGGGAGATGGTGATGGACAGCGAGGCCTGGCATACTGTGATTCATGGGGTTGCAAAGAGTCGGACACGACTGAGCGGCTGAACTGAACTGAACTGAACTGAGATCTAATAGACAAAGTGCCTGAAGAACTATGGATGGAGGTTTGTGACATTGTATAGGAGGTGTTGATGAAAACCATTCCAAGAAAAAGAAATTCAAAATGGAAAAATGTCAGTCTGAGGAGGCCTTACAAATAGCTGAGAACAAAAGAGAAGCAAAAGGCAAAGGAGAAAAGAAAAGATACACCCATTTGAATGCAGAGTTCCAAAGAATAGCAAGGAGAGGTAAGAAAACCTTGCTATGTGAACAATGCAAATAGATAGAGGAAAACAAAGAATGGGAAAGACTAGAGATCTTTTCAAGAAAATTAGAGATACAAAGGAAATATTTCATGCAAAGATGGGCTCAATAAAGGACAGAAATGGTATGGAACTAACAGAAGCAGAAGATATTATGAAGAGGTGGCAACAACACGACAGAAGAACTGTACAAAAAACATCTGAATGACCCAGATAACCACGATGGTGTGATCACTCACCTAGAGCCAGACATCCTGGAATGTGAAGTCAAGTGGGCCTTAGGAAGCATCACTATGAACAAAGCTAGTGGAGGTGATGGAATTCCAGTTGAGCTATTTCAAGTCCTAAAATGTTATGCTGTGAAAGTGCTGCATTCATTATGCCAGCAAATTGGAAAACTCAGCAGTGGCCACAGGACTGGAAAAGGTCAGTTTTCATCCCAATCACAATGAAGCGCAATGCCGAAGAATGCTCAAACTCCCGCATAATTGCATTCATCTCACGCGATAGCAAAGTAATGCTCAAAATTCTCCAACCGAGGTTTCAGCAGTAGTATACCGAGAAATTCCAGATGTTCAAGCTAGTTTTAGAAAAGGCAGAGGAACCAGAGATCAAATTGCCAACATCTGTTGGATCACAGAAAAGGCAAGAGAATTCCAGAAAAACATCTATTTCTGCTTCATTGATTATGCTAAAGCCTTTGACTGTGTCGGGAAGATCTACAGGAGAAGGGGTAGGCTACCCACTCCAGTTTTCTTGGGCATCCCTTGTGGCACAGCTGGTAAGAATCTACCTGCAATGTGGGAGACCTGGGTTCAATCCCTAGGTTAGGAAGATTCCCTGGAGAAGGGAAAAGCTACTCATTCCAGTATTCTGGCCTGGAGAATTTCGTGGACTAAGTCCATGGGGTCACAAAGAGTCTGACCTGACTGAGCGACTTTCACTTTTACTTTGACTGTGTGGATCACAACAAACTGTGAAAAATTCTTAAAGAGATGGAATACCAGATGACCTTACCTGCCTACTGAGAAATCTCTATGCAGGTCAAGAAGCAACATTTAGAGCCAGAAATGAAACAATGAACCTGTTCAAAATTGGGAAAGGAGTACATCAGGGCTGTATACTGTCACTCTGCTTGTTTTTGCAGAGTGAAATGCCATCATGTGAAATGCCAGGCTGGATGAAGCACAAGCTGGAATCAAGATTGCCAGGAGAAATATCAATAACATCAGATATGCAGATGACACCACCCTATGGCAGAAAGCCAAGAGGAACTAAAGAGCGTCTTGATGAAGGTGAAAGAGGAGTGTGAAAAGCTGGCTTAAAACTCAACATTCAGAAAACTAAGACCATGGAATCCGGTTCCATCATTTCATGGCGGATAAATGGGGAAACAATGGAAATAGTGACAGACTTTATTTTCTTGGGCTCCAAAATCACTGCAAATGGTGACTGCAGCCATGAAATTAAAGATGCTTGCTCCTTGGAAGAAAAGCTATGACAAACCTAGATAGTATATTAAAAAGCAGAGACATCACTTTGTCAATAAAGTTCTGGATACTCAAGGCTATGATTTTTCCAGTAGTCATATATGGATGTGAGAGTTGGACCATAAAGAAGTCTGAATGCAAATAATTGATGCTTTTGAGCCATGGTGTTGAGAAGACTTTTGAAAATCTCCTGGTCATCAAGGAGATCAAGCAAGTCAATCCCAAAAGAAATCAACCTTGAATATTCATTGGAAGGACTGATGCTGAAGCTGAAGCTCCAATACTTTGGCCACCTGATGCAAAGAGCCAACTCATTAGAAAAGACCATGGTGCTGGGAAACATTGAAGAAAGGAGGACAAGGGGACTACAAAGGATGAGAAGGTTGGATGGTATCACCGACTCAATGGACAGAGTTTGAGAAAGCTCTGGGAATTGGTGAAAGAGAAGGAAGCCTGGCATGCTGCAATCCATGGGATCGCAAAGAGTTGGACATGACTGATCCACTGAATGACTGAACAACAACAACAACAGCAAGCAACTATTGTACACGTGAAATGTTTAATGTTTTACCCGAAGAACAAAGATGTCTATTATCACACTTTAAATGCAGTATTATAGTGGAACTCCTCATTAGTGCAAAAGTGCAAGTAAATAAAATTTATAAAAGACACAAGTATCAAAAAAAATAAACTTGTCATTACTTGCAGGTAACTTAATAGTGTATATAAACAATCAAAAGTAAACTACTGATATGACTTATAACTAAGTTGATCTCAAAACATAGATAAATATGATATATTTAATCTACCAAGACCATTTCAAAAGTGAATATTAAATATTAAATTTACAGAAGCATTAAGGCTCAAATGTAAGGTCAAATGATGTAAAAACATACAAGTTCTTTATAACAAAATAATAAATCTAATTAGTAAAATTGAAGAGGACCTAAAGAGATGGTGATATGTATTATGTTTGTAGGTTTGAAAGCTCAGTTCCCAAATGCAGCTTAAGTCAAAAAATTCCTACAATCATTTCATAATGAATATTCAGGAAAAGATAATTTCTGGAGTACACAGGGCAAGGATAGCTAAGATAATCTCAAAGAAGGGAAAAGATGTTATATTACTCTCTCCTTGATGGCTATGGCTTTTTATACACAGTTTAGAAAATGTAGTTTGATTGCAAGCATCACTTCAGTTCAGTTAAGTCACTCAGTCATGTCTGACTCTTTATGACCCCATGAATCACAGAATGCCAGGCCTCCATGTGCATCACCAACTCCTGGAGTTCACTCAGACTCACGTCCATCGAGTCCTTGATGCCATCCAGCCATCTCATCCTCGGTTGTCCCCTTCTCCTCCTGTCCCCAATCCCTTCCAGCATCAGAGTCTTTTCCAGTGAGTCAACTCTTCGAATGAGGTGGCCAAGGTACTGGAGTTTCAGCTTCAGCATCATTCCTTCCAAAAGAAATCCCAGGGCTGATCTCCTTCAGAATGGACTGGTTGGATCTCCTTGCAGCCCAAGGGACTCTCAAGAGTCTTCTCCAACACCACAGTTCAAAAGCATCAATTCTTCAGTGCCCAGCCTTCTTCACAGTCCAACTCTCACATCCATACATGACTACAGGAAAAACCATAGCCTTGACTAGATGGATCTTAGTCGGCAAAGTAATGTCTCTGCTTTTGAATATACTGTATAGGTTGGTCATAACTTTTCTTCCAAGGGATAAGCATCTTTTAATTTCATGGCTGCAATCACCATCTGCAGGGATTTTGGAGCCCCCCAAAAGAAAGCCTGACACTGCTTCCACTGTTTCCCCATCTATTTCCCATGAAGTGATGGGACCAGATGCCATGATCTTCGTTCTCTGAATGTTGAGCTTTAAGTCAACTTTTTCGCTCTCCTCTATCACTTTCATGAAGAGGCTTTTAGTTCCTCTTCACTTTCTGCCATAACGGTGCTGTCATCTGAATATCTAAGGTTATTGATATTTCTCCCGGCAATCTTGATTCCAGCTTGTGTTTCTTCCAGTCCAGCGTTTCTCATGATGTACTCTGCATTTAAGTTAAATAAGCAGGGTGACAATATACAGCCTTGATGTACTCCTTTTCCTATTTGGAACCAGTCTGTTGTTCCATGTCCAGTTCTAACTGTTGCTTCCCGACCTGCATACAGATTTTTCAAGAGGAAGGTCAGGTGGTCTGGTGTTCCCATCTCTTTCAGAATTTTCCACAGTTTATTGTGATCCACACAGTCAAAGGCTTTGGCATAGTCAAGAAAGCAGAAATAGATGTTTTTCTGGAACTCTCTTGCTTTTTCCATGATCCAGCAGATGTTGGTAATTTGATTTCTGGTTCCTCTGCCTTTTCTAAAACCAACTTGAACATCTGGAAGTTCACGGTTCACATATTGCTGAAGCCTAGCTTGGAGAATTTTGAGCATTACTTTACTAGCATGTGAGATGAGTACGATTGTGAGGTAGTTTGAGCATTCTTTGGCATTGCCTTTCTTTCGGATTGGAATGAAAACTGACCTTTTCCAGTCGTGTGGCCACTGCTGAGTTTTCCAAATGTGCTGGCATATTGAGTGCAGCACTTTCACAGCATCATCTTTCAGGATTTGAAATAGCTCCACTGGAATTCCATCACCTCCACTAGCTTTGTTAGTAGTCATGCTTTCTAAAGCCCACTTGACTTCACATTCCAAGATGTCTGGCTCTAGATTAGTGATCACATCATCATGATTATGTGGGCCATGAAGATCTTTTTGTACAGTTCTGTGTATTCTTGCCACCTCTTCTTAATATCTTCTGCTTCTGTTATGTCCAGACCATTTCTGTCCTTTATCAAGCCCATCTTTGCATGAAATGTTCCCTTGGTATCTCTAATTTTCTTGAAGAGATCTCTAGTCTTTCCCATTCTGTTCTTTTCCTCTATTTCTTTGCATTGATCGCCGAAGAAGGCTTTCTTATCTCTTCTTGCTATTCTTTGGAACTCTGCATTCAGATACTTATATCCTTCCTTTTCTCTCCCCTTGCTTTTCACTTCTCTTCTTTTCACAGCTATTTGTAAGGCCTCCCCAGACAGCCATTTTGCTTTTTTGCTTTTCTTTTCCATGAAGATGGTCTTGATCCCTGTCTCCTCTACAATGTCACGAACCTCATTCATCAGGCACAGTATCTATCAGATATAGGCCCTTAAATCTATTTCTCACTTCCACTGTATAATCATAAGGGATTTGATTGAGGTCATACCTGAATGGTCTAGCGGTTTTCCCTATTTTCTTCAATTTGAGTCTGAATTTGGTAGTAAGGAGTTCATGATCTGAGCCCCAGTCAGCTCCTGGTCTTGTTTTTGTTGACTATATAGAGCTTCTCCATCTTTGGCTGCAAAGAATATAATCAATCTCATTTCAGTGTTGACCCTCTGGTGATGTCCATGTGTAGAGTCTTCTCTTGTGTTGTTGGAAGAGGGTGTTTTCTATGACCAGTGCATTTTCTTGGCAAAACTCTATTAGTCTTTGCCCTGCTTCATTCCACATTCCAAGGCCAAATTTGCCTGTTACTCCAGGTGGCTCTTGACTTCCTACTTTTGCACTCCAGTCCCCTATAATGAAAAGGACATCTTTTGGGGGTGTTAGTTCTAAAAGGTCTTGCAGGTCTTCATAAAACCGTTCAACTTCAGTTTCTTTAGCATTACTGGTTGGGGCATAGACTTGGATAACTGTGATATTGAATGGTTTGCCTTGGAGACTAACAGAGATCATTCTGTCATTTTTAAGATTGCATCCAAGTACTGCATTTCAGACTCTTTTGTTGACCATGATGGCTACTCCATTTCTTTTGAGGGATTCCTGCCCACAGTAGTAGATATAATGGTCATCTGAGTTAAATTCACCCATTCTAGTCCATCTTAGTTCGCTGATTCCTAGAATGTCAACATTCACTCTTGCCGTGTCTTGTTTGACCACTTCCAATTTGCCTTGATTCATGGACCTGACATTCCAGGTTCCTATGCAATATTGCTCTTGACAGCAAGGGACCTTGCTTCTATCACCAGTCACATCCACAGTTGGGTATTGTTTTTGCTTTGGCTCCATCCCTTCATTCTTTATGGAGTTATTTCTCCACTCATCTCCAGTAGCATATTGGGCACCTACTGACCTGGGGAGTTCCTCATTCAGTATCCTATCATTTTGCCTTTTCATACTGTTCATGGGGTTCTCAAGGCAAGAATACTGAAGTGGTTTGCCATTCCCTTCTCCAGTGGACCACATTCTGTCAGACCTCTCCACCATGACCCACCCATCTTGGCTTGCCCCACAGGCATGGCTTAGTTTCATTGAGTTAGGCAAGACTGTAGTCCTAGTGTGATTAGATTGACTAGTTTTCTGCGAGTATGGTTTCAGTGTGTCTGAAGCATAGTGTATTGCAAGCATAGACACATAGGAAAAAGGAACAAGTAGAGAACCACATATGCACTGACAACTGATTTTGGAAAAAAGGTGCACTAGAGCATTGGCAAATTGATTAGCAGTAACTATACCCAAAATCACTGCAGATGGTGATTGCAGCCATGAAATTAAAAGATACTTACTCCTTGGAAGGAAAGTTGTGACCAACCTAGATAGCATATTCAAAAGCAAAGACATTACTTTGCCAAAAAAGGTCCGTCTAGTCAGGGCTATGGTTTTTCCAGTGGTCATGTATGGATGTGACAGTTGGACTGTGAAGAAGGCTGAGCGCTGAAGAATTGATGCTTTTGAACTGTGGTGTTGGAGGAGAGTCTTGAGAGTCCCTTGGACTGCAACGAGATCCAACCAGTCCATTCTAAAGGAGATCAGTCCTAGGTGTTCTTTGGAAGGAATGATGCTAAAGCTGAAACTCCAATACTTTGGCCACCTAATGTGAAGAGTTGACTCATTGGAAAAGACTCTGATGCTGGGAAGGATTGGGGGCAGGAGGAGAAGGGGACGACAGAGGATGAGATGGCTGGATGGCATTACTGACTCGATGCACATGAGTCTGAGTGATCTCCGGGAGATGGTGATGGACAGGGAGGCCTGGCGTGCTGCAATTCATGGGGTCGCAAAGAGTCGGACATGACTGAGTGACTGAACTGAACTGACTGATACCTAGGGCTACTGGATATAAGTGTCTTCCCTAACCTTGACTCATCTACTTCAAATCGTGTGCTTCCCAGGTGATGTTAGTGGTTAAGAATCTACTTACATATGCAGAATACACAAGAGACATGGTTCAACCCTGGGTCAGGAAGATCCCCTGGATTTGGAAATAGCAACCCATTCTAGAATTTTTTCCTGGAGAATTTCATGGATAGAGGAGCCTGCTGGGCTATGGTCCATGGAGCAAAAAAGTCAGACACATCTGAATGACAACATATTAAACATAAAGAGATGGACACATAAAGAGTCCACAAAGAGTTGGACATGACTGAATGACAATATATTTAAGACAGCATATTAAAAAGTAGAGATATCACTTTGCTGACAAAGGTCCATATAATCAAAGCTATGGTTTTTCCAGTAGTCATGGACTGATGTGAGAGCTGGACTATAAAGAAGGCTAAGTGCCCAAGAATTGATGCCTTTGAACTGTGGTGCTAGAGAAGACTCTTCAGAGTCCTTTGGACAGCAAGGAGAGCACACCAGTCCATCCTAAAGGAAATCAACTCTGGATATGCATTGGAAAGACTGATCCTGAAGCTGAAGTTCTAATACTTTGGCCATCTGATGAGAAAAGCCAACTCTTTGGAAAAGACCCTGATGCTGGGAAAGAGTGAAGGCAAAAGTAGAATGGGGTGGCAGAAGATGAAATTGTTCGATAGTATCCCTGACTAGAAAAACATGAATCTGAGCAAACTTTAGGAGACAGTGAAGGACAGGGAAGCCTGCAGTCCATGGGGTCACAAAGAGTTGTGCATGACTTTAGTGACTGAAAAACAACAACTTCCAATCATATCCATTCCCTTCTCCAGGGGATCTTTGAGACCTAGGGATCAAATCTGGGTCCCTGCATTTCAGGCAGATTCTTCACCATCTCAGCCACCAGGGAAGTCCTCAAATCATATACAAAAATCAATTACAAGTAGATTGTAAATATAAACATGTAAGGAAAATTACTTAAGCCATTACAGCAAGGGATGCCAAGCTATGACCTATAGGGCAAACCCAGCTCACAACATCTGTTTGTATGGCCTGTGAGCTAACAATGCATTTTATCTTTCTCTTTTTTTAGATGGGAAACAAAAACCACATTTTCTGATATGGGAAAATTATATAAAATTTAAGTTTTAGTAAACTTGAATTTTAGTTTTTATAAACACTTCTTGGAACATACTTCTACCCATTAGTTAAAGTATAGTTTATGGCTAATTTTGTGCTACAACAGTAATGGTGAGCAGGTTACAGAAAGATCATTTAGCCTGTGAAGCCAAAAATATTTACTACCTGAATCTCTAAGGAAAGTCTTCATCTACCTTGGAAGTAGAGGATACTGTATGAAAATATCTATTAGCTTTGTGCTAAGGAAACTTTACTAAACAGAAAATAGGAAGCACTAACCAAAAAGGAAAAAAAAAAAAAAGAAAGAAAGAAAGAAAAGATAGACCAATCACCCACCCCATGTTAAATTAAAAAGTTCTGTTAATCAAAGTTTTCAGGTTTTGTTTTTGTTTTTTTTGCAATTCTTTGGAAAAACATCACCTGTTTGAGCATTTCTCTTCTGCTGTTAAATGATTGATAAAGCTTGCTAAAGGAGTAAAGAAGCATTAAATAGATGCCTACTTGTGAAAGCAATCAACTTTATTGAAATTTAAGGCTTAGTTCTGCAAACTGCAGACCTCTGCTAAACCTCTTCAGAAAGGACCCTAGCACATTTCACGCAATATCCTAAGAATTGGTAAATTAGCAAACTGCACAAGAGACGGCAAATTTGCCATCAGTCCCTTGAAGTGCTGTTAAAGCCGGAGAGCCCAGATACCTGGGAGGGTCAGTCAATTCCCAATGTCAGCTCGAGCTTGCAGGACAAGCAGGGGCTATGCAAATTTCTATAGAATACTAGCTTCTGTGATTTGAGCTTACTGTTTTACATCCCTTACACTGGAGTCGGTTGGGTGCCTCTGAACAGCACATAAACCAGTCCCTCCTCAAGGGTACACTTCCCAGAGAACAAAATTATCATAAAGCAAGTGTAAGGATTGGCTTTCTTTCATTATTTTTTCAAACCCAATACACTTGTGATCCAGGTTAAAATAACAAAGACAAAAATAACTACAGAAGATTGTTGGATTCCCGGTAATAATCATTGCCCCTTTTTCCTCAGTTTGAATACTTGGGTTCAAACTACAAATCCAAATTCTTAATGGAATTTCCCTGATGGTCCAGTGGCAAAGACTCCATGCTCCCAACGCAGAGGGCCAAGGTCCGATCCCTGGTGAGGGAACTAGAGCTGACACGCCACAACTCAGACCTAGCATAGCTAAATAAATAAAATAAACAATGATAACATGAACCACAAGAAAATTAACATTTCACAAAATAATCTTAATGAACAGGCAAATCTTAATGAACAGACAAATGGCACAGTTTGAGAAGGTATTTGCAACATGTGGTATTGAAAAATGCCTAATAATCAGAACATATACATAGAACAGAGCTTTCCTGGTGACTCAGACAGTAAAGAATCTGCCTGCAATGCAGGGGTCCCAGGTTTGATTCCTGGATTGGGAATATTCCCTGGACAAGGGATTGGCTACCCACTACAGTATTCTTGCCTGGGAAATCCCATGGACAGAGGAGCCTGGTAGGCTTCAGTCTATGGGGTCACAAAGAGTTGGACACTACTGAGCATCTAACACACACACACACACACACAAAGAATCTTATCCCACCCCCCCCCAAAAAAAAAAACTAACAACAGAAAGGGATACAGATGGGCAAACTTAAATGAATGATATTCAAACAGCCAGTAAATATATGAAAAGGTGTTCAATCACATAAGACATCAGGAAAAAATCAAATTATGATAACAATGAAATAATATAGCAACCACACTAAACGACTTATGTCAGTAAGGCTGACAGCAATTATTATCAAGAATATACACAAATAAAAAATTAGATCTTTTACACATTCCTGTTGTGAAGATAAATTTATACAATCACTTTGAAAAACTTTTTTATTATTATCCAGTACGTGTTGAAAGTGAAAGTGTTTGTCACTCAGTTATGTCCGACTCTTTGTGCCCCCATGGACTCCATGGCATTCTCCAGGCAAGAATATTAGAGTGGGTAGCCATGCCCTTCTCCAGGGGATCTTCCAAACCCATGGATAGAACCCAGTTCTCCTGCATTGCAGGCAGATTCTTTACCATCTGAACCACCAGGGAAGCTCACATTATCCAGTAACCCCACTCCTAATGGCAACATAGGTCAAAAAATGCATTACCAAGAGTACATTACAGGTCACCTTCTTTTCTGCTCCCAACCATCACTCCTTCTCATATCTCAAAGCCTAATCCCTAACAAGATGAGTTTTGCCAGTGTTTGGAATTTGTGCTGATGAAATGATACAGAATATACCCTGTGTCCAGTTTCTTTCATTCAATATTACACCCATTTGACTTATTGAGGTTAACATATATTTTTGCTAAGTCACTTCAGTCATGTCCAACTCTGTGCAACCCCATAGATGTTAGCCCACTAGGCTCCCCCCATCCCTGGGATTCTCCAGGCAAGAACGCTGGAGTGGGTGGCCATTTCCTTCTCCAATGCATGAAAGTGAAAGGTGAAAGTGAAGTCACTCGGTCATGTCCAACTTAGCGACCCCATGGACTGCAGCCTACCAGGCCCCTCCATCCATGGGATTTTCCGGGCAAGAGTACTAGAGTGGGGTGCCATTGCCTTCTCCTCAGGTTAACATATGAAACAGTAATTTATTTTCACTACTACTTCATATTCCATCGTGTGATTACCCTACAACCTAACTATCACATATCTAGCTGGTGAACATTTAGGTTGTTCCCATATTGGTAATATTATATTTAACTCTGCCGTGTACAGTTTTTTGAACTTGTGATCTGGATATCTATTTAAGAGTGTGACTCATTATTTATTTCCTTCAATTTCTCTTGGTTTAATTAGCTTAATTCAAAAGATTACTTAGCTCAATTTTATTTTTTCTTCAGCTGGAATCATGAATCATCAATTTCAGTCTATTCCATTTTTCTAATATAAGCATTTAACGTTATCAATTCCTTCTAAGCACCATATCCCAAATATTTCCTTAGGTTGTATTTTTATTTTCATTCGATTCAAAATATTTTCTAACTTCTCTTTGAACTTCTCCCTGCCTTGAGCCTCCTTCTTACCTCCAATCTTTCTCATGGGAACCAAATAGAAGTTCTTAAAAGAGAATTTACTGAAAGGTAGATATTTCGTTGTGTCTGTGTCTCCCATGGCTGCTATGCTATTATGCTAGCCCACAACTGAATAGAGCAATTATTTAAGATGTTGCCAAATTATTTTTGACCTCTGTATGTTAGACACATCTTTCCTTTTATCTCTTACAGGTGAAAAAGTCTATATGTCTTGTCTCTGGAAGAAAGGAAACCCTTATTAAGTTTCAGGCTATCTGCCCAGCAACCTAAGCTCTCCAATGGGTTCAAGTTATTATTTTTTAATTTATCCAGCTTTCTCTCTTAGGGTAGATAAAATTATATTCCTAGTGTTTTTTTTTTTCTTTTTATATCTTAGAAATGGGATCTCAGGATAGGAACTGAAATTAAGCAAAACAGCTCTCAAAGTCCTGAAGAAGGGTATTGAGATTTGTAGGGTAGAAATAGAAATATCAATATTAATCTAGAAATAAACCCTGAAGGACCAAAAGGAATATAGAGGAAAGATTTTTTTTTAATTACCATAAACTAGAATTACAGAAGATACAAAATTTTGAATTGAAAGTGCATTTGCAACATAACAAAGGAAAACACAGAGAGATACATATACACATACACACACTGTGATAAAATTTAAAGATGTTAAACAAAGAGAAAGAACTACTAATTTTTTCAGAAAGTAAAATTGAATCAGCTCCATGAAAGTAAGAATCATATACAGATCAGATTTCTCAATGGCAATGAGAAATGTTAAACAATGCAGTGCTTTTTATCCCAGAATATGAGTTCACAAAAGTCTTCCACCTTATATATGATGATGTGGTAGGAAGAAAAATGACCTCCCTTGAAATGTTCATTCCCGAATTCCTAAAATTTATGAGTATGTTACGTTATAGTTCAAATTAAACTTCACAGGTATTTTCATGGTTAAGAATATTCAGATGAGAAAACTACATGGATTATCCAGATTCAGTTCAGTTCAGTTCAGTTGCTCAGTCGTGTCCGACTCTTTGCGACCCCATGAATCGCACTAGGCCAGGCCTCTCTGTCCATCACCAACTCCCGGAGTTCACTCAGACTCACGTGCATTGAGTCAGTGATGCCATCCAGCCATCTCATCCTCTGTCGTCCCCTTCTCCTCCTGCCCCCAATCCCTCCCCGCATCAGAGTCTTTTCCAATGAGTCAACTCTTTGCATGAGGTAGCCAAAGTACTGGAGTTTCAGCTTCAGCATCATTCCCTCCAAAGAAATCCCAGGGCTGATCTCCTTCAGAATGGACTGGTTGGATCTCCTTGCAGTCCAAGGGACTCTCAAGAGTCTTCTCCAACACCACAGTTCAAAAGCATCAATTCTTCGGCGCTCAGCTTTGGCTAGATCTAATCACGTGCATCCTTAAGAGTGGAGGTAGGCAGAAAGATGGGTCATAGGGATGCAGCGTGAAGAGGATCCTCTGTACTGCTGGCTTGAAGATGAAAGAAAGGAGTCATAAAACAAGGAATGGTGGCCACTAGAAACTGGAATAACCCTCAGCTTGCTACCAGAAAGAAAACAGGGACCTCAGATCTACAAACACAAGGAACTGAATCCTACCAATAACCATAGGAAGTGAATTCTATCAGAAACAGGTTTCCTCTTTCTGAAAGCCTCCAGAAAGGAGTGTATCTTGCCAACATCTTGATTTTAGTTCAATGAGATCTAAATGTATTGCATTTTTTATCTCAGAAACTGTAAGATGATAAACTTGGGGTCCTTGAAAGCTGTTATATTTAATTTTGTCATCACAGCAATAGAAAACTGATACAATTTTTTCACTGATGATCAGTATAAAGTTTGAGATTAATTCTTTGTATATAAAATGTTAATCATTTTAAGATCTATTTCTATACTGTTATTATTAACCTTTATTGATCTTATATGCTGCAAATAATGTCTCCAAGTTTATTTTTTCATTCATTAACTTTATAGATGATGCCTTTAATCTTCTATACAAGGTTTGTTTTGTTTTGGATTATTTCAACCTCTACCATGACTTTAAAAAAATTATTAGATTATGGTTAGTTTACAATGTCGTGTTAGTTTCAGGCGTACAACAAAGTGATTCTATTATACATATACATATACTCATTTTCTTCAGATTCCTTTCCCATATAGATTGTTAAAGAGTATTGACTAGAGTTTCCTCATAACTTTTAATGCATTCTCAATCTTAAAACTTGTCTAAGGAAGAGTCTAATTAAATGTATATGTGTGTGTATGTATGGAGAAGGCAATGGCACCCCACTCCAGTACTCTTGCCTGGAAAATCCGATGGATGGAGGAGCCTGGTAGGCTATAGTCCCTGGGGTCGCAAAGAGTGGGACACGACTGAGCGAATTCACTTTCACTTTTCACTTTCATGCATTGGAGAAGGAAATGGCAACCCACTCCACTGTTCTTGCCTGGAGAATCCCAGGGACGAGGGAGCCTGGTGGGCTGCCGTCTATGGGGTCGCACAGAGTCGAACACGACTGAAGTGACTTAGCAGTGTGTATGTATATTAACAATTTCATGCACTAATTTTCAAATGTTTAAATTTTTAAAATATTTTCATGCAGTATGTATATTTATTTGGGAGTGCTCTCAGGATTAACATCTTTACCAGGAAGGAAAGAAAACAGGATTGGACAAAGGGAAAAGCTGGACTGCAACACAGTCACACTAAGAGGACGGTCAACCCCAAAGGGAGCTCTGAGGGTGAGACTGTCCTTCAGAGACGCCAGAGTTGGGCCAAGGAGGCCAAATATCTATACCTACAAATAGACCAGTCTTTGGAAAACAACAGGATATCCTAGGGTAATTTTTTAAAGTCCAATTTCTATCTGGCCTTTGCTAAGCATCTTGTCTGCTATTGTCTACTATTATTTCTGTTGTTGTTCTTTAATCACTAAGTGTGTCTGACTCTTTGTGACTCGATGAACTGTAGCCCACCAGGCTCCTCTGTCCATGGGATTTCTCAGGCAAGAATACGGGAGTGAGTTGCCATTTCCTCCTTCCAGGGATCTTCCTGACCCAGGGATGGATCCATGTTTGCTGAGTTTCCTTCAATGCAAGCTGATTCTTTACCACTGAACCACCAGGAGGCCCATACTATTACTTTCTACCCTAGTTTAAAAACGACTGGGTCTTATAGCTGGCTGGCAGTTTTAGGAGGGTTGCAGGGATTGAGGGACTCTCTGAGGAAGTCGGCGTCCAGTTTATCAGCCAGATCAGGGGTGATCAGGTCAAGTCATACCTGGTCCATGACGAATCACCCCCTTCTTCCTTTTCCCCATCCACTTTTATTATTAAGCACAACAGAATATATGCGTATTGGTAGCCTCAAGAGTCTATGAGTCACAACGACATTTGACATTATTTATACCCCAAAGTAGAAGAAATTTTAACAAAATTACTCTTGTTTCCTCAAGAGACAAATGATCACATTCTAAGACAGGCCTCTATGTCGACTCAGGAAGTATGTGTTTACGTTTCCTGGGGTTATGGGGTCTGTGATCATTATAAACAGGAGACTGAGATTGCACAATACCCAGAGAAAACAATTTACATTCTGAAAAGGTTAAGTTTTCAAGAAGACTCAAGAGAGAAAGAAAAGGCAGCTGTCTCTTCCCCCTTTATCAGCAAAGAAAATTCATTTAATTTGTTTATTTTTATTTATTTTTTGATGTGGATCATTTAAAATTCATTTAAAAATTATTTTTATGAAAATGTTAGAGTTCTGTTTCTTCTTTTGTTGCTCCTTCTGACTCTCATGGTAGCTCACTTTCTTTCTTTTTAAAGTTAAATTGAGATTGTGAGCTCATAACTTGCTGATATTAAACAGCCAAAACCATGAATGACCTGGCTGGGAAATGTGACTCTCCAGAAAATGACTTGTATGAGCTTTTCCTAAGTGTCCTGGAGAACAAAGCACCATCAAACTGATTCCAGGTTTTTCTGAATGTTTCTACTTGGAGTTCCCCAAATTGGCTTAAAAATGATTGACAAGGAAACATATTTTCCAATTTCCACATGTAGACCATATATCATTTTTCTTGTTGATATTTTTACTGTAGGCAGGAGACATTTGCTAACAGTGAACTCTTTCCCTGATGTTTATTAAGGTCTTAACTCTGTCTGTAAAAGGATAAATATCAGCTCCTGCCTTACTCAGGCTCATGGTGACGTCTTCTATTTTCCATGAGGATAGTACAGTCTGGTAGCTGCACAACACACTAGGTCATTTACAGATTCAGTGCTTCCTAAACAAGCACTGTGCAAACTGAAATTTCCTTCTTTTCTTTCCCCCTCCCCTTCCATCCCTCCTTCTCTCTCTTTCTCTTTCTTCCTTCCTTTATCTCTCTTTTTTCCCTCCCTTTCTTCCTTCCTCCCTGTGCTTCTTCGTCACACATTTTTTTCATATCCATGAATTTCCTTTTCATTTTTTGGCTATACAGAGATTTTTATTTTAAAATACAGTGGTTGTGGGACTTCCCTAGTGATCCAGTGGTTGGGAGTCTGCCTTCCAGTTCAAGGGTTGAGAGCTCAATTCCTGATCAGGCAACTAAGATCCCACATACCACAGGACAACTAAGCCTATGGAGCAACTAAGGCCACAACTACTGAGCCTGCGTGTTGCAACTAAGATTCATGCGGCCAAAAATAAATAAACAAATATTTAAATAAACTAATTAAGTTAAATATAGTGGTTGTACTTTATCCAGCAATTCTAGATTTTGTACAACGGGAACATCTATTATACGTTCATAAGCCACCTTAATCACTTCTTTTATAGTTCTAGAAAATTTCTCGTACTTATCAAATTGTGGAAATGAGAAAGAATGCAATTTAATCAATGAATACTTACCCCTATAACTCTAAGTATAGACAAAGTTTCTTGAGTAACCCTCAAACCAAATTTAAGAAGTCTTAAATTCATGTAGATAAAATAATACCCCATTTCTCAAATTTTAAGCCATGTGGGGATCAAAATAAATGTGTGTGTGCTCAGTCATGTACAACTCTTTGCAACCTCCTGGATTGTAGCCCATGAGGTTCCTCTGTCCATGGAATTTTCCAGGCAAGAATACTGGAATGGGCTAACATTTCCTACTCTGGGGGCTCTTCCTGACCCAAGAATCAAAATTGCTTCCCAGTGGCTCAGTGTAAAGAATCCACCTGCCAATAAAAGAGACCCTATGGATCAAACCTGCATCTCCAGGGAAGAGGCCCTGGAGGAGGCAATGGCAACCCACCCCAGTATTCTTACTTGGGAAATCCCATAGACAGAGGAGCCTGGCAGGCTACTGTCTATGGGATTTCAAAAAGTTGGATGCAACTTCAAAACTGAGCACACACAGCAATGAAAATAAAGTAAAATGTATTTGCTTATAATAATTTTACTAGTTTATTTATTATTTCCATGCTAGAAATATGTACAGAATTACTTTGAAAAAATTTATTTGAATGTGTGTTTCACCAACAAGAGAGTAAAGTATATAAGGGTTGTGGGAATGTGTGTGTGTATGTGTGTGTGTTGGAGATAAAGGTTTGATAACCAGGGTTTCCAGAATTGGTAAAAGAAAAGTAAGAGCAAATTTAATAGAAATTGGAGTACTAAAATGAGCTAGGATACCAATAGTGACAATACACAAACAATGATATGAAAGAAGCACATATATCTGATAGGTACTCTGATGGCTAATTTTATTGTTATGTTTTCTAATATAAAAGAACACCTTTTGCAGCATCTCTTCCCCCCAGGAAGTTATAATATCTAAGAAATATTGCTTCATTTATGGTCTAATAAATTCCTCCACCCACGGCTACTGTTCATATGATTCAACTGTAACTTGAGGAACAAGTCAGAATTCCAGTTTGGATTCTGTTTCATCAAATTCTGCATCTGCTTAGAAAAGTCATAACTCTGATCTGTTTCCAGTCTGGTTCTTTATTAAACTTCATACCCAGTTTCTTTCTACAAAATCCAGGTCCTGTCTTCATCGGGTAGGGGACCACAATATCACAACACTATGCCTCCATTCTATTTCAGTCGTAAAAGTTTGACTATAAAAATGAGTGACTGTTCTATACATCTGAGTCTTTTTTGCTGTCTTGCATACAGGGTTATTGTTACCATCTTTCTAAATTCCATATATATGCATTAGTATACTGTATTGGTGTTTTTCTTTCTGGCTTACTTCACTCTGTATAATAGGCTCCAGTTTCATCCACCTCATTAGGACTGATTCAAATGTATTGTTTTTAATGGCTGATACAAGATGCCTGGGGCTGGTGCACTGGGATGACCCAGAGGGATAGTATGGGGAGGGAGGTGGGAGGGGGGTTCAGGATTGGGAACACTTGTACACCCGTGGTGGATTCATGTTGAAGTATGGCAAAACCAATACAGTATTGTAAAGTAAAAAAAATAATTTAAAAAATGAATGAAAATTTTGAACAACACCTCTAGAAAAATTTAGTTTAAAATGTCATTAATTAATATGACACACACCAAGTTTTTTTTTTAAGTTGATTGTTAGATGAATTATTCACTCAGTGCACTCAGTATGATGACACAAGAAGTACTGTTCTATTCACCCACTTAAAGTCCTTGTTTTTGTCTCATACAGGCATTTAAATCCTAGGGATATGGGTTTTAAAAAGACAATTCAAGTTACCTGTGATTTGATGGTATAACAGAAGCACCTACAAGGAAGAAGAACAGTACAAAAAGGGTACAGGGGAACATGAAGACACGACAGTCACAAAATGGCAAGTAGGGAGAATTTGTTGTTGTTGTTGAGTCACTAAGTGATGTCCGACTCTTTGTGACCCCACGGACTATAGCCCACTAGGCTCCTCTGTCCATAAGATTTTCCAGGAAGAATACTGGAGTGGGTTTCCATTTCCTTCTCCAGGGGATCATCCCAACTCAGGGATCGAACTCATATCTCCTGCATTGGCAGGCAGATTCTTCACTGCTGAGCTACCAGGAAAATCCAGTGAAAATTTATTTCATCCTTATTCTAATACCAGATAAAACTGAGAAAATATGATAGTTGCCAGAGAAACAGAAATTAGCCTAATTTACTATTTTAATACAAGCCTCAGTAAACTATTAGTCTTATATGAATATAGCAAATAAAATCTTTGTGATAGGAATATGCTTTTAATTTCACATTGCAAATAAAAATTTTAAATACAATTATTTATTTATAGATATTGGTATGTTAGTAGTTTTAATATATAATTTTTAGCTTTCTACAAACTGTTAAAGCTCCTAAAAAGATTTTTGATATACTATTCTCCCAGGAGCACTCCAATTGTTATAATTCAGATTGGCCACACTTATTAGCACATGCTTTCTATACACTATGTAGATATATATTATAGATATACATTATATATATCCAATCTGAATTATATAAAGATATAATGATTATATGTATACAGTATATATACAAAGTATATATAAAGTCTTAAAGTTCAGCTTATGCCATCTGTAATTGGGACATGGTTGTCATTTAAACATATCATCTTCTTTATCAATGTGTGTTAGCAAAAAGATATCACAGATAACAGAGGCAAAAATCAGGTTTATAGTGAAGACTTCATTGAGACTATTTCATTCAATGTAGCTTGTGACACACAATGGGAATTGCACCATGATGTGCAGATACTCGACAGGAATCAGATATAGTAAAGGAAAAACAAGAATGAACTTATATAAGTGGGAAGGGTTGAAAATAAGCTAGGACCATAGTGACAACACATAAATACTGATATAAGTATAAAAGGAGCAGGTACATCTGGGAGCTAATTTTATTGTTATGTTTAGTAAGATAAAGAAGAGCTTTTGGAGCATCCTTCCTTCAAGGAAGTTATACTATCCTAAAACGATGGCCTGATCACAACCCATCATGAGGACAGCCACCTTGTCCTCTAGAGGACTTGACAGCAGTGGTGCTGGGGAACCTGCACTTCTTCCCCTCCCCTCCCCAACTTTGTCACCCTCAGACTTTGAAAGATCTTCCTATCCAAACTGAACTGGAACTCCGTCTGCCAGGATGGAATCAGGACACTCAATGTTTGAAGTTACTTTTTTTTCGGAATCTTTTTTATTTTTATTTTTAATTGGAGGAAAATTGTTTTACAATGGTGGGTAGGTCTCTTCCATACAACAGGGCGAATCAGTCCTAAGAATATTCATGTCTCCTGTCTTGAACTCCCTCCCAGCCTCCACCCCAGCCCACCCCTCTAGGTCACCACAGAGCACGGGTTGAGCTCCCTGCGCTATGCAGCATCTTCCCACTAGCTACTTACTTTACGCATGGTAGTATGTATATATCAGTGCTCTTTGGGGAATCTTAATAGCCCTTCAGGGTCTTCAGCTTTAATTGTTAGAGTTATACCTAATATTTGCTTAATTTCTTTTATATCTGTGACTGTACATATTGTTATGACTCATCTTGTATACCTAGATTCTCTTTCAGTGGCAGTCTAAAAAATTACTTAACTATTAATTTGTGATTTCCAAAGAAACCATTTTACCTTCTTCCTACTCTATCTTAGTTTTCTGCTTTATTTATTTTAGATTGTATATCGACTGACTTTCTTTTCTACCATTCTTTTGGCTATTTTGTTATTCTCCCTCATAAAATGAACTTCAGGTTACATTTCTTGAGAGGGGCAATAAAGAATTTTCTTTCTTAATAATGAAGATATGCAGGTATAGGGCCTTTTTGTTCTTATGTGTCTCTCAGATTTTATATATACACTAGAGATTATACAATTTGACTCTAGGCTTTTTCTTTGATGCAATATTGCCTAGGAATTATTTAAAATTTCCAAATAAAATTTAATTTTTGGCTAACTTTCAATGTTATATTTCTGATCTTTATTGGATTATGATTACAGACTTTCATATCTTTACTTATTAAAGTGATTTAATTATATTTGTGGTCAAGTATATAATTGATTTTGGAAGAAACTTCATTATCATAAAATAATATATCTCTACTAATTTGAAATGTATCTATATCTAACTAAATGTGCTGTCCTTATCATTTCTATTGACTTTCTCCAAATCTGAGCTTTATTGCAATTTCTTAGTAGATTTATATTTATTCCACTTTCTAGTTGCATATTTTTTGCTTATAAAACTAGTAGACTGAAAAATATTACTTTTAATTAATGTTCAGTTCAGTTCAGTCCCTCAGTCGTGTCCGACTCTTTGTGACCCCATGAATTGCAGCACGCCAGGCCTCCTTGTCCATCACCAACTGCCGGAGTTCACTCAGACTCACATCTATCGAGTCGGTGATGCCATCCAGCCATCTCATCCTCTGTCTTCCCCTTTTCCTCTTGCCCCCAATCCCTCCCAGCATCAGAGTCTTTCCCAAAGAGTCAACTCTTCACGTGAGGTGATCAAAGTACTGGAGTTTCAGCTTTAACATCAGTCCTTCCAAAGAATACCCAGGGCTGATCTCCTTTAGAATGGACTGGTTGGAGCTCCTTACAGGCCAAGGGACTCTCAAGAGTCTTCTCCAACACCACAGTTCAAAAGCCTCAATCCTTCAGTGCTCAGCTTTCTTCACAGTCCAACTCTCACATCCATACATGACCACAGGAAAAACCATAGCCCTGACTAGACGGACCTTTGTTGGCAAAGTAATGTTTCTGCTTTTTAATACGCTATCTAGGTTGGTCATAACTTTTCTTCATAATGCAAATTCTGATTTTGTGCAACTGAATGTTTGTCTCATTTATTTTATCATTTTCCTATATACATACATATATATGTTACTTGCTTCTCAGCTTTATTTTTTTCTCAATCTGTGGGTTTAACTGGTTGATTTATTATTTGGTCTGAGTCTTTGCTTGAGTATTTTCTCAGATATGAGTGATAATGTAGCTCACTTCTATCTTATTCAAAAATACCGCTCATTTATCTACAGTAATGAATGACATCTGGGATAAATATAAAACAAGTACTGACTTACTTTTTCCTCAAATCAAATAAATGTTCTATTATTTGTTCATCGTTTAATTTCTGCAATCTACTTTTTTTTCTTATTCTGGACTTCAATCAAAAGGAGCTACCCCAAGACTTTCATGATTTTCATAGTTTTATAGTTTTGTATTTTTACTCTGCAACTAGTGAAGTGTTATTATCATTTTTCCAATCTACCAACTATGCAGTGACTGGCCTATATTGCATTTTGTTTCATTTTTAAAAAATGATCTTATTTGTCCTTTTTTCAAAAAATGTTTAAGTAGCTCTATTTGATTGAATTCTCTTTCACTCTATTTTATTGAATTCTCTTTTTGTCAGCACTAGCTAGAATTCTTTTACACCTATTTCACTTCAGGTGTTCTGTTATTTCTTTGTCTGTTTTTGAGATCAAATTCTAGGTGTAAACTGCAAGGTTTAATAGATCTGTGAGTGATGTTAGGGAAAGCGTTCTCTGCAGTGTGCGTGACTTTAAGTAACTAACCAGCATTCAGCCTCCCATCCCAGCAAAGGGAGGCTGTTTTCCCAGTCTCTAAATTTTGCAAGTAGAGAAAACAGCTCACCTTTTTAGCTCCCCTTGGTTGTTTGGGACCAGAGGGACAAGGTACTCTCAAAAGGCCTGATGTCAACCTTCCTACTGAAAGGTCTACAGATCTCTGTGAACTGAGATCTCCCCTGAGTGCCCTGGGTTCTCATTCCCATATTACAGCAAGCTGACCACATGGCCAGCCTCTCCACTGAGGAGACCCAACCCATAGCTTCCCCTCAGTCTGAAGGCAGGGAGTATCCCAGGCCTGATTCCACCAACCTGCTGATCCCAGCAGTAGCTGGTCCAGAGAGGGAAGTTTGTTGCTGTTGATATCAATAGCAGACAATCAACCAAGTCATTTTTATACAGTTCCACAAAGCAGAGAAGAATTTCCTCATTCATCAGAAAGAAAAGTTTCTTACACAGTCACAACTTAAATAACTTTAAAACAAGAAATGCATTAGCATCTTTATTACAAACGTAATTGGTTTTCTTTTCTTTTTCTTCATAGGGATAGGGTCACTAACTAAAATACACCGCTGTAAAATCTGCAATTTAAATTTCATTTCATGCTGCATTGTAGAAATAGTTTACATAAATAGTGTCCATTAATCACTTAAAACAAAGGTTAAATGTAAATTAGAACCCTGCTACATATTTCTACGATTATTTATGGTTTTCTGGTAAAGTTTTATTTTTTAAGGGTGAAGGGATTAGTGTTTTTGAAAGTAAAATATCTTTAAACTAAAATTGATAACTTCCAGAAATCAATTGACCTGGAGAGAGTGCTGTAACATCAGAAACAGCATTTGAAGTTAAAAAGCATGCTAGCTCTTGGTCACCATCTTAATTATGTCATAATTTAATCATTAAATCTCTTTCTTTGTGAGACTTGTCTGCCACATTAAGTAGTGACATTGAATACAATTCAATGAAAAGTGATATCATTCAGGTGGCTGTAATTTTTTGAAGAGAGAATATTGGTTTCTTAGTTTATTTAAAAACACCAAAAAAAGTCATAAAAGGAATAACATTCATATTAAAACTAGTTCAAACTGCATTGACTAAAGGACAAGATACCTAGAAAAACACTTTTGGTCCTGTGGTTAGTAAAATCATTATTTATTCCTTTTTAAGGAAATACCTGTGTAATTGATCAACCTTTCACTCATCATTCTAAACTACTGTTCTGTCAGCACTATTAATTTATTTCATATATTTATATTCTTTAATTTGAATCTGATTTTACTCTTTTATCACAGCTTTGATACAGTAACATGTCAAGAATGACAATCTGAACTTTAGGAAACAAGAGAAATAAATAATTAGACATTTTATCATTGTACTAAATTCCAAATGAAAGTATTGAAGGTGTTACCTGAATTAAAGTTATTTAGAAGAAATAATATTTTGACGCATAATAACCCAGAAATAGTACAGATTACAGTCACTGGGGGAAAAAAGCAAAACAGCAAAAACAAAACAAAACAAAAAAAAAACAAACCTGTGTTTATTTCAGCACTAGCTAGTATCATATTTTATTGCATCATTTTCTTTACATAGGTTGTTAGGGATACCATTAGCAGTGCCATTTATGTAATGGTTCCTAACCTGAACCTAAAACAAAGAACGCATTATCCTGATGAACTATATCACTGTGGCTCTATGTCATTATCTCATTTACTCCCCTGGATATTTTTGAGCAACAAGATTTTGAGAAAAAAGTGAAGTTATAAAAGGAAGAATTCTAAATCTTTTATAATACAACAATAGCGTCTATAATGTTGAATGAGAATTTTTAAGATATTGCAATATTTTTAATAAACTACTATTATAATATTCATCCAGAGATTATTTAGTTAACTAGAATGCTAATTGGATATGTCTGAAGCAAAATTCAAGTAATTGTTTCCAATAAACTATCTTAATGGCTTTTCATTCATATTATTTCCAGAGCACGTTATCCAAGGTTGGATATATGTAAATACAACAGTTTGGAGCTCGTTGTCTCAAGCAAAAATTACACTTCAATTATGCTCTAAACATATTTCATGTTGCTCTTTACTAGACCAAGAAAGCAATTATACTTTAGCTCTCCCTTTGTGATGAAATAATAATCAGAATGCATTAACATATTTAAAAGGATAGATCACTAAGTGCAATGTCATTTAGACATTTAGAGAATGGGAATTAATGAGTCAGGTTCAGAAAATTAGTTTCAGTATTTTGATAATAGTAAGACCTCTGACTGTGAATAAATCTAGAAATTTTGGTTTAAAATCTAGGTTTCCACTAGTCTTTCTACAGACAACATGGCTTGGAAGTGATCCTCCACAATTTAACCTTTAAAATAAGCAAAATCTGTGTTTTAATATCTCCTGTGCACATGAAGCATTGTGAATAGCAAGCACACAGGGGAAACTTTATAAATTAATTTACATTGAGAACAAATGTCATGCAAAGTACATTTTGATATGATCCTGAAAGGACAAACATCAGCCCTTGAACACCATATGTGGGCTGCATTATGGCTTCCTGGCACCAATCCATAATCTATTTCCAGCAGCCACCATTTCAAAAATTTATGAGGACCTGGAAAGCACAGAAAGGCTAAAGAAGCCACTCGAGTTCTGCTTATTAGCATACTCATTAAGCCTAATCAATAATTGATGAACCATTTGTGAAAAGCATATGGATTAAATTACATCTTGGCTTAGACCATTCAGAAAAGAGTCATAAGTATTTTGCCCTATTGTTTGCTATGTAAACATGATGTCAAAACTGATTCTACATAGATAACTAAAAAAGCTTGGGCTTTCTTTTCTCTACAGACCAAAATTACAATGTAGTATGCCATATTTTAAAAATGTTTTAGAAGAATTTACTACAGAAGCTATTGGAATGCAAAATTAGTGGGATATAGTAAGAACTTTAATTTTCTCTTAATTGCCCCTGCAAGTGCTAGAGAGAAAAATAATCATAGGCACCTATAAGGAAATATGAAGACTTAAAAACACTAGGTTATGGGACTTCCCTGGTAGTCCAGTGGTTAAAAATCCACTTAATGATACTGGTTTGATCACTGATTGGGGAACTAACACTTAACACATAGATTTGACTAAATAGTTTGTTTTATCTCATGAAGTTGTGTCTGACTATTTTGTGACCCTATGGACTGCTAGGTCCCTCTGTCTATGGAATTTCCCTGGAAAGAATGCTGGAGTGGGTTGCCATTTCTTTCTCCAAGGGATCTTCTTGACCCGGGGATAGAACCCAGGTCTCCTGTATTTCCTATTCTTTACCATCTGAGCCACAAGGCAGAGAAGCCCTGGGAATTCTTATATATGAGAAGTATCCACCCACACTTATTTATTCAATCATTTGTGTCTATTATGTCTATTAGTACAGACTCAGAATATTTATTTCATACTTTGGCTTATAATTTGCTGCTACTATAATAGAATAGTTATATTTATTTTACTTCGCTTGTCTGGTTTTGGCCTCATAAAATTAATTTGGAAGCATTTCCTCCTCTTCTACTATTTGGAAGATATTGAGAAGGATTGTCATTAGTTCCTCCAGCAATGCTGGGTGGAATTTACCAGTGAAACCATCTGGTCTCAGACTTTTTTGTTTGTGGGAGGTTTTTGCCTACTTTCAATTGGGTTGCTTGTATTTTATTGTTGAATTTTAAGAGTTCTTTGTAAGTTTTGGGTACAAATCCTTAATCGGATATTGTTTTGTAAATATTTTCTCCCTGTCACTAACTTGTGTCTCCTTAATTTAGAAAATTCAACTTGTAAATTTTTCCTTTCTTCGATTGCGCTTTTTTGTTCTCTCTAAAAGTTCATAACCTAATCCAAGGTAATTTGGGTCAGATAATTTCCTCTAGAAATTTTACCATATCACAATATACATTTAGCTTTACGATTCATTTTAAATTAATTTGGGGGAAAGATGTAGCATAATGTCTGTGTTTAAGCTATTTTTAGGCGGTGGTAGTGGCTGCTGCTGTTGCTTTGCCTATTAACATATGTTTGATCACTGTTGTTAAGAAAAAATTATACTTTTCCATTGTATTGCTTTTGTTCCATTTTCAAGGACTGTATCTGTATGATTCTAGCTAGCTCTCTATTCATTTCCATTGATCCATGTGTTTATTCTTTTGCTAATACTATCTTGATTTCTATAGTTTTATATTTACTCCTGAAATTGTAGAATGTAAGTCCAATTTTTTTCCTTCTTCAGTACTCAATTGGCAATCCTAGATCTTGTGGCTTTTCACATAAGCTGTAAAATTTGCTTGTTAACATCTACAAAGTAGTTTATTGGGATCTTGAATGGAATTGTGCTAAATCTATTTATCAAATTTGGAAGAATTGAAATCTTAACAATATTGAATGTTCCAAACCATGAACATGAACATTTATCCATTTATTTAAAACTTTAATTTATCAAAGTTTTATAGTATATTGCTTACCCTTCCTAAACATATTCTGTTAATGTTACAGCTAAGGACTTTTTTGGTGATTTTTAAAATGGCATTATTTTTAAAATTTAAAATTCTAATTGTTTATTACATTTTTTTTAAAAAAGACTTCTACTATTCCTGTGTCCTTGCTAGACTCAAATTTGAGTTTCAGGAGTTTTTGGTTGATTCTTAGATTTTCTGTATGGACAATCAAGTCACCTATAAGTGAAGACAGTTTTAGTACTTGCTCTCCAATCTATATCTTTAATTTCCTTTCCTTTTCTTTCCTTATGCAACAAGCTATGACTTCCAATACAATGATGAACAGCAGCAATGAAAGAGGATTTTTGCATTGTTCCTGATCTTAAGTAAAAAGCATCCAGTTTAATCACCATTTAATCATATTAGCTATAGGGTTTTTGTAGATAATATGGCATAATTTTTCTATAACACTCAGAAAATCATACTAATCAAAAATTTTTTGGCTTCCATCACAAATGTGTATATACTTCTCTATTTTATTATTAATTGCCCCTTATCAGAAAATACTTTTCTAATGCTAACATAGAGAAACATAATTTACCCTTAGGTAATAGTTGGCAGAGACCCAGTTATTAAATTTAAGCTCTATAGAATTCTAAAACCCACTAAAAAAATAGACATGTGGCTAGGGCATTTTGCAAATGCAAAATGAACTGGCATAAATAACCAAAGGAAAATGTTCAGAATAGTTGTGTAACAAGTAAGTGAAATTATGTAATGCTGAAAGAGGGATAATCTAGGAAATATTCTGTGATTGGCATCCACATAGAGAAACTTAGAACACAGAAGACAGCAAAACAGAAGATCCTTTATAATTTCTATTTTCTTCTGATTCTGTCTCTAATAATAATTTTTAATCACCAGTAAGCTTTATTCCAGACACCAGCAGTTAGAGGATGAAAAGTTAGATTTTATTAGAATAAAATACACGAAAATAACTGTTCAAGGAAACACAGGCCACTTCATCATTTACTCTAAAATTTAAAAAAATGCTCTTGTGGAACATAATTTCTTTTCTGTATTAATGTCAGTAACTCTTAACAGACTCTGAATAGAGTGTACTTTGAAAAAAGAATTATGCTAGGGTTGAGACTCTTAATGCTGGTTCCCACAGTATCTAAGTACTACTTAAGAATAGTAGTCATAGGACTCAATATCATGAAATTGAACTATTCAAAAAGTGTACTATTAAGGGATAATTTTTTTAAAAAAAGCTAAAATCATAATTCCCATAAGGTATAAAATAGACATAACTATAGGTAACCCAGAATGCTTTTCGAGACAATGTATAGTTTTTTGTGTAAAGACATTTTTGTTTTTATATTTTCATTTGTTGACTTAATTCTGCAGTTTGCATTGCATAATTAATTCATGACAACTAGTTCTACTTGTCATCTTTCACATTTTTAATTATTTAAAAACCTGAATATTGAGATACCACTTTTCAGTCCAGCATGTAAGAAGCTTGGAAGTTACCTCTTCATCATGAAAAATTAAAAGCTGACCAAACTAGTCAACTTACACTCAGTTGTAAGTATATATTACAAACTCTATAGTACCATGAAAAATAAAAAGGGAGTATAACTGTTGTATTAAGAAAGGAGAGAAAAATCAAATCACATAAGATATTCAGTTAAAATCACAAAACACGGTAAAAGTGCGGAGGACAAAAACAGTGTTGAACAAAGAACAAGGCATCAAATAGAAAATGGTTACAAATATGGTAGATATTAATCCAACAATACAAGAATCACAATGAAAATCAACAGTCCAAATGCACTAACTGAAAAAGTGATTGACAGAGTGGATCCAAATAAAATGTCAATTTATGTAATCTACAAAAAAAAATGTACATTAAAGGCATATAAAGATTAAAAGCAAATGGATGAAGAAATATACACCATGCTAACACTAAAAAGAGGAAGTGGGAGTAAAGATATTAATTTGAAACAAAACAGACTTCAGAGAAAGGAAAATTATCAGGATAAAAGAGAGACACTACATAAAAATAAAAGGGTCAATTCTACAAGATATAAGAATTTTTAACATGAATTTATCACATAATAGATTGCCAAAATACATGAAGCAGACACTCAGAGAACAGCAAGAAGAAATTGATGAATCTACAATAATCTTAAGAGAGTTCACAGTAGGTAAAGAATCTGCCTGCAATGAAGGAGAACCCAGTTCGATTCCTGGCTTGGGAAGACCCACTGGAGAAGGGATAGACTACCGAGTCCTATATTCTTGGGCTTCACTGGTGGCTCAGCTGGTAAAGAGTCTGCCTGCAATGTGGGAGACCTGGGTTCGATCCCTGGGTTGAGAAGATCCCCTGGAGAAGGAAAAAGCTACACACTCCTATATTTTGGCCTGGAGAATTTCATGGACTGTAAGGTCCATGGGGTCGCAGAGTCTGACAAGACTGAGCAACTCTCACTTAAGAGGAGTTCAACACCTGTATGTCAGCAATGGAGAGATTCAGCAGGCAGAAAATCAGTAGCAGTTAAATATAACATTATCACTGATCAAGTGGATTTTATGGGCACCCACAAATTATTTCATCCAACAATAGTAGAATAAACATTCTTCTCAAGCTTACATAGAACATTCACCAGAACAGAACATTCTGTGGGCCACAAAGTACAATTAACACTTTTAAAAGAATAGAAATCATACAATATCTGTTCTCTGAACAAGAGGGAATTAATTAGAAATTAATGACATAAACCTAGTTGGGAAATCCCCAAATATTCAGAAATTAAACAACATATTTCAAAATTACATGAGTCAAAGAAGAAATCTCAGAAAAATTTAAAATATTTAGAATAAAATGAAAATGAAGGTAAAGCTAATTAAAACATGTGGAATGCAGATAAAGTAGGGCTTAGAAATTTACAGTATTGAAATGCATGTGTAAGTAAAGAAGAATTATCTAAGATTAATTATCTAAACTTCTCCCTAAGAAAACTAGAAAAAAAAAGCAAATTACCTCCAAAGTGAGCAGAAGAAATGAAACAAAACTTAGAGAACAGATCAATGAAACTGAAAACTGAAAAACTGATAGAGAAAATCAGCAAAACCAAAAGCTCACTCTTTGACAGCATCAATGATATCAATTAAGTCCCTAGGCAGACTAAAAAGAAAAAAGAAAGGGCACAAATTGTTAACATCAGAAATGAAAGGCTGGATTTTATTTCAGATCCCATGTACACTAAAAGAATAATAAAGAAATAGTATCAACAACTCTATAGCTACAAATTTGACAACCTTGGTGAAACGAACAAATTCTTTGAAAGACACAGCTGCCAAAACTCACACAAGAAGAAACAGACAACGTGAATAGGCCTACACTACTAAGAAATTGATTTAATAATTAATAATCCTCTAATTGGTGGCTCAGATGGTAAAGAATCCATCTGCAATGCAGGAGATTTGGGTTCAATCACTGGATTGGGAAGATCCCCTGGAGGAGGACATAGCAACCCACTCCAGTATTCTTGCCTGTAGAATCCCCATGGACAGAGGAGCCCAGGTGGGATACAGTCCATGGGGTGGCAAAGAGTTGGACATGACTGAGCGACTAAGAATAGCATAGCAGCAATCTTCTAAAATGGGCCCAAATGGGTTTACTTGTTAATTCTCCCAAACATTTAATAAGAAAGAAACTATGCTGATTCTCTACAGTCTATTTTAAAAGATAGGATTAGAGACAATATTTCCTAACTCATCTATGAGAACAGCATTAGCATAATACCAAAATCAGACAAAGAGATTAGAAGAAACAACAGATAAATATCTGTCATGAACATAGATGCAAAAATCCTCAATGAAATATTAGCAAATTGAATCAAACAATATATTATATAAAAAGCAAGAACTTTTCACCATGACCAAGTAAGATGTATCTCAGCTATGCAAGACTGTTTCAGTATTTGAAAATCAGTTAATGTAATTCATCATATCAACAAATGAAAGGAGAATATCACATGGTCATATCAGTAAATTATAGACAAAGCATTTGCCAAATCCAAAACCTATCTGTGATAACAATTTCTCGGAAAACTAGGGAAAAAAAGGAACTTGATAAGATTGTTTCATCAAAAAACCTAACATTATATTTAATTATGAAAAGATCAAATCTTTCCCACTAAGATCAAGTACAAAGCAATTATATCTCCTCTCATCATTGCTTTTAGCATCATACTGGAAGCCCTAAGTAATACAATAATACAAGAAAAGGAATTAAGAGGTATATAGATTGGAAATAAAGACATACAAGTATCTTTGTTAGCAGATGGCACAATCATCTATGTAGTAAATTTGAAACAATCAACAAAAACACCTCTGATGATAGCAAAAATGAAAGATAAAAGGTTAACATATCAAAACAAATTGCCTTCCTACATACCCACAATGAACAGCGGAATTTAATTTTCTAAAAAAACAATGCCATTTTCTTTAGCACCTTAAAAATTAAATATTTACATAAAAATCTAAGAAAGTATGTACAACAGCTGAGAAAAATTGCAAAACTGATTAAAGAATTCAAAGAAGAACTAAATTAGTGGAGAGATATTTCATGTTCATGGATAACAAAACTCTAAAGTATTATCAAGATAGCAGTTTTGCTTAAGTTGATCTATAGATTCTGGTAATCCCTGTCAAATCCCAGCAAATTGTTTTATGGATATTGATAAACTGATTCTAAAATTCATATGGACAATATAAAGATCCAGAATAAAAAACATAATATTCAAAGACACACAAAAATGGAAGACTGACACTATCTGATTTCAAGGCTAGTATAAAATTATAAAATTACAATAATCAAGACACTGTAATATTGGTGAAAGAATAGACAAATAGTTCAATAGCATAGATTAGAGAGCCCAGAAATAGACCCACATAAAAACTGTGGAATGATCTTGAACAAAGGAGAAAGTTAATTCAATGGAGAAACATTCTTTTCAAAAAGGCTGTTTGTTGAAAAAAGAGTTTGGCACAACTAGACATCAACATGCAAAAAAGTGAATCCAGACACAGACTGTACACTCTTCAGAAAAATTAACTCAAGATGGCCCATAGGCCCAAATGTAAAACATAAAACTATTAAACTCCTAGAACATATTACAGTAGGAAAATCTAGATGACCTTGGGTTTGCACTTTTTTTTAACATGTAACACATAGGAACTATCCATGAAAGAATAATTAATACACAATGAATTATTACTCAGCCATTAAAAAGAATACATTTGAATCAATTCTAATGAGATGGATGAAACTGGAGCCGATTATAGAAGTAAGCCAAAAAGAAAAACACCAATACAGTATACTAACACATATATATGGAATTTAGAAAGATGGTAATGATAACCCTGTATGTGAGACAGCAAAGAGACACAGATGTATAGCACGGACTTTTGGACTCTGAGGGAGAGGGAGAGGGAGAGGGTGGGATGATTTGGGAGAATGGCACTGAAATATGTATACTATCATGTAAGAAACGAATCGCCAGTCTATGTTCGATGCAGGATACAGGATGCTTGGGGCTGGTGCACAGGGATGATCCAGAGAGATGATATGGGGTGGGAGGTGGGAGGGGGTTCAGGATTGGGAACTCATGTACACCCATGGATGATTCATGTCAATGTATGGCAAAAGCAATACAATATTGTAAAGTAAAATAAAGTAAGAATAAAAATTTTAAAAAAAATAATTAATAATAGAACTTCATTAAAATTAAAAACTTCTGATCTACAGAAAACATCATAAAGAGAATGAAAAGACTAGCCGCAGACTGTGAGAAAATATTTGCAAAGACATACTTATTGAAGGATTATTGTTCAAAATATGCAAAGAACCCTTAGAACTTAACAATAAGAAAACAAAAACATAAATGGATGTTGAATTTTGTCAAAGGCTTTCTCTGCATCTATTGAGATAATCAAGCGGCTTTTATTTTTCAATTTGTTAATGTGGTGAATTACATTGATTGATTTGTGGATATTGAAGAATCCTTGCATCCCTGGGATAAAGCCCACTTGGTCATGGTGTATGATCTTTTTAATGTGTTGTTGGATTCTGACTGCTAGAATTTTGTTAAGGATTTTTGCATCTATGTTCATCAGTGATATTGGTCTGTAGTTTTCTTTTTTTGTGGCATCTTTGTCAGGTTTTGGTATTAGGGTGATGGTGGCCTCAGGAGGTGGGAGGGGGGTTCAGAATTGGGAACATGTGTACCCGTGGCAGATTCATGTTGATGTATGGCAAAACCAATACAATATTGTAAAGCAAAAAAATAAATAAATATATATATAAGATTGAATTAAAAAAATAGTAAATGACCACTCATCAGCTACCCCTTGATAAAATATTATTTCTAAATTTTTAGCATTATAGAAGGTGCAGAGGAGACGAATAGGATATATTATGTGACCCCATGCTTATTATATAATTTTAAAAGAATTTTTTAAAAAATAAATGATAATGATTTCAGTGAAAAAAAAAAAGAAAACAAAAACACTCAATTTAAATATAGGCCAAAGCCCTTAAAAGACACCTTGTCAAAGACGACATACCAATGACAAATAAGCACATGAAAAGAGATTCCACATTGTATATCGTCAGGGACAATCAAATTAAAATAAAAATTATTCTAAGGTCATATAATTAACTCTCATGTATATCATAGAGCTTTGGCATCTATAGCAGAGTCCTGATACTCTTGGTCAGAGGTTGTAAACCTGGACACATGAAGTTTAAGAAAGATATTGGCTGTGGTAGACTGCATTATTAGGCCCAATTTGTCACCCTTCCATTATCCACATTCTTTGCTAATCTATTGAAGAGGCAAAGTCTATTCTCCACTCCTTCAATTTTAACTCAATTATGTAAATTGCTTTTATCAAATGCAGAAGTTACAGCTTGACAGCTCTGATCCTAGGTTGTAAGAGACAACATATGCTTCTGCATGTTTTTGAATTTTTACTTGTAATGTTGTCTTCACCATGAGAAAGCACTAGCCCACTGTTTCCAGAGGAGAAGAGACCCTCTGTGGAAAAACAAACTAACCCAGATTAGTCCAGACAAGATCAGCCAATACTGTAACCTTAAGAAATGCTTAATTACATACAGAGACATTACTTTGCCAACAAAGGTCCGTCTAGTCAAGGCTATGGTTTTTCCTGTGGTCATGTATGGATGTGAGAGTTGGACTGTGAAGAAAGCTGAGCGCCGAAGAATTGATGCTTTTGAACTGTGGCATTGGAGAAGACTCTTGAGAGTCCCTTGGACTGTAAGGAGATCCAACTAGTCCATTCTGAAGGAGATCAGCCCTGGGATTTCTTTGGAAGGAATGATGCTAAAGCTGAAAGTCCAGTACTTTGGCCACCAAATGTAAGAGTTGACTCATTGGAAAAGATTCTGATGCTGGGAGGGGTTGGGGGCAGGAGGAGAAGGGACAACAGAGGATGAGATGGCTGGATGGCATGACGGACTCTATGGACAAGAGTTTGGGTGAACTTCTGGAGTTGGTGATGGACAGGGAGGCCTGGCATGCTGCATGCAATTCATGGGGTCGCAAAGTCAGACACGACTGAGTGACTGAACTGAACTGAACTGAACTGTAGGTTTCCTGGTTTTTAAGCAGTATCATGGCAATAGATAGCTTACATATGGGTCTTCTTCCTATGCATGTGCGAGCGTGCTAAGTTGCTTCACTCATATCCAACTCTCTGCAATCCAATGGACTGTAGCCCTCCAGGCTCCTCTGTCCATGAGATTCTCCAGGCAAGAATGCTGGAGTGGGTTGCCATTTCCTTCTAGAGGGGATCTTCTCGACTCAGGGGTTGAACTTGCATCTCTTATGTCTCCTGCATTGGCAGGAGGCTTCTTTACCTCTAGTGACACCTGGAAAGCCCCTGCTATGCTGTGTGTGTGTGTGTGTGTGTGTGTGTGTGTGTGTAAGTGACTTAGTCATGTTCAACTCTTTGGACCCCATGGACTGTATTCAGATCTCCTGCATTGCAGACAGATTTTTTACCATTTTGAGCTACCCGGGAAGCCCTCTTCCTACACATATGTATATTAACTACTCATGTATTCTCAGAGAGCAAGTCTTGTTTTTCAACCAACTGAATATCAAATTAACCGAGTAAACCAGATATTTGTAGGTTGCTTGCAGCTTTATTTTCTCTATGAAATGTTTTTTTCCAAAACCCAGTCTCCCTGGGATATTTTAAACACAGTAAGCCCTTTGGCAAATTTTCTCTTGCAGCCAGTTTTTCTAATCTTCCATGATCCAATGTTTTCACCACATTTTGAAAAATCCTATTAGTTTAGACTGTATAGTGGTTCTTCTTTTAGAGAGTTTTATTTGAATAAAGCATGTTCTACAAATATCTTCAATTCTGTTTATATTCACAATAAGCAATCAGGTGCTCAGTTATCTGTTCAGGCCAATTCCATATTCCATTATTGTAAGCAAAATCCTTATTAGATACCCATGGTTCTAGTTACTACTTTCTATTTACTTTTACCAAGGATTTCATTTAGCTTTATAGAGTAAAAATATTTTTCAAATAGCATATAAAACATCTGGTCTACAATGAACATTAATTCATAACTACAATTAGTAAGTTATAATAGTCCATATACCTATCTAGCTCTAGATTAGGTAGTTATACCAACCAAGGAGCGTAGGTGATATAGTTCCTGACCTTAGAATCTCCTGGTGAGACAAGAGAGGACTTAAATGCTCTCACCAAATATTTATATAAAAATATATGAGGCAATGGATATATTAGTTCACCAGATAAAAGGAATACTTTCACAATGCACATCGAATTCTCTGAAAGCACACTTGAAATATCTTATAATTGTGTAATTATATCTCAATAAAACAGAAAAAAGAAAACATAGTACAAAATATAGGGAAACTCAGTTATTAATACGTAAGACTACATGTATCTTTGTGAGCCTGTTTTACAAAGAGAAGAAAGTCAGAAAGAGAAAAACAAATACTGCATATTGAAGCACAAATATGGAATCTAGAAAAAAAGGTACTGATGAACCTATTTGCAGGGCAGCAATAGAGAAACAGGAATAGAAAATAGACTGTGGTCACCGCAGGGGAAGGAAAGGGTGGGATGAACTGAGAGAGTAGCATGGACGCATATACATTACCTTATGTAAAATAGATAGCAAATGGGAAGTTGCTTATAACAGAGGGAGCTCAACCTGGTGCTCTGTGACAGTCTGGAGGGGTGGGACGGGATAGCGGATTGGTGGGAGGTTCAAGAGGTGGGGGTGTAGGCATGCTTTTGGATGATTCACATTGTTGTTTGGAAGAGGCCAACACCATATTGTAAAACAGTTATTCTCCAGTTAAAAATAAATTTTAAAATGGATAGAGTATTATTGGGGTACTCAAGGAAAACTAATAAAAATCTAGTTGAGAGAGAGCTACCATCTCCTTCAGCACATAGACAGCATCATCAGTTACTGAATGTTCCCTACAGTTGGGGAGAATTGCTTAAATATTCTCAGTCTGGTTGTCTTGTTGATATACAAAAGTTCTCTAGGCATTTATTTTAAGATTTCTTGGATGGAGTATTTTTATATCATTTTTTAAGTTCCTTTTGGACTGATGTTTCTTCTAGTGGACCCCAAAGAGACTGGGTATCCCTTTGAATTGTACTGGATAACACTCCAGGGAGATTTTCAACGTTAGTCAAAACCTTAAGAAGGCAAAAGATATGAACAATTAATTCACAAAGGCAGAAATCAAAATGACTCAGAATTATTTAAGTACTCTACAAAGTCAAAAATAATCAATGGTCTTGGTAGTTGCTGGAAACTTGAGTTTTGTTCATTCATTAATGAATATTAATAAAGCATTATTCTTTCCAGTTATTATCATAGGTGCTGGGATACAGTGATGAAGAAATTGTCCTATGTTAATGGAGATTATATTTTAACACAGGCATCTATACTGAACTATAATAATTATTTGTCTTTATACATATTGTATATATTATATATTAAAAATATAAAACATTTAGTGGAGTATATAACTACTGAAAATTAATAATCAGTTACTTAGAATCAGTTAGTGTATTTCAGAGAATATTATTTAATGAAGAGCTTTTACTGAAAACAATAAATTTTAAAACCATTCTAATGTGTTGGCCAAGTAATTCAAATTCTAAGATTAACATGAAGTAATCAAAGAAACAGTAAACAATTATGCATAAGAATGTTTGTGTGCAGATTTATTTACAATGGAAAAAACTTATAAACAGCTTTAATGTAAAGAAGTAGAGGCCTGGTAAACATATTATGGTATATTGATTTGGTCATATATTATGCAGCAATTAAATTTCAACTTTACAAAATTTGAACGTTAAGAAGAAATGTTCATAAAACATTAAGTAGGGAAAATGAAATATGTAAGTATATATATATTACATATATATAGTAGGATCATCTCATTTGATTGTTTATTTTTTAAGTATTATCTGAATTAAAGCTCTAAAAATATTTTTAAGATACAAAAAAATTTACTTTTCAGTGGTTAGGACTTAAATTATTCTTTGTTTAATTTTCCTTCTATCTCAGGAAACTTCTTTAACCAGCCCTTCAATTATTCACATAAAAATCAAGTATATATTCCTTATTTAGAAGAAAAAACTGAAAAGAAACCATTAACTCAAATGAAATATTTTAGAGGTAGAACTCAAATATTCTATGTAGAATCCATTTTATCTATATGTTTTTATGAGATATTTCCTTTTGCAGAAATTGGTGGTTTTAAGATCTGTACTTCTTGTTCTAAATATGGAGTTTGATGGTTCTGTGCTGCACTTTTTCCCTTATTTTTGTGACACTGTCTTCTCTTTTCAGTAGTTACTCTTTGCATCTCTTTTCAGAAGATGCAAAGCTGAGGCAAAAGAGCTTGAAAAAAGATGTGTGGACCTGACCCTCATCTCACACTTTGGGAGAGGGTCATAAAAAGTGGTCCAGATAAACTCATTTTGGACTGAACTGTTACAGTTGATTGTATCCATAATCTACTGTTGAGTTACACATCAAGCCAAAACTCAATGGCTTCCAACAACCTGCATTAATTAAGGTTCACAATTCAGCAGATGAGCTGGAAGTTGGCTAAATGTGGCTGGACATTTCTGTGTTAGGAAGCAGCAGCTGGGATGGTACTACTTCCTAAGCAGGCCTATTGATCACTTAGGGCAATGCCGCTCTCTCTCCATGGACACATGGGCCAACTAAGCACAGTTTTCTCCAGGCATTTGTAGAGGTGGAAGGGGAACAGGCGAACTTCTTAAATTTAGGTTCTGCACTGGCGTACTGTCACTTCTGCCTACACATCATTGGTCAAGCAAGCCAGATGGCCAAGCATAAAGTGAAGATATGAGGACAAACACTGTACCACTGGACCTGCAGTGAAGCCAATGATGCAATCTGTTACAATGATGGCATCCAAGCACATAACACCTTGATTGTGGAAAATGTACCAACGTTGGGATATATTGTTTTCTAATGTGACTCACTATAATTAGTGTATGAAGTGGCGTTCTTGGATGTTTGATCTTCTTTAAAGGATGTGGACATTTCCAAATGTTAATCATCGTTAACAGTCGTGTCCAACTCTTTTGCAACCCCTTGGACTGTAGCCTACCAGGCTCCTCTGTCCATGGTATTTTCCAGGCAATAGTACTGTAGTGGATTGCCATTTCCTTCTCCAGGGGATCTTTCCAACCCAGAGATCGAACCCAGGTCTCCCGCATGGTAGACAGACACTTTAGCGTCTGAGCCACCAGGGAAGTCCATTAATCATTGTAAGATATTGTGAATTTGTGATTCAATGACTCAATATAATAAGCTGGGGTATTCTTCTCCATGTCTTGCTCATATTGTCTTTTTAATGCAGACAAGGACTATGATTTTAAAGGTCTCAGGTGGCACTAGTAACTAGTAAAGAACCTGCCTGCCAATGAAGGAGATGTAAGAGATGCACTTTTGATCCCTGAACCTAGATCCCCTGGAGTAGGAAATGGCAACTCGCTCCAGTATTCTTCCCTGAAAAATTCCTTGGACAGAGGAACCTGGTGGGCTACAGTCTATGGGGCTGCAAAGAATCAGACGCAATTAAGCAAATTCTTTCTTTTTTTCTCAAAAATGATGTCGAAGTTTTTGTGTATAACATCCATCCATGACCTAAGTTTAATGCACTATTTTTTTGTTTCTTTGAAGCATGGCCTTCCCTGTAGAGCTGAACTTTTAGCAGGAGTTCCTTGGATCTATTTCACCTACTGGTAAACTCCAGGCTTAATCTTTAAAGAGATGAATACGCCAAAGTTAATTATAGTCTTTATGACTAACCATCTGGATCATTTAAATTAAACATTTGTAACACTAAGTCTCTTAATGTGAGAATCATTTTACTTGAGGACAGGTTGGTAAGTGAAACAAAATGAAGCAACTCAGTCCAAGAGTAGAATAATTTTCGTGTGATGCTATCTGGGGCTTGTGAATCCTCTACTGAGAAAACAGTGGAGGGCAATCTCTTACCCAAAATGATCCTTCATGTGTGACATTGCCAAATCTCAGCTTCAATCTCAAGAAAGCATCGAGGCCTGGATTAGATCTCATTTGGCATCCATCTCAAGAGTTGACTCTGCTGATTCATCAGAAGACAGCCAAGCCTTTTGATGTATTGTTTCTGTTTTACCTGGGACATATAACCCTGCTTCAATACTGGTCCCACAAGAATATGAAGCTAAATGTACTTAAGGAATGTACTGGTTATTTAGGATGGTGCCTGAGTATTACGCCCATTAGCCAATTCTATCATTCTCTACTTGATTAAGATTCTGTCTCTAGTATTCTTTCTCTAAAAAAATTTTGATATATAATACATCTTTAAAGCATATAATTAGGCTAACATAAATTTTATAAAATTGATTTCCCCATTCCTCATATACCCAACCTAAACATTTTTATGCAAGAGAATTATTTTCTTCCACTGGGCTGATATAAAACATTCTGGATCACTGAAATGATAGTGACTAGTTAATGTTCCACTAACACTTCTTGCACACACTAAGATATCATTGTATGGCACATATTGTATAAACAGGGAAGCATATCTGAAGAATTACCACTTTATTTTATAAGTGCTAGCAATAGAAACAGAGGACAACTGCTAAAGAGGGTAGAGCTGGAGAATCTGGGGTCTTTATTTGCAACAGATGGAACTTGAAAACATTATGAATTAGTTTAAAAATTACAAAGCAAAAAAATAAAAAAGAGCTATTCACTAAAAAGATTCTTAAAAGAAAACAGAATGAGTTGGCATTAATTACTTAATTACTTGGTATTAATGTTACCTTTGGAAGGAAGGTAAAGCTAAAACTGAAGCTAAAGCTGAAACTCCAGTACTTTGGCCACCTCATGCGAAGAGTTGACTCATTGGAAAAGACTCAGATGCTGGGAGAGATTGGGGGCAGGAGGAGAAGAGGACAACAGAGGATGAGATGACTGGATGACATCACTGACTCGATGGGCATGAATCTGAGTGAACTCCGGGGGTTGGTGATGGACAGGGAGGCTTGGCGTGCTGCGATTCATGGGGTCGCAAAGAGCTGGACACGACTGAGTGACTGAACTGAACTGAACTGTGTGTTAAGTTGCTTCACCCATGTCTGACTCTTCGCAACCCTATGAACAATAGTCCACCAGCATCCTCTATCCATGGTATTCTCCAGGCAAGAATACTGGAGTGGGTTGCCATGCCCTCCTCCAGGGAATCTTCCTGACCAGGGATTGAAACTGCATCTCTTATGTCTCTTGCATTAGCAGATGAGCTCTTTACCACTGGTGCCACCTGGAAGCCCCAATGTTATCTCATTTGTACTCACATGTGGGAACGTCCCATTGGAGCAAAGTACTCAAAAATGTCACAAATCATTTTGAAAATAAAAGCAAGAACAATAACAAAGATTACTGTCTCTGTTACAAATATAAGGTAGAGTGGGTGCCCCTGAATTGCTGTGGTAAAAGGTACAATCATTAATGTGGTCCCTTCCTTCTTTCTGTGGCATCTCACAGTCCAAGAATATAAACTGGGAGATCCAGGCTGGCATGGCAACAGCTGAGGGTATTAAGGTGAATGAGAACCACATGAAACTTATGGCTAATTGCCTTGATGATGTTAAAGATGGCAAAGAAGGTCACTAACGGACCTAGAATTCTCACCCACCTGTAGCAACTCACTCTCATCAAAAGAGAGATCATGGATGCAAAACACCAATACATGTAAATATTCATTGAAGGACTTTTTTCTATTTGTGTGTTTATGTACTGTGATGCAGAGAAGGCAATGGCGCCCCACTCCAGTACTCTTGCCTGGAAAATCCCATGGGTGGAGGAGCCTGGTGGGCTGCAGTCCATGGGGTCGTGAAGAGCCGGACACGACTGAGCGACTTCACTTTCACTTTTTATTTTCATGCATTGGAGAAGGAAATGGCAACCCACTCCAGTGTTCTTGCCTGGAGAATCCCAGGGGTGGGGGAGCCTGGTGAGCTGCCATCTATGGGGTCGCACAGAGTCAGACACGACTGAAGCGACTTAGCAGCAGCAGCAGCAGCAGTACTGTGATGAGCACAGGATTGAACTGCCAATTATCCTAGAAAACTGGGCCATTGCTATGTTATAAAATACTATAGTGAAAAGACAAAGGTTAAAATGATATCAAATATCACTAAAAGAATGAGAATAGCCCACATTTCTTTCTTGTTCACAGTGACCCAACTGGGCAAATTTGCCTTTACAAAACAAAAAGTGTTCTGTAACATTTTCTAGCTTCAGCTGAAGCTCTACTATACTTTCTGAATAGCCTTTTGCTGCTTATCACAATACTGCAAATGACTTGTGGAAAAAAAGCAGGTTTCAAATGCAGAATGAAAGCTTTATACAGAAGATGGAGAATCTTAAAGAAAATTATATAATATGATCTGACTGTTACTCTGGGAATTAATTTGCACTGAATTATTAGCACCAAGGAATGAAATGTTTCTGAAAGATGATTTAATTTTCCCAAGAGTTATTGGTCCATATCTGGAAATGAATAGTTGAGTTCTTCCTTGATGATTAATTAGAATGTGATGAATAGTGTCAGATAAAAGAGTAGTACTTGGCATATATTAATGATATTGGAACTTAGGTATCTGTTCCACATTATAAACACCAGTGATGTCTTAACAAAAAGAACAGAATGTAAATGCATGCTATAAGCCCTGTTTATGATACATATGGGCTTCCCTGGTGGCTCGGATGGTAAAGAATCCACCTGCAATGCAGGAGACCTGGATTCGATCCCTGGGTTGGGAAGATCCCCTAGAGGAGAGCATGGCAAGCCACTCCGGCATTCTTGCCTGGATGATTCCCATGGACAGAGGAGCCTGGGGGGTTACAGTCCATGGGGTGGGAGAGTCAGACATGACTGAGTGACTAAGCACACAGCAGGATACATACACTTAAATATGATGTTTTGCCTTGGGTATAGCTATTAAATATTTTAATCACTTAAATATGTTTATTTTTATTATAATGTGCAAATTTTTAGTTTTCCGTCTGCTGCTACCCATGTACTTTTGCCTTAATGCCTTAAATTTATGAATTTAAATACATAAATGCATCAGAATTATCAATACCAAAACTGAAATAACCCTTAAATATCTTCTCTAATGAGTCAACTCTTTCCATGTGGTGGCCAAAGTATTGCAGTTTCAGCTTTACCATCAGTCCTTCCAATGAACAACCAAGACTGATGTCCTTTAGAATAGACTGGTTGGATCTCCTTACAGTCCAAATGACTCTCAAGAATCTTCTCTGACACTACAGTTCAAAAGCGTCAATTCTTCGGAGCTCAGCTTTCTTCACAGTCGAACTCTCACATCTATACATGACCACTGGAACAACCATAGCCTTGACTAGACAGACCTTTGTTGGCCAAGTAATGTCTCTGCTTTTTAATATTCTGTCTAAGTAGGTCATAAGTTTCCTTCCAAGGAGTAAGTGCCTTTTAATTTCATGGCTGCAATCACCATCTGCAGTGATTTCGGAGCCCAAGAAAATAAAGTCTGACACTGTTTCCACTGTTTCCCCATCTATTTCCCATGAAGTGATGGGACCAGATGCCATGACCTTAGTTTTCTGAATGTTGAGGTTTAAGTCAACTTTTTCACTCTCCTCTTTCACTTTCATCAAGAGGCTTTTTAGTTCCTCTTCACTTTCTGCCATAATGGTGCTGTCATCTGCATATCTGAGATTATTGATATTTTTCTCCCAGCAATCTTGATTCCAGCTTGTGCTTCTTCCAGTCCAGAGTTTTTCATGATGTACTCTGCATGTAAGTTAAATAAGCAGGGTGACAATATACAGCCTTTTTCCTATTTGGAACCAGTCTGTTGTTCCATATCCAGTTCTAACTGTTGCTTCCTGACCTGCATACAGATTTCTCAAGAGGCAGGTCAGGTGGTCTGGGATTCCCATCTCTTGAAGAATTTTCCACAGTTTCTTGTAATCGACACAGTCAAATGTTTTGGCATAGTCAATAAAGCAGAAGTAGATGTTTTTCAGGAACTCTCTTGGTTTTTCCATGATCCAGTGGATGTTGGCAATTTGATTTCTGGTTCCTCTGCCTTTCCTAAAACCAGCTTGAACATCAGGAAGTTCACAGTTCACATATTGCTGAAGCCTGGCTTGGAGAATTATGAGCATTACTTTACTAGTGTGTGAGATGAGTGCAATTGTGCGATAGTTTGAGCATTTTTTGGCATTGCCTTTCTTTGGGATTGGAATGATATCTGACCTTTTCCAGTCATGTGGCCACTGCTGAGTTTTCCTAATGTGCTGACATATTGAGTGCAGCACTTTCACAGCATAGTCTTTCAGGATTTGAAATAGCTCAACTGGAATTCCATCACCTCCACTAGCTTTGTTCATAGTGATGCTCATTAACTAAGTATAAATTGGATGTTTCACAACGATGATACAATTTTTTCCTCAAACACAAATGATACCTACTTAGTAATTAGCTCAAATCTCTTTGAAATAAAATGTAATAACACTCCTGTAATATTAATTCTGGTTAGACATTTTGTCTAAAATATTAAAACCAATTCTTTGAAATGCAGTCAGACTCGCTATGAAAATGTATGATCAAAAAGTATGATATGTAGAATTAATTTGGATCTTCATCTTTATATAGAATATGTTAGGTTTATATTGTTCACAGTTTATTTGATTAGAATTAAATTCTATTCCAAAAGTTCATTTGAAATTCATATACCAAAACCTGACAAAGATGCCACAAAAAAAGAAAACTACAGGCCAATATCACTGATGAACATAGATGCAAAAATCCTTAACAAAATTCTAGCAATCAGAATCCAACAACACATTAAAAATATCATACACTATGGCCAAGTGGGCTTTATCCCAGGGATGCAAGGATTCTTCAATATCCGCAAATCAATCAATGTAATTCACCACATTAACAAATTGAAAAATAAAAGCCATATGATTATCTCAGTAGATGCAGAGAAGGCCTTTGACAAAATTCAACATCCATTCATGATAAAAACTCTCCAGAAAGCAGGAATAGAAGGAACATACCTCAACATAATAAAAGCTATATATGAAAAACCCACAGAAAACACCCTCAATGGTGAAAAATTGAAAGCATTTCCCCTAAAATCAGGAACAAGACAAGGGTGCCCACTTTCACCGATACTATTCAACATAGTTCTGGAAGTTTTGGCCACAGCAATCAGAGCAGAAAAAGAAATAAAAGGAATCCAAACTGGAAAAGAAGAAGTAAAACTCTCACTGTTTGCAGATGACATGATCCTCTACATAGAAAACCCTAAAGACTCCACCAGAAAGTTACTAGAGCTAATCAATGAATGTAGTAAAGTTGCAGGATATAAAATCAACACACAGAAATCCCTTGCATTCCTATACACGAATAATGAGAAAGTACAAAAAGAAACTAAGGAGACAATTCCATTCACCATTTCACTGAAAAGAATAAAATACTTAGGAATATACCTACCTAAAGAAACTAAAGACCTATATATAGAAAATTATAAAACACTGATGAAAGAAATCAAAGAGGACACTAATAGATGGAGAAATATACCATGTTCATGGATCGGAAGAATCAATATAGTGAAAATGAGTAAACTACCCAAAGCAATCTACAGATTCAATGCAATCCCTGTCAAGCTACCAGGGGTATTTTTCACAGAGCTAGAACACATAATTTCACAATTTGGTGGAAATACAAAAAACCTCGAATAGCCAAAGCTATCTTGAGAAAGAAGAATGGAACTGGAGGAATCAACCTGCCTGACTTCAGGCTCTACTACAAAGCCACAGTCATCAAGACAGTATGGTACTGGCACAAAGACAGAAATATAGATCAATGGAACAAAATAGAATGCCCAGAGATAAATCCACGTACCTATGGACACCTTATCTTTGACAAAGGAGGCAAGAATATACAATGGATTAAAGACAATCTCTTTAACAAGTGGTGCTGGGAAAACTGGTCAACCACTCGTAAAGGAATGAAACTAGATCACTTTCTAACACCATACACAAAAATAAACTCAAAATGGATTAAAGATCTAAATGTAAGAGCAGAAACTATAAAACTCCTAGTGGAGAACATAGGCAAAACACTCTCCGACATAAATCACAGCAGGATCCTCTATGATCCACCTGCCAGAATACTGGAAATAAAAGCAAAAATAAACAAATGGGATCTAATTAAAATTAAAAGCTTCTGCATAACAAATGAAATTATAAGCAAGGTGAAAAGACAGCCTTTTGAATGGGAGAAAATAATAGCAAATGAAGCAACTGACAAACAACTAATCTCAAAAATATACAAGCAACTTATGCAGCTCAATTCCAGAAAAATAAACGACCCAATCAAAAAATGGGCCAAAGAACTAAATAGACATTTCTCCAAAGAAGACATACGATGGCTAACAAACACATGAAAAGATGCTCAACATCACTCATTATCAGAGAAATGCAAATCAAAACCACAATGAGGTACCATTTCACACCAGTCAGAATAGCAGAGATCCAAAAGTCTGCGAGCAATAAATGCTGGAGAGGGTGTGGAGAAAAGGGAACCCTCCTACGCTGTTGGTGGGAACACAAACTAGTACAGCCACTATGGAGAACAGTGTGGAGATTCCTTTAAAAAATTGCAAATAGAACTGCCTTATGACCCAGCAACCCCACTGCTGGGCATACACACTGAGGAAACCAGAATTGAAAGAGACACATGTACCCCAATGTTCATCGCAGCACTGTTTATAATAGCTAGGACATGGAAGCAACCTAGATGTCCATCAGCAGACGAATGGATAAGAAAGCTGTGGTACATATACACAATGGAGTATTACTCAGTCAGTAAAAAGAATACATTTGAATCAGTTCTAATGATGTGGATGAAACTGGAGCCAATTATACAGAGTGAAGTAAGCTAGAAAGAAAAACACCAATACAGTATACTAAAGCATATATATGGAATTTAGAAAGATGGTAATGATAACTCTGTATGCGAGACAGCAAACGAGACACAGATGTATAGAATGGACCTTTAGACTCTGTGGGAGAGGGAGAGGGTGGGATGATTTGGGAGAATGGCATTGAAACATGTATACTATCAGGTAAGAAATGAATCACCAGTCTGTGTTCGATACAGGATACAGGATGCTTGGGGCTGGTGCACGGGGATGATCCAGAGAGATGATATGGGGTGGGAGGTGGGAGAGGGGTTCAGGATTGGGAACTCATGTACACCCGTGGCTGATTCATGTCAATGTATGGCAAAACCAATACAGTATTGTAAAGCAAAATAAAGTAAAAATAAAAATTAAAAAAAATTTAAAAAAGAAATTCGTCAATTATTTCATTTACACTAGTACATCAGTGATAGCACACTGAGTCTAGAATAGTATGCTAAAAGTGGGGATAAATTATTAAATAGAGTACACATTTTTCATAACCTCTTGTTGCTTACAGTGTAGCAGGAGGTGATACATATTAAAAATAAAATGATTAGAAGCAAAAGAGAGAAAAAGGCAGAGGAGAATATATAGGACTCTGAAAGTAAGGATAGGTAAAATAAACCTGTTCTGTGAAGTGAAACAAAAACAAGAAAACAAAAACACATAAAACACCCATGGCTGATTCATGTTAATGTATGGCAAAAACCAATACAGTATTGTAAAGCAAAATAGAGTAAAAATAAAAATTAAAAAAAAAAACGAACACAAAAAGATGTTTAAGCTAAAATCTGAAAAGCAAATATAATTCAGCTGAAAAGAAGAGTCGGGGGAAGGTTGAGAGTAAAGTGGGGTGCAGGGTGGAATCAGGGGAGTGTGGCACCAAAGGTGGCGAGTTTGTGGTCCATTCCAGGAGATACAAGAAGAACATAGCTGGAAGACAAAACTGAAGCCAAATACAGCAGGAGAGAATTTAGGGTGAGGCTAGATGAGGTACAACTTTATAGACCGTCATATAAAATTTTGCCCTTATCTGAGGAACAACTACAAAAGGGACAACTACCATTTGTACAACTACCAAAATGTTTTAACCAAGGAAGTGAGAAGACAGATCTGAGTTTCACAGTGATCTCTTGGAGTTTGGAGCATGGAGACTATAGCCAGAGGAAGGGTTTCAGAAGGCTATTGCACTTATCCAGGAAAGAGAAGGGGGTTCAGCTGTGGTGGCCATGTTGGAGATGCAAAGAACTAAAACAATTTGAAGGATGATCAAGATGTACAAGTTATGCCAGTTGATGAATGGCTGCATACAGGGAGTAAACAAAAATGTTGAATCAAAGATGACCCCCAGATTTCTGGTTGCAAGAGTCTAAATGATGGTGAGTGCAATAAAATACTGCACAGAGATTGAATCTGAAATGAAGAGAAATGTGCTCAGCTATGGACAATGAATATGAGGTATTTGTAATTTATCTTAGGTAGAGAGTTCAAGGAAACAATTGTACATACAGGTGATCAGAAATGTTTCAAACACTGCATTATCACACTTCATTCAGTTATTCAACAACAATAACAAGACTTAGAGCCTGTTATTCTAGACACTATTTTGCATTAGGGATTTAGAAGTGAACGGGGTGGTCAACATATCTGCATGTGGGATTTTATTTGGGGATAGGAGTAATAGGTAGTCAGAAAAAAAAAAAAAGCCTACCAAATAAAATAAATTCATTCATGAGGATTCAGTCAGAATTAAATTTGATGTTTCATTGTTATATTATAAAATGTGTGATTATTTACTGAGATGGGATTTATTTAAAAATAGTATCATTGAACACACTAAGATATAATAATAGGTCTACAGCCATACCACCGTGAACACGCCTGGTCTTGTCAGATCATGGAAGCTAAGCAGGGTCGGGCCTGGTTAGTACTTGGATGGGAAGATATAATAACAGGAACATATGCCTACTGTTTATCAGCACTATTTTCAAAATTTATTAGCTATAATTTTTGGTTTGTCCCTACAACAAGCATGATGAGAGGAGCTTCCTGCTAATTGTGCCACCATGTGAACAAATTATGCAAATAAAGGTGATGGAAAATTTGAGTTACAGTGAATTTATACATGAGCCTACTTTGAGGGTTGAAGTGGGAAATGAGTAGCAGAATGTTTAGTTTAAAAAGTCATTTATGTGGCTCTTTTCTTCTTCAAACTACAGAATACTAACCTTAAGTATTCTACTCTGGTTGAGTGAGAAATATAGCAAATATAAGTTAAAGAAATTTTTAAAGGATGAAAAATATTATAAATTTAGTATCTATCACTTTCAGGACATTTCAAATGTATGTGATGAATGACAAAGGAGGGACATCACAAAGAAGTTGATTATATGAAATATATCAGAATAGTTTTCAAATTTTACTGGTGTATGCTTTAAGCCCTTATGATTTGCAGTTTAGCATTTTAAGTCCCATTAATTGTAGAATAAAATCGTGCTTCATTTTTGACAATTAAATACAATTTTATTGGAAGGGAGAAAGAACTCTGAATTGGACTCAAAGGAGAAATCTTCTTTAAAGGTCACCCTTATTAAATAGCATGACAATTTGATTATGCCATTCATACTCAATGCCACAGTCTATTCCCAACACTGTGGCTGGAGTGATGTTTTTTGAAACTGAAAGTCAGATTATATTACTCTCTACTCAGTACCCTACTGTGCCTCTTCATATCTCTCTGAATAAAATCTGAAGTCTATTCCAGAGCATCCCAGGATATACGTAATCTGTTGCCCATCACCCACACCTCTGACACCACTCCCTCTTCCCCTACCCACTCTGCCACAGCCACACTGGCCTCCTTGAGCCCACACACATACCAATCCTGCACCTGCCTAAGGGCTTTTTTTTTTTTTTTTGTAAAACTGGAATTTAATTGCTTCATAATGTTGTGTTAGTTTTTGCTGCACAGCAAATTGAATCAAGTATACAAATACATATAAATGGGGGACTTTATATGTATTATTTATATGTATATTACATGCATTGTATATCAACTATACAGATACATATAAAGAGGGGACTGTTTGCCATCACAGAGTGTTGAGTTTTTGTGCTATACAGTATGTTTCCATTAGTTACCTATTTTATACACAGTAGTTTATGTATATTAATCTCAGTTTCCCAATTCATTCCTTCCTCCGTTTCCCACCTTGGTTTCCATATGATTATTTTCTACATCTGTTAACTATTTCTGCTTTGCAAATAGGTTCATCTGTACCATTTTTTCTAGATTCCACATATATGCATACACGATATGTGTTTTTCTTCCCTCTATATGACAATCTTTAGCTCCAGCCTCATCTCTGCAAATGATACAATTTTATTCCTTTTTATGATTGCATAATATTCCATTGTGGACCTGTGTGACATCTTTATCCATTCCTCTGCTGGTGGACATTTCGTTTGCTTCCATGTCTTGGCTATTGTAAACAGTGCTGCAATGAACACTGCAGTGCATGTGTCTTTTCGAATTAATTGCTTTCTAAGGATATATAGTGAGGAGAGGGATTGCCAAATCATATGGTAGACCTATTTTTAGTTTTTTAAGGAACCTCCAAACTATTCTCCATAGTGGCTGTACCAGTTTCCATTCCTACCAGCATTTAAAAGGTTCCCATTTCCCCATAACCTCTCCAGCATTTACTGTCTGTTGATTTTCCTTAGGGCTTTTTATCCTGGATATTCCTGCATCCTGGAAATGCTGTTTCTCCCTCCCAAATGTTCATTGAGTGAATGAACTATTTCTCCTTCAAGTCTTTAATCTAACTATACCTTCTCAGCAAGGTATCTCCTGACTACATCATTAAAAATGGAAGCCAAGCCCTAATGATACTTGTGATCCCCTACTCTTGGCCACTTTATCTCTTTTTTCCCATATCATTTAACAACTTATAAAATTCTATAAAATGTATGTACATACCTTGATTATTTATTTTCTGTCCTCCCTTCCCCACTGAGAATATGAGTTCCAAAATCCTAAGGATGCTGTTTGTTTTATTCACTGCTGCTTCCCAAAATGTATCTCCCACAAAGAAGTGGTCAGTAAACATTTATTGAGTGACTGAATGTTTATTCAATCTTATCCTTACAGAAGAATTTTTAAACTTTTGTTGTGGATAAACACTAAGAAGGAAACTGATTTTCTTCGGGCCTTAACTTAGGATGTAGAAAGTTGGAAAGAGCATTGTTTTTAAACTAAAAGCAAGGAAATATCAGAAAATCTGCAAATTCACAACTGTTTTTGAATCCACTAGAGATCAACAATCTAATTCTGAATTGAAGGAAAAACAGGTTTCTGGAGAGAGATAGCAAGCCAGCAGTTTCTTACCTGAGACTAATTCTGCTGAACATATCCAAAAGAATTCAGCTAAAATGGTTAAAAATTAACAAAGATTAAATATGGATTACCAAGAGAAAATGGAACATGTAGGGGAGGGGCAGCTGATAAAGGGGAAAACTGATCCATTAGGAAGATCTTCTAAGGCCTCAGATACTCACAAATAAGACTGGGAAGGTCCTGAGGAATGGTGTTTCTTGGTAAGGGCCCATTGAACAAAAATGCCAACCATAGGGGAGACACAAAACCTCAAACTGATTCTTCATTCTTCTCTATGGAATAAAAGCCTCAAAGTGCTGGGGAAAAGGCAATAAATACTGCCACTTTTAGGTCATTGGTGAAAACACATTTCAGTTGGAAGAAAACACAAGCATATTCTCTGCTCCGGGACAGGAATACATGCTTGTTCCAGAACTAGAACTAGACAAAAGCAGAATTCTGAGGATGCCAAATCTCTAAGATCCAGGGACACGGTATCTGCCTGGGACAAAGGCATAATAAGAAAAGCAAGTGATGTCTATTTGATCTCAACTTCAGGCTAATATGTTGAGTGCTGAGTATTGTTGGAATACTGAAAGAAAAAGAGTGAGTGTGGAGAGATACCCTCTCAAAACAGCAGTGCAAGTTGATGAACTAAAACTGAAGGTGAAATCAACACTTAGAAAACCATATGGCAAATTAGCCTCAACCTTAATGCAAGATAACACAAAAGGCATTTTTAGTCTATGATTCTCAAGGGATAATTACAGCAACAACAAATCTCAAGTCTAGTTCACACCTGTATAGATTTTCTAGAATGACTCACACCTTTACAGTAAAGGCCTATCAGAAGGAAAGACACGCCCACTTGCAGGCATATACACACAAACTCTCATCAAAAATTTATAATTTTCAACAACAAAATTATATGGTATTCAAAAAGTAAAGAAAAGCAATAAACTGTATAAAGTAAACCAAACAATAAAGCTAGACTTACATACATATTTGAAGTATAAAACAAGGACTGAAAAATAACTGATTAATACGTTAGAGGTCATAATATAAAAAGTGGACAACATACAAGAGAAGAGAGGAAATTTCAACAAAGAGAGAGGGAAACCATAAGAAAGTTTTGAGTGGAAATTTTAGAAATGAGAAACAAAGTCTTCAACTGGACTAGTAGTAGTTTCAATAAAGCCAATCTAAAAAGTAGTGAACTCAGATAGGTCAATACAAATTACCCAAGCTGAAACACAGAAAGAAAAAAAGTGAAAAAAAAAAATACAGGAACAGGAAATGTGGGACAATATCAAATAGTCTAAATCATGCATAATTGGAACCCTAATTATGAAGGTGAAGGAGAAGACAACAAAAAAGAACAGAATAAATATTTCAAGAAACAATAGCTGAGAATTTTCCAAAATGACTGACAACAAACCACAGATCAAAGAAGCACAAAAAATATCAATCAGATTCAACAATAACAAAAAAAATAAAACAAAAATGGCTAGATATATCATATTCAAACTTCATAAAATCAAAGACAAAAAGAAAATCTTTAAGACGGCTAAAGAGAAAAAGATGTATTACACAGAGAAACCAACTAAAAGACATAGATCATCAGATTTATTTTTAAGAAACTCGATGACAAACTATATCATGTCAATAAGATATCCATTTAAATATAAAGATGTAGATAGTTTTTAAAAGGATAGAAAAAGACACACCCTACAAAGACTATCCAAAAGAAAGCTATAAGTAGTTCTATTTCCATTTGACATAGTAGATTTAGTAGACTTATTAGATAAAAAAAAGAGGCGATTTGGAGAAAAGGTCCAACTTTCAAGAAATCCTAATAATTTTAAAGGCATATTTACCTAACAACAGAGCTTCAAAATACATGAACCAAAAACTTATAGAATTGAAAGAAGAAACAGACAAATTCATATTTACAGTTGCAGATATCATTGTTCCTCTGTTGGAAATTGGTAGCATAGGAAAACATAATAAAAACATAGAAGGCCTGAATAACGCTGTCAACCAATATGATATGACATTTAGAGAACCCTTTACTGAGCCATACCAGGAATGCTGTTTTCAAGTACAAGTGGTGAGCATTCATTAGAACATGCCATACTTTGTGCAATAAAATATTAAATGTAAATAATTTCATGCAATATGCTTTGATCATACACTGTTAATGACCACATAATCTTATACTCATCTATTCATACAATGTTTATGACATAACAAAATTAAACCAGAAATTGATCATGAAATGATATCTGGAAATATTAGTACTCAAATATTTAATCAAAGGAGCAGTCACTCAAAATGTAAGTTTCTGTGGAAGTTTAAAACATTTTGAACTAAATGGAAATGAAAATGTAATGTATCAAAACTGAGGGGTAGAGCTAAAGAAATACAGAGAGGAAAATTTATATCATTAATGTTTATATTAAAAATAAATAAATATGTTATTAATAAGCTTACACTTCTGATTTAAAATAGTAAAATGAATCCATCTCAAGCAGAAAGAAGGAAATAAGAAAGATAAGTGCAGAAATCAATGAAATTAAAAATAGAAAATGTGTACATAAAATCAATAAAGTGTACAGCTAGTATTTGAAAAGGCAATATAATTAACATACCTCTATTTTGGCTGGTCAACCAGTGACAGAAAAAGAGAGAAAAAGAAGATGTGAAGTACTGACACCAGGAAGAAAGGAAGAGGGAACATCACTACAGACACAAAGATGTTAGAAAGTTTATAAAGGAACATTATTTACCCTATGCCCAACTAATTCAAAATTTAGATGAAATGGACAAATTCCCTGAAAGAAAAGAAACTACCAAATCACACACAAGAACAAATATCAATAGATAGTTCAACGTCTCTTAAACAAATTGAATTCTAAGTTAAATACCTTCCAACAAAGGAAATGCCAAGCCCAGTTTACTTCAAAGTGCTAGCAGGAAAGGCAGTCCTGCTCTAAACTTTAAGAGTTATCAGAGAATAAAGATGTGATCAATGAGATACATGTAATATATGTACTCAGCCATAGAAAGAAACAAAATAATGCCATTTGCAGCAACATGGGTGGACCTAGAGATTCTCATACTCAGTGAAGTAAGTCAGAGAAGGACAAGTATCATAAGATATCACATATATATGGAATCTAATAAAAATGATACAAATGAGCTTATGTAAAAAAACAGAAACATACTCACAGATCTTAAAATAAAACTTTATGGTTACCAAAGGGGATAAGTGGGGGGAAGTGACAAATTAGGAAATGGGAATAACACATACACACTAATATATGTAAAATGGATAACTAACAGAGACCTACTATATAGTACAGGAACTCTACTCAATATTCTGTATTAATATGGGAAAAGAATCTGAGAAAGAATGTGTGTTCATATGTATAACTGATTCACTTTGCTGTACTCCTGAAACTAACACAATATTGTATGCTCCAATAAAAATTTTTAAAGAAAGAGGTATTGGAATATTCCCATCCTTTCAGTTAAGATAAAATAATTGTTGGAACTTGAATGTTTCAGACAAAGCATACAGGCTTATGGAGCATCAGATAAATGAATTTGACATGACTACATCCAAGAAATAGGCAACTTTCACAGACGCTTAATATTTTCAGAAACCACTCCTGTAACAGGAAAAAATTATAGATATACTTGAGCTTATTTGGAATCTTTAGCTTACTTTACTTGTTAAAAAGGCAATTCCCTGAAGTTGAAGCTGATACTGGGGAGGCAGGGTGACGACTGATAGAATTTCAACGTGAGAAAGAGTAGCTGATTTCATATGTACCAATGTGGGCCAGAGGTGGGAGAAAAGAATTTTAATTTGTATGATTTTAACATACTACTAAAGTCCAAAATCACTGCAGATGGTGACTGCAGCCATGAAATTAAAAGACGCTTACTCCTTGGAAGAAAAGTTATGACCAACCTAGATAGCGTATTCAAAAGCAGAGACGTTACTTTGCCGACTAAGGTCCATCTAGTCAAGGCTATGGTTTTTCCAGTGGTCATGTATGGATGTGAGAGTTGGACTGTGAAGAAAGCTGAGCGCCAAAGAATTGATGCTTTTGAACTGTGGTGTTGGAGAAGACTCTTGAGAGTCCCTTGGACTGCGAGGAGATCCAACCAGTCCATTCTAAAGGAGATCAGTCCTGGGTGTTCTTTGGAAGGACTGATGCTAAAGCTGAAACTCCAGTACCTTGGCCACCTCATGCAAAGAGTTGACTCATTGGAAAAGACTTTGATGCTGGGAGGGATTGGGGAGAGGAGAAGAAGGGGACGACTGAGGATGAGATGGCTGGATGGCATCACTGACTAGATGAACGCGAGTCTGAGTGAACTCTGGGAGTTGGTGATGGACAGGGAGGCTTGGCGTGCTGCGATTCATGGGGTCGTAAAGAGTCGGACACGACTGAGCGACTGAACTGAACTGAACTGAAAATCCCTTAGGGATGCAGGCCTTGGAGGAGAAGTGATGGCAATTAACAGGAAATCCACAAATTCTTAGATGTCCAATTCAAAAAAGTGTGACAGTATTTGAATAGGAATTGTATAATGTGAATCAGTTATCAGTATGCAAATATTTATTTATTACTGCCTACAAACAGGAAGAATGGGAGTGGTCTCTTCACCAGGTCTTAAGTTGAAAGAACATGTGCAAGAGTCCTTATAACAAAGTTGTACCTAAAGTACATTTGGAGAGTAAAACCAACATGCAGAATCACTATGGGAATGAAATATTTATTCCTGGAGAAATATAAACTTCCCAAGACCCTAGGGGATACATACACATATGGGGGTTGCATAAATGAGAAACTTGAAGATTACTCTACAATATGACCTCTAAATCCCCATGGTACTGAGTTTTTTGTTTTCATTCCCTGGAGCATCCATTATAAAAAAAATCATGTCTTTGTGCATCCTTTATCCAAGTGTTTCAAATAAATCTGAGGATAGCTATTTTATTAAATATTTCAGCTCACTTACTAGGAAACAATAGAAATGTGGGGAAGGCAGGAAGAAGAATTATAAGAATGTATAATATATGCCTGTAAAGATTAAACTAGTAGTAGTTGAGCAGGTGGAGTTTGCTTCTTCTTCATAGAGCAAATTTTTCAGTAGTCTTCCCTTTAAATTCATTAACAGTAAAATAATCCTCTCTAAAAATGTATGGGACACATTATAATTGAAAGTATCTTTCCATCAAAGCTATTTGATCACATAAAAATTATATCTTATTTTGCACCATAATTTATTTTACATAGTCTGGAAGATAACAAAGTCCACATATGAACAATAATTTAATGTTTTATGTTTAAATAAAAGCTATTAATTTTACTTAGTTCATAACTAAGGGACACTAATATCCTATACAACATTTCATATTACTATCATATTCTCAATATTCTTTGAATTAGAAGAGTATTTAATTTGACTGAATTTCCTAAAGTCCTATTTTCAAAGGTTTAAACTTTATACACAAGGGTTTTTAAAATCTTACTAATGATGCTTCATGAAAAAAATGCAAGCAATATATTCTTTCAGTTGGCACTGTGTTCATATAGCTGTTTTGAGCAGTATTAGAAATTTGAAAAGATAAACCAAATGTCTTTATAAAGAACAACGTGTAGAAATTTACTTGCAGAAGTAAATATCACAAAACCAAAGCATCTGACAAAATTAAGGTACCTAATTTGAGGATCATTACCATCAAGTCTCTGATAGTAAACAAATAACCTCCCAAGCATGTAAATTCATCTACAGGTCATTGTATCACATAATGACAGTTTCATTGGCCTGTTTTGACCAATTTCCACCAACCATTCTCTTCCTCAATTTAGTGCCTGTTACCCTGGCCTGTCTGCATGGCTCTTTCTAAGTGACTCAGCCCTTTCCCATTTTTCACCACATTTCTCAGTATTTGACATTTCTTGGCAATTCTACTTGTGCCAAGTGATTTTTCTTACAAAGGAAAAATGCCTCTATAGAGTTATATTTTATTTTTTTTTATTTTTTTTAATTTTTTTTTAAATTTTAGTTTTTTATTTTTTAAATTTTAAAATCTTTAATTCTTACATGCATTCCCAAACATGAACCCCCTCCCACCTCCCTCCCCATAACATCCCTCTGGGTCATCCCCATGCACCAGCCCCAAGCATGCTGCATCCTGCGTCAGACATAGACTGGCGATTCAATTCACATGATAGTATACATGTTAGAATGGCATTCTCCCAAATCATCCCACCCTCTCCCTCTCCCTCTGAGTCCAAAAGTCCGTTATACACATCTGTGTCTCTTTCCCTGTCTTGCATACAGGGTCGTCATTGCCATCTTCCTAAATTCCATATATATGTGTTAGTATACTGTATTGGTGTTTTTCTTTCTGGCTTACTTCACTCTGTATAATCGGCTCCAGTTTCATCCATCTCATCAGAACTGATTCAAATGAATTCTTTTTAACGGCTGAGTAATACTCCATTGTGTATATGTACCACAGCTTGCTTATCCATTCATCTGCTGATGGACATCTAGGTTGTTTCCATGTCCTGGCTATTATAAACAGTGCTGCGATGAACATTGGGGTACATGTGTCTCTTTCAATTCTGGTTTCCTCGGTGTGTATGCCCAGAAGTGGGATTGCTGGGTCATAAGGTAGTTCTATTTGCAATTTTTTTAAAAAGAAAGAAGAATATGTTTAAAAGCCAAACGAGAATTTTAGGAGACTATTGACTATTCCATAGGTGAGGAATTAGTGTTTAAACTTGTCCATGTTCTAGTCACAGGTTTATTTAAAGATTTGTCTGATAGGAGGTAAGTTTTCACTTGTTTTGGATTTTGTATTTGATGGTATATGTGGAATAGAGTATTTTATATTCAGCATTCTGCTACTATAACATTAAGAAAAATTATCAATCGTCTCCAACTATCTAAATTGCAATGATTCTGTTTTCTTAGCACCTTTCATTTGAATCTAGATTTTTCCATCCTTAATTTAGCACTGCCTTCTGAAACTAAGCTGCATTATTTTATTGATTTTCAGAGATGCTGAAAAAGAAAAATAAACACAAGTGGGAAAGTTTATTGCTAATTATAGCTGTGTGAAAATGAGATCATATATTGTCTCATGTTTGCTATGAAAATAAGAGTGAATTAAGCAAACATATAAAAACTATGATATTATATCAAAAATAATGTGTGCATACACACATATACATAGTTTGATGGAAAAGTATTTTACCTATAATATAGAAATGGAAATAATTTTGAATATAGAAAGGTAGATAGCTGGCTAACAAGCTAGACACATAGAGTTAGATGTTACATATAGATAATATAGATATATGGAAAAGTGTAACAGTTGAAATATCAAAGAGATCATCATTTTCTCTTATCAATTACCTTTTCACTTATCAATTACCTTTTCTCTTTTATTTTAACGAAAGTTAATCTCAGTTACTAAATTCATAGAATACATACCTCTCTATTATGTTCTAAAGAAATCAGAAATAAAAATATTCATCTATGGGTAAAAAAAAAAACCTGATATAAGTTTATAGTCATCAGCATTACAATATGCTTTTACCACTTTCAATCACACTACAAAACACTATATTTCTTGAGCAATATACCCTAGGAATCTTTGTGATATATTCTTTTCATTTATTAAAAATCAGAGTGTTTTAGAACGCGACTTCCTTTTTCTTATTTCTAGGATGTAAAACAATAAAAAGTTGAATTTTAATGAAAATTCCAAGGTTTATGGAATAATCTACTTTTTAAATTTAGTTTGAATTAGCATCCAAACTTAAAATTCAATGGACAAATGTTGCAGTTTAAAGGCTAAAATTGTGCTAAACTAGTCCAATTTCAACAACCTTTCCTTTCAACGTCTATTCTTCTTACCTGAGAAAACCTTTTCAAAACTCTTACATTTTTCCTTAGCCAAATGCAAGCTCTGAAAGAATTCAAGAACAGTTATTTAGATGCTGTAGATGGATGTGGTGAGGAAAGTGGATTATGAGATCTCAGAGATGCAATAAAAAGTGATGCTAATGAGGAGATTTTGAAATTCAAGGAAATCTGAATATTTAAATTTTTACTGCATTTCAAAGTTTAAATTATATAAGATAGCTATCAGTCCTGACTTTGAGCACAAACAAATTACCACCTCCAAAATAACTTTACCTAAATATACAAATCAACCAAACATCACACATAATAACTTTTTCAAGATGCAGGATAACTAGGATGTATTGCCACCTGCTAAAAGGCAAATGTCCCTATAATTCCTGAGGAAAACACCCAGACCTCAGCTGGCACTAAAAAGAAATGACAGCATAGTTTGTCATCACAATAATGTTGCTGTATTCTGTTCATTATGTCTGACTCCCTATTATTGAACAGAACTGGATGATCTTTATTTAGTTTACTTTAATCAGAGGGTTCTTCTAAAATGCTTCTGGTTAATATTTGGTTTGAATGAGACACTTTATTAAAACTGCTGGATGTTTCCACTTAACATAGCCTGAATAGCTGAAAGGGAAATAGTAGCGCAAGCATAAAATGGCATAATAAATCAAAGGATATCCTTTTCCTTCTAAACACTTCCAAGGTTAGTTTTCATCTTAATAGAATTGCTGATCTGTCAACTGATCAATGGTAGATATGCCCGTGACTTGTTTCAATGGAAAGAGGGATGTCAAAAATAATGAGAAATAACCCTTGGAGCCTTGTCTAAAAGCATTTCTGTTTTGCAGCACATACTTTGTGTGCGCTGAAAAATCTTTTCCCTTCCACTGAGTAAAATTCCAGTTGATTAAAAACAAAAGAACTTAGCTGGTTCCTATTTCTAAGTGTCATGGAGCAACAGATCATTGTGGTAAATACCATTTTCAGGATAGACTTTAAATGAACGATGGTAGCAACAGTTAATTAGAAATCTCCAGCTCCATCTGGGACGATGAGGTGTTACTAGCATTTGAAAGATTAGAAAACTATGTAATCGGAAGAAAGAACATTGCCTCTATAGCAGTTACAGACCTGTTGACCATCCCTATCTCCTCTGAATAATGAGGGAGAGATCTTTTCTCACCTTCTTATATATACTCTGGACGACCAGTTACACCTCCACAGATAAGAAGTTTTAAATCCCTCAGACAGGGTGATAGCTACATGACAACTTCACTTAATTCCAAGAAAAGATAAAGAGACTCTAAAGAGGGTAAGAAATTCTGGTTGTGTCACATTGTATCACCCAGAATAAAGCCTTTAATCAGGAAAGTGAACAACAGAAAGGTATTCCAATCAGTTTCGCAATGACAACATAGTACGCAGAGGACATGGCTCACGGTTAAGTGAAGGTTCCTCCCTGCTGCCTTCAGATCAGAGTTTCAGTTTGGTCTGAAATGATCTGCCTGTGCTTCTCCAGATGAAAACCAAATTTTAGGCATAAAACAATCCCAGTGTCTATCATGGGATCTGTAAGACAGTGACACTGCCTGCCAATTGGGAGTCAAAAGAGATGTGGGTTCCATCCCTGGGTCAGAAATATCGCCTGGAGGAGGAAATGGCAACTCACTCCAGTATTCCTGCCTGAAGAACCCTATGGACAGAGGAGCCTGGCAGGCTACAGTCCATGGGGTTGCAAATTATCAGACACGACTGAGGGATTAACATACACACGGTGTCTATTAAGGACAAAGCATTCAGTAAATCTTTGTTGTACCTGATGAATCTGTCCATTTGACTTCATCAGTCATCAGATTTCAACTTCCTCTCATGTAGAGTCTAAGCCAGAATTTTCCTCTCCTTCTCTTTAATGAATACATGTAGCAAGGTAAGATTGACAGTGCTAGGAAGGGCAACTGTTATCATTCAGTTCAGTTCAGTCGCTCAGTTGTTCCCAACTATTTGCGACCCCATGAACAGCAGCACGCCAAGCCTCCCTGGACATCACCAACTCCCGGAGTCCACCCAAACTCATGTCCATAGAGTCGGTGATGCCATCCAACCATCTCATCCTCTGTCATCCCCTTCTCCTCCTGCCCTCAAACTTTCCCAGCATCAATGTCTTTTCAAGTGAGTCAGCTCTTCACATCAGGTAGCCAAAGTACTGGAGTTTCAGCTTCAGCATCAGTCCTTCCAATGAACACCCAGGACTGACTCCTTTAGGATGGACTGGTTGGATCTCCTTGGAGTCCAATGGACTCTCAAGAGTCTTCTCCAACACCACAGTTCAAAAGCATCAGTTCTTCAGCGCTCAGCTTTCTTCACAGTCCAACTGTCACATACATACATGATCACTGGAAAAACCATAGCCTCGACTAGAAGGACCTTTGTTGGCAAAGTAATGTCTCTGCTTTTTAATATGGTATCAAGGGTGGTCATAACTTTCCTTCCAAGGAGTAAGCATCTTTTAATTTCATGGCTGCAACCACCATCTGCAGTGATTTCAGAGCCCAGAAGAATAAAGTCAGCCAGTTTCCAGTGTTTCCCATCTATTTCCCATGAAGTGATGGGACCGGATGCCATGATCTTAGTTTTCTGAATGTTGAGCTTTAAGCCAACTTTTTCACTCTCTTCTTTCACTTTCATCATGAGGCTCTTTAGTTCTTCTTCACTTCCTGCCATAAGGGTGGTGTCATCTGCATATCTGAGGTTATTGATATTTCTCCCGGCAATCTTGATTTCAGCTTGTGCTTCCTCCAGCCCAGGGTTTCTCATAATATACTCTGAATATAAAATTAAATAAGCAGGGTGACAATATATTGCCTTGATGTACTCCTTTTCCTATTTGAAATCAGTCTCTTTTTCCATGTCCAGTTCTAACTGTTGCTTCCTGACTTGCATACAGATTTCTCAAGATGCAGATCAGGTGGTCTGGTATTCCCATCTCTTTCAGAATTTTCCATAGTTTGTTGTGATCTACACAGTCAAATGCTTTGCCATAGTCAATAAATCATAAATAGATGTTTTTCTGGAACTCTTGCTTTCTCCATGATCCAACGGATGTTGGCAATTTGATGTCTGTTTCCTCTGCCTTTTCTAAAACCAGCTTGCACATCTGGAAGTTCACGGTTCACATATTACTGAAGCCTGGCTTGGAGAATTTTGAGCATTACTTTACTAGTGTGAGAGATGAGTGCAACTGTGCAGTAGTTTGAGCATTCTTTGGCATTGCCTTTCTTTGGGATTGGAATGATATCTGACCTTTTCCAGTCCTGTGGCCACTGCTGAGTTTTCCAAATGTGCTGGCATATTGAGTGCAGCACTTTCACAGCATCATCTTTCAGAATTGAAATAGCTCCACTGGAGTTCCATCACCTCCACTAGCTTTGTTCGTAGTGATGTTTTCTAAGGCCCACTTGGCTTCACATTCCAGGATGTCTGGCTCTAGGTGAGTGATCACACCATCATGATTATCTGGGTCATGAAGATCTTTTTTGTACAGTTCTCCTGTGTATTCTTGCCACCTTTTCTTAATATCTTCTGCTTCTGTTAGGTCCATACCATTTCTGTCCTTTATCGAGCCCATCTTTGCATGAAATGTTCCCCGGGTATCTCCAATTTTCTAGAAGAGATCTCTAGTCTTTCCCATTCTGTTGTTTTCCTCTATTTTTTTGCATTGATCGCTGAGGAAGGCTTTTTAATATCTCCTTGCTATTCTTTGGAGTTCTGCATTCAGATGCTTATATCTTTCCTTTTGTCCTTTGCTTTTCGCTTCCCTTCTTTTCACAGCTATTTTTAAGGCCTCCTCAAACAGCATTTTTGCCTTTTTGCATCTTTTTCTTGGTGATGGTCTTGATTCCTGTCTCCTGTACAATGTCATGGACCTCTGTCCATAGTTCATCAGGCACTCTGTCTATCAGATCTAGTCCCTTAAATCTATTTCTCACTTCCACTGTGTAGTCATATGGGATTTGATTTAGGTCATACCTGAATGGTCTAGTGGTTTTCTCCACTTTCTTCAATTTCAGTCTGAATTTGGCAATAAGGAGTTCATGATCTGAGCCACAGTCAGCTCCCGGTCTTGTTTTTGCTGACTGTATAGAGCTTCTCCATCTTTAACTGCAAAGAATATAATCAATCTGATTTTGGTGTTGACCATCTGGTGATGTCCACGTGTAGAGTCTTCTCTTGTATTGTTGGAAGAGGGTGTTTGCTATGACCAGTGCGTTATCTTGGCAGAACTCTATTAGCCTTGGCCCTGCTTCATTCTATACTCCAAGGCCAAATTTGCCTGTTACTCCAGGTGTTTCTTGACTTCCTACTTTTGCATTTCTGTCCCCTATAATGAAAAGGACATCTTTTGGGGGTGCTAGTTCTAGAAGGTCTTGTAGTTCTTCATAGAACTGTTCAACTTCAGCTTCTTCAGCGTTACTGGCCGGGGCAGACTTGGATTACCATGATATTGAATGATTTTCCTTGGAAACAAACAGAGATCACTTTCACTCACCCCCAAATCCTGACAGATGGGAGCACATATTTTGTTCTGGATGAACATGCACTCAATAAGGGGAATTCTTTTAGAAATCATTCAAGCTGATGTAGAAAAGGAAGAGGAACCAGAGATCAAATTGTCAACATCTGTTGTCTCAGAGAAAAAGCAAGAGAGTTCTAGGAATACATTTATTTCTGTTTCACTGACTATGCTAAAGCCTATGATTGTGTGGATCATGACAAATGTGGAAAATTCTTAAAGAGATGGGAATACCAGACCACCTTACCTGCCTCCTCTGAAACCTGTATGCAGGAAAAGAAGCAACAGTTAGAACCTGACATGGAACAATGGACTGGTTCCAAACTGGAAACGTAGTACATCAAGGCTGTCACCCTGCTTATTTAACTTCTATGAAGAGTACATCATGAGAAATGTCAGGCTGGATGAAGCACAAGCTGGAATCAAGATTGCCAGGAAAAATATCAAAAACCTCAGATACACAGATGACATCACCCTTATGTAAGAAAGTAAAGAGATACAAAAGAGCCTCTTGATGAAAGTGAAAGAGGAGAGCGAAAAAGCTGCCTTAAAACTCAACATTCAAAAAATGAAGATCTTGGAATCTGATCCCATCACTTCATGACAAATAGATGGGGAAATAGTGGAAACAGTGACAGACTTTATTTTCTTGTGCTTGAAAATCACTGCAGATGGTGACTGCAGCCATGAAATTAAAAGATGCTTGCTCCTTGGAACAAAAGTTATGACCAACCTAGGCAGCATATTAAAAAGCATAGACATTACTTTGCCAACAAAGTTCTGTCCAGTCAAAGCTATGGTTTTCCTAGCAGTCATGTATGAATATAAGAGTTGTACTATAAAGAAAGTTAAACACTGAAGAATTAATGCTTTTGAGCTGTGGTATTCTCAAGAGTCTTCTCAAGAAGACTCTTGAGAGTCCCTTGGACTCCAAGGAGATCCAATCAGTCCATCTTAAAGGCAATCAGTCCTGAATATTCACTGGAAGGACTGATGCTGGAGCTGAAACTTCAATTTGGCCACCTGTTGCAAAGAGCCAACTTATTAGAAAAGACCCTGATGCTGGGAAAGACTGAAAGCAGGAGGAGAAGATGACAACAGAGGACAAAATGGCTGGATGGCATCACTGACTCAGTGGACATGAGTTTGAGTAGCTCCAGGAGATGGTGGGGTCAGGGAGGCCTGGCGTACTGCAGTCCATGGGGTTGCAAAGAGTCAGACATGACTGAGTGACTGAGCAACACTTAGAAATTGTATCCAGCATTTCATTTAGATGTATTCTCTGATGCTTTCCAAGTGCAATAAGGTATATTTTGAGCTTTAACTTGGGTAAAGCACAAAGACCATCTTTTAAATTCCCTATAGTCATGAGACTAAATGTTTTAGTCTGAGCACTTAAAAAAAGATTTTCTTAAGAAAAAGAAAAACATAGAAAATAATACATTTGATATACAAGCAAAGATCAAAGAAACACAACACAGGCACATACACACCCTTTGAAGAAAAATCTTCAAAATACCTACTATAAGCTTTATTCCCAGTAACTTAAGAAAAATAACAATACCTTTTTCATGGCTCAGGGAGAAAATAATAAGATTTTCAGATGAGTCTTAACTTTCATTTATCTCTATTACCCATGCCATTCATTTTTTTTTTAAATCGGGTGTATAGTTGCTTTACAATGTTGTCTTGTTTACTGCTGTACAACGAAGTGAAACAGCCACACATGTACACATATACCCTTCATCTTGGACTCCCTCCCACCCTCCCATTCCATCTGTCTGGTTATAACAGAACACCAAGCTGAGCTCTCTGTGCTATACAAGAGATTCCCACTACCTATTTTACATATGATAGTGTGTGTGTGTGTGTGTGTGTGTGTGTGTATTAATACCCATCTCCCAATTCATCCCACTGCCCCTTCCCATCCCCATATCCACAGTTCCAGTTTCTGCATTTATATTCCTGCCTTGCAAACAGGTTCATCTGTACTATTTTTTAGATTTTATATATATATGCATTTATATGATATTTGTTTTTCTCTTTCTGACTTACTTCACTCTATATGATAGACTTAGGTCCATCCACATCTCTACAAATGACCCAACTTCCATCTTTTTTATGGCTGAGTAATATTCCATTATGTATATGTACCATATCTTCTTTACCCTTTCATCTGTCAGTGGACATTTAGGTTGTATCCATGTCTGTGTCCTGGTTATTGTAAATAGTGCTGTATTGAACACTGGGGCGCACGTGTCTTTTTGAATTATGGTTTTCTCAGGGTATATGCCCTGGAATGGCATTGCTGGGTCATATGGTAGTTCTACTTTTAGATTTCTGAGGAACCTCCATACTATTCTCCATACCGGCTGTATCAATTTACATCCTCCCGAAGAGTACAGAAGTGTTTCCTTTTCTCTACACCCTCTCCAGGATTTATGGGACAGCTACAAGTAAAAGAATGAAATTAGAACACTCCCTAACACCAAACACACACACACAAAAAAAACAAAAAATGGATTAAAAACCTAAATGTAAGACCAGGCACTATAAAACTCTTAGAGTGTAACATAGATACAACACTTTGACATAAATCACAGCAAGATCTTTTTGGACCCATATCCTAGAGCAATGAAAATAAAACAAAAACAAACAAATGGGATCTAATCAAAATTAAAAGCTTTTGCACAGCAAAGGAAACCATAAACAAGACAAAAAGACAAGCCTCAGAATGGCAGAAGATATTTGTAAACAAAGCAACTGACAAAGGATTAATCTCCAAAATATACAAACAGCAGCTCCCTTTATACATAGATATAAATACATAGATATAGATATAAAATAAATGGCAGACCTAACTAGACATTTCTCCAAAGAATATGTACAGATGGCCAGTACATACAACTCACATTCTTATGTATTCCAAAGAATACAAATACATAACATGAAAAGATGCTCAAGATCACTAATTATTAGAGAAATGCAGATCAAAATCACCATGATGGGTAGTACCAAAACATCTACAAAAAAATACATGCCATTCTTATAATTGCAAGACATTTAATTTCATTTTCATTCTAATCTTTTGATGGCAAAAATTGTATTAACATCTGCACTGCTAAATTCAGCTTCTCAGATCTCATTAGTATTGCATCTTACAAAATACAAATACTTAAAGTTTTCCTCCATAAAGACATAAGTATGAGAAAGGAAAGCGAAAAGCTAAAGCTAGAGAGAAATATTCTCTTTCTACAAATACAGAGGCACAATCAATTTCTGCCTTCTACAGGAGAAGCTGGAAATTAAATGGTCTTATAGTGGAAAAAAAAAAAAAAACGCTTGTAGATACAAAAGCAAAATTTACCTCATTATAAAAGTGATCACATCATTTTGTTGTTGTTGTTCAGTCGCTAAGTAATGTTCAGTTCTTTGTGAGAGCATGGACTGGAGCATGCCACAATTATATATATGTAGCTCTCTGTTTAAAACATTAGTATGTGATATAATACCATATTAATACAATCCTGTCTGTGCTATAATAAATACTGTGTTTCTTTTCATCTTTATGTTTTTTAGATAAAATAATAGCATTCTTTTAAACTCTACTACTGTTTTAATATATATATACGGTTCATAGTTTAAAGATAAATTGTTTTATAAATGTTTACAGTTTTAAACAATATATTTATACTATAATAGATTATAAATTTATAATTATATATAAATAATAATGGTCTAAGATCTAACAAGTGTTTCTCCTGTATCCACTTAACTGGAGTAAGGGCACCCAAAGAGCTGTTGAAACATTCTATCTGGGTGTGTCTGTGAAGGTCTATCCATAAGAGACGAGCATCTGATTCTACAGCCTGAATAAAGAAGATAGCTCTCATCCATGCAGACATATGGCACCAATCTGTTCAGGTCCTGAACAGAACAAAAAGATGAAGGAAGAGCAAATTTGTTCTTTGCTTGAGCTGGGACAGTTACCTTTGTCTCAGAACATCAGCCTTCCTGGTTTTCAGGCCTTTGGACTCACACTAAACTATACCATTGTCTTTCCTGTGTCTCCAGCTTGCAGAAAGCATATTATGGGAATTCTCAGCCTCATTGCATGAGCCAATTCCTTAAAATAATGCTTGCTCTAGTGCTCTCTCTCTCCATATATATATATGTATATACGCACAGACACACACACATATATAAATACATATATATGTGTATGTGTGTGTGTACACGCATGCACACACACTCAGTCATGTCTGACTCATTGTGGCCCCAAGGACTATAGCCCATCAGCCTCCTATGTACATGGGATTTCCCAGGCAAGAATACTGGAATGGGTTACCATTTCCTTCTCCCCCCACCTCATATATATCCCTATCGATACACTATTTGTTCCATTTCTCTGGAGAACCATCCCTGTCAACGATCATCTATTATAATTTAAGTAGTTTTCTTATTGGCTTATGAGTTCATTAAATACTAAAGCTGTTTGTAGAGATGTGGATGGACCTAGAGACTATCATCCAGAGTGAAGTAAGTCAGGAAGAGAAAAACAAATATTGTATAGCAACGAATATATGTAGGAGGAGAAAATGGCAACCCACTCCAGTATTCCTGCCTGAAACATTCCATGGATAGAGGAGCCTGGTGGGCTACAGTCCACAGGGTTCCGAAGAGTCTGACAGGCCTGAGCATGCACTCACAGCGCATATTTGTGGAATCTAGAAAACTAGAGCAGAAGAACCTACTTACAGGGCAAGAATAGAGACACAGATTTAGAGAACAGTTGTGCGGACACAGGGAAGGGGGGCAAAGGTGGTAGGATGAATTGGGAGAAATGGGATTGACATGTATACAGTACCAGGTGCAGAACAGCAGGCTAGTGGGAAGCTATTGCTCAGTGCTCTGTGATGACAGAGGGCGGGATGGAGGGGTGGCAGGGAGGCACCAGAGGGAGGGGATATACGTAAACATGACACTGATTCACTTTGTTGGTACAGCAGAAACTAACACAACATTGAAAAGCAACTCTATTCCAATAAAACATACTAGAGCTATAAAATCTCTGCAGTATTTCCAGTTTCTTCCCCCAAAATAATACTATCATAATTCAACTTGTCATAATTCAAATATTATCTTAATTCAAATTTTGAAATGTTCTCAAAAACTAGAGAATGTGAAAACAATGCTCCAGATGGCATGACATGGAAATGATAGGAAGGTCTACATAAAAGAGTCCCTCCACGGCAACCGCTATTCTACATGTGGAGGGCACCAAAGAAACTGGAATTTCACCAAGGGATGTGTTCACTCCTATCAGCCTTTCTTCTGACGATTTGCTACAGGTTATTTTCCTTTAAAGACACAATGTCTGATAACTGTGAGATATAGACTTTAGTCAGATGTGTCGAGTAAGCTATGAATTTTCCATATTCAAATATTCTCTACCATTTTATAAATGAAGAAACTTTTGCCTAGAAAGCAAGATGCCACAACACAAATTACTGAGGAGAAGGTTATTCTGACTTGTATGTTTATTTATAAGTGGCCTTTTCTATTAAATCTACATCCTTCCGCTTGAGGTCCTCAACCATGGAGACTTCTGCATGTTAGAAAGTACGATGGAGTTTTCATGGGTAAAGAGTTTTTTAGAATTTCTTGAACTTCCAAACTGGAGTATATAATTTTCCCACTAGAATATATAGTAGATGAGAAGGGGAGAGTCATGAAGCCGCATCGAATGTGGACACTGAGTAACTGGCAAGGCTCTCACGCTAGCTTACAGGTTTACCCACTGACACTATCTACCATCCCCTATGCACTATTCAAAGGTATAGGTCTGCCAATTGACATCTAAATATGTACCTCATGCATTTAACAGACTCAAAGCTGTTAATGGGACTGACACATACATACTACTACATACAAAATAGATTACTAATAAAGACCTACTCTATAGGAATTCTTCTCAGTACTCTGCAATGACCTACATGGGGAAAGAATCTAAAAAGGAATGGATATATGTATATGTATAACAGATTCACTTTGCTGGTACACCTGAAACTATCACAGTATTGTAAGTCAGCTATATTCCAATAAAAATTAATTTAATAAGAATGCCTCATTTTTCTAAATGGTGAGTGAGGAGACAAAATTAAAAATAATGCAAAAGACAGGTACAAATTATAAAAGCAGTATTTTAAACATCAGTTTTCAATACATAAGACTTTGAGTCTTATAACATTTATTTTAGAAGGTAGAGCGCAATAGCAAATATATCAATAGGTCAGTCAATCTATAATTAACCACTGTTGTTCAGTTTGACTTCAGTGCATAAACCAAAAAAGGAGCAAAATTACTGAAAAAATCAAAAATAATAAAGAATGATACACATGCTAAGAAGACTTTTTTCCCTAAAGACTCATTCTTGAAATTACATCTTTTCAAAATGCGAAGTAGAAAAGGAATGAGGAAATTAAAATTCGACTTCTGAAAGTGCAGCACCACTTGCTGAAAATAATTATTCAGTGACAGAAATAAATGGATCTAAGAGCATGTGAGTGTAATTATGTACCACAGGTAGTAAATATCATGTTATGTTTCAATGATTTTATGGATATCGAACTCATCTGTATGCTATTTCTAATAGCAATTTTATGACTAAAACTAATAAATATAGGAAACTGTTCTGATTTTTAATAATACATGGTTTCTTATGGTGATAGTTTATTTGGGCTGATGTAAAATGATAAATCTGAAGGCTAAGGTTAAAGCACTTCTTGGAAAATAAGTGAAAACATTAAATGCATTCCCTGTCCTAGATCTTTCTAAAGTCATTATTGCATTTTTTAAAAGTATACTTCAGGGGCTTCTTTTCCACTTCAAAGTTAAAGCCATTAAACTTACTGTTCCATGTAATAAATTAATAAACAAGAATAGATTAACCAAATGATATGGAGAATTACCTCTTCCAGTTCCTCTCATTCTCCTCGAGTTCATTGTTGTTTCTCTCTTGGGAAGCGGGGGAAAGTTCTATTTAAATTTAGATTGAATAAAGTGCTCGGTAAGATATTTCAGACTCCCAGAAGTGTGGTGTGTGACGGAGAGAAGAAATGGACTGGTTTTTTTCCTGGAGCTTTTCGATATTTTGGCCTGTGAGCAGCTCTGTTGAGTTGGCTGCCAAAATAACACTGGCAGTTCTTAAAACTCCCACCACAGCTCAGAAAGCAACCCAGGAAGGATTTCCCCAAATACCAACTGTCCTTTATGGCTTGGCGAACTCTAATACTGAGCTTCCCCATACTCTTTACCTTTACCTTATAAGAATCCTGCAGTTTTACTACATGCTGAGGGGAAAAGACTAATAGTAGCAACCGCTGAACAGCCTTTTATGGTGGGTGAAACACTTCCTGGGGTTTGACTGTTACTGTGACTTCCACTCAAGGGGCCTCATCATGGCCAGGGGGCTGTCTGCATGGGCTGAGACTGGGGTAAGATGGAAATAATCAACCTGTACACTTTGGAGAATGAAAGAGAGTCGAGCAACAATTACATCAGGGCAGTAGATATAAGTCTGAACTATCTAATAATACTAAACAATATCTAATAATACTAAACTAACATCTAAACTAACTAGTCTCCTATCTAATATGCACACAGAGTGTGCCAGCAGGGCAGGTCTTCAATTTATCACCAAAACACTTCCATCAATTTGAAAAAAATCCAATCATGCCACTTCCTTCTGTGTGAGCATTTGTGATCCATGGGCTAGTGAAGTTTGGACAACTTGTTGAAGTGGGGAGTATCTGGTTTATGTTAATATATATTTCGTTCTTTCATTTAAGTTAAAATTTCTGCAAGGCTGTTTAACTGATTAGTATGGAAAAGATCCTGATGTTGGGAGGGATTGGGGGCAGGAGGAGAAGGGGATGACAGAGGATGAGATGGCTGGATGGCATCACCGCCTCAATGGACATGAGTTTGAGTGAACTCCGGGAGTTGGTGATGGACAGGGAGGCCTGGCGTGCTGCAATTCATGGCGTTGCAAAGAGTTGGACATGACTGAGCGACTGAATTGAACTGAACTGAACAGAATGATCTTATATGATTCAAACTGCCATCACTATGCTATATATCTCCAGTTAGATTTTCCTTTTCTACTTCTAAATTCACTTCTGTGAACACTCATACTGGCCTATAACCATATCTCCTGTCCTTTTTGAGAACCATTAAGTTATGCCGTAGTTAAGAAGCAAAGTTGTACTAATGCATAGACAGGAACAGAGTTTAATGACTGATTAAGCAGATGATGGTGACATCATGAAAGAAGTGTATTCTTTTCAGCAAAGGAAAATGTTGACTCTTCTTGCATTTTATAAGTCCATTCTGACAAAAATCATTGATTCATGTACTACATCAGCCAACAGACATAAAGGTGAGATCTTGACTTATTCCTTTTTTTCATTTTTAATTGTCTTCAAAGGCTCTTTTAACATCTTGCCTCTAAAACACAGCCCTGGAATGGTTGATTTTAGTTATTTATTTATGCTAATTGTTGCAAAATTGCTATTTGTTAGTCTCAGGTTCACTCACTCAATATTTACTGAGTGCCTACAATAGGGCAGGTATGTTTTAGGCACTGGGGCAAATGTATTCAGGTTATAAAGAGCTTCTGATCTCAGGGAATTTATGTTCTGTAACAGAGAGACAGAAAAATAAATCAATTAAAAAAATACTAGTAGTGACAAATCATTCAGATAATTGGGCTGCTGCTGCTGCTAAGTTGCTTCAGTTGTGTCCGACTCTGTGCGACCCCATAGACAGCAGCCCACCAGGACCCTCTGTCCCTGGGATTCTCCAGGCAAGAACACTGGAGTGGGCTGCCATTTCCTTCTCCCATGCATGAAAGTGAAAAGTGAAAGTGAAGTTGCTCAGTTGCATCGAACTCTTCATGACCCCATGGACTGTAGCCCACCAGGCCCCTCTGTCCACGCAATTTTCCAGGCAAGAGTACTGGAGTGGGTTGCCATTTCCTTCTCCAGATAATTAGGCTGATACTTAGCAATTGACTGAATCAGAACAAACCTTTCCGGAGGAGAGCTTAACTTTTCTAGAAAAGTCAACTTAATGCCTTTCCCAAATAAGTTTGTCCCATTCTTACCTTTATCATGTTCTCTTCTACTGTTCTTCATATCTCTACAGCAGCTAGTTTTCTACCTGTTGATTAAGAACACAAAATTTTCCTGTTCTTTGAACTGGTAACACACCACAGATATCCTCACTTGTATAGGAGCACTTTTATACAATGACAGGATATATAAAGGTAAGAAAATCTCTTAACCACCCATCTTAAAGATGAATAAGGTAAAACTGGAAGATTTTAGTTCTTCAGTAGGTTTTGACCTACCTCAGAAGATCTTCAAAATTATTCCAGACAAACAGACCAATGGAATAGAGAATCCAGCAAGTTATCTAGATATGTGTGATTTACAATACAACTTAGGAGATAAGTGAAGTACAGCAGGGAAGAAGATGGTATTTTCACTAAATAGTGCTGGGGGGATAGGGTAGACATACGGGGGGAATGGTATATTGATTCCTACAGTTTGTCCATTTTTAATTTGCTTTCTATGAATGTCCTATTCAAACATTTTGGCAATTCTTTTTTGGTATCTGTGTCATTTTACCATAGATGTGTAGGAGTTTTTTTTCTTTTTTTATATGTCATAGGTTTATTGGATATATATATTACAACTATTTTCCCTTATTGTGTGGCTTGCCGCCTTTCCTAACTTAAAGGTGTCTTTGGATAAATAGAATCTTTACAATTTTAATGCAATCTTTTAATCAATTTTATTTACAATTAGCACTTTTTTATCTTCCTTAAGAAATTTTTACTTTTGTTCCCACTCCCCAAAAACCTTGTTGTTTTACCATTCACATTTACCTGTAATATATTTAGAGTTGTTTTTCACATACAAAGCCCCCTACAGTTCAGTTCAGTTGCTCAGTCATGTCCGACTCTTTGCAACCCCATGGACTGCAGCACGCCAGGCTTCCTTGTCCCTCACCAACTTCCAGAGGCTGTTCAAACTCATGTCAATCAAGTTGGTGATGCCATCCAACCACCTCATCCTCTGTCATCCCCAGATGTTCAAGCTGGTTTTAGAAAAGGCAGAGGAACCAGACATCAAATTGTCAACATCCACTGGATTATCAAAAAAGCAAGACAGTTCCAGAAAAACAACTATTTCTGCTTTATTGACTATGTCAAAACCTTTGTGTGGATTACACCACAAACTATGGAAAGTTCTTAAAGAGATGGGAATACAAGACCGCCTGACCTGCCTCCTCAGAAATCTGTATGAAGGTCAGGAAGCAACAGTTAGAACAGGACATGGAACAACAGACTGGTTCCAAATAGGGAAAGGAGTATGTCAAGGCTGTATGTTTTCACCCTGCTTATTTAACTTACATGCAGAGTACATTATGAGAAATGCTGGGCTGGATGAAGCACAAGCTAGAGTCAAGATTGCTGGGAGAAATAGCAATATCCTCAGATATGCAGATGACACCACACTTATGAGTGAAAAAGTTGCCTTAAAGCTCAACATTCAGAAAATGAAGATCATGTCATCTGGTCCCATCACTTCATGGGAAAAAGATGGGGAAATAGTGACAGACTTCATTTCTTTGAGCTCCAACATCACTGCAGATGGTGACTGCAGCCATGAAATTAAAAGACACTTACTCCTTGGAGGGAGAGTTATGACCACTTAGATGGCATATTAAAAAGCAGAGACCTTACTTTGCTAACAAAAGGTCCGTCTAGTCAAGGTTATGGTTTTTCCAGTAGTCATGTATGGATGTGAGAGTTGGACTATAAAGAAAACTGAGCCCTGAAGAACTGATGCTTTTGAACTGTGGTGTTGGAGAAGACTCTTGAGAGTCCCTTGGACTCCAAGGAGATCAAACCAGTCAATCCTGAAGGAAATTAGTCCTGAATATTCATTGGAAGGACTGATGTTGAAGCTGAAACTCCAATACTTTGGCCACCTGATATGAAGAACTGACTCATTGGAAAAGACCCTGATGTTTGGAAAGATTGAAGGCGGGAGAAAAAGGGGATGACAGAGGATAAGATGGTTGGATGGCATCGCCAACTCAATGGACATAAACTTGAGTAAACTCCAGGAGTTTGTGTGACAGGGAGGACTGGCGTGCTGCAGTCCATGTGGTCACAAAGAGTTGGACACAACTGAGGAATTGAACTGAACTGAACTGAACAGATGTTGGCAATTTGATCTCCAATTCCTCTGCCTTTTCTAAAACCAGCTTGAACATCTGGACATTCACAGTTCATGTACTACTGGAGCCTGGCTTGGAGAATTTTGAGCATTACTTTGCTAGTGTGTGAGGTGAGTGCAAAAGTTTGAACATTCTTTGGCATTGCCCTTCTTTGGGACTGGAATTAAAACTGAACTTTTCCTGTACTGTGGCCACTGCTGAGTTTTCCAAATTTGCTGGCATATTGAGTGTAGCACTCTAACAGCATCATTTTTAGGATTTGAAATAGCTCAACTGAAAGTCCATCACCTCCCACTAGCTTTGTTCTTGGTGATGCTTCCTAAGGTCCACTTGACTTCGCATTCCAGGATGTCTGGCTCTAGGTGAGTGATCACACCATCATCATCACATGGGTCATGAAGATCTTTTCTGTATAGTTCTGTGTATTCTTGCCACCTCTTCTTAATATCTTCTGCTTCTGTTAGGTCCATACCATTTCTGCCCTTTATTGTGCCCATCTCTGCATGAAATGCCCTAATGTTCTTGAAGAGATCTCTAGTCTTTCCCATTCTGTTGTTTTCCTCTATTTCTTTGCAGTGATAACTAAGGAAGGCTTTCTTATCTCTCCTTGCCCCCTATAGCTTGCACCATATGTGAAAAGCAAGTCTAAATGTATTACAGGTAAAGGTGAATGGTAAAACAACAAATCTTTAAGGGGAGTGGGGACAAAAAGAAAGGATTTCTTTAGGAAGATAAAAAGTGCTAACTGTAAATAAAATTGATTAAAAGACTACATTAAAATTTTAAAGATTCAGTTCATCCAAAGACACATTTAAGAGAAAAATGGCAAGCCATAGAACGATGGAAAATATTTGTGTTATATATATATATATCCAATAAACCTACAATATATAAATATCTCCTACAAGTCAATAGTAAAATGACATAGATGCCCAGAAAGAATTGGCAAAAGTTTTGAACAGGACATTCATAGAAAAAAAATTAAAATGGACTACTGATGTAAGAAAAAGTATTTAGCTTCACAAGTCAATTATGAAATAAATACTAAAACCACATGGAATACCACTGCACCTATACTTGATTGGTTAAAATTTAGAAGGAAAATGATACATATTCTCAACTATTAGCAAGGATATGGAATCAATGTAAAAGTATAACTTGGCTCAATTACTTTAGAAACATCTGGCAGAACCCACTAAATAGGATAGACAAATACCTTATGACTAGAAATTCTATGTCCTTCTCCCACAGATGTGCATATCAAATACATGTATAATAATGTTCATATTTACACTATTGTTTTTTTTTCACTGTTTGCATTCTGGTTTATTTATTATCAGTCTCTGATCTTATCTTTCTTTCTTTCACTTTATTGTTTTGGAGGCTAACTACTTTACAATATTGTATTGGTTTTGTCATACATTGACATGAATCCGCCATGGTGTTCATGTATTCCCCACTATTCTTAAAAGGCAAAAACCAGAAGCGAATGTCTATCCCGAGTAGAATAGATAAAGTGTGATATATTCATATCATTGAATGCCATGTGGCAAGGACTAACCAACTATGGGCTTTGGGTTAGTTCTGATATGAAGTCTGTTTTTGTAAGGCTTAAAAACTAAGAATAGTTTCTATATTCTTAAGGGATTGGTGAAACACCCACAGAGAGAAGAACATGTCACAGTTCTAAATGTGTCCTCATGCTTGTGCTCAGTTGTTCAGTCATGTCCGACTCTTTGCAGCCCATGGACTGTAGCCCACCAGGCTCCTCCATCCATGGGATTTTCCAGGCAAGGGTACTAGAGTGGGGTGCCATTGTCGCTCAGTCATATCCAACTCTTTTGTGAAGCCATGGACTATAGCCCTCCAGGCTCCTCTGTCCATGGGATTCTCCAGGCAAGAATACTGGAGTGGGTTGCCACTCCTTCCTCCGGGAGATCTTCTCAACCTAAGGATTGAATCTAGGTCTTCTGGGTCTCCTGCTTTGGCAGGTGAATTCTTTATCACTGAGCAATTGGATGTGTCCTGCAAAGCCTAAAATATTTCGTATCAGCTCCTTTAAAAAAATATCTACAGGCCCCTGTTACACATCAGTGAGAAAAAAAAAAAAAAAAACAGCAGCAATTACACACAACAGTGGGGACAGATAACTTAAGACACGTTGCTGAGAGGAAGATGCCAGACATGAGAGAGAATACAAAATGTGACTCCCTTCAAAACAGTTCAAAAGCAAGCAAAACTCATCTATGAGGTCAGAAGTTAAGCTAGTATTTTCCTTGGAGGGTGAGGCGCTACTAGAAAGGGTCCAGGCAAGTTCCTGGGGTTGGACTATTTCTTTCTCCTTGTTATATTCCGTATACACAGATGGACTCGCTGGTGGATATCTCTTGAGTGTATACTCACAGGAATGGACACTTTTCTGTGTTTAAGTTCTATCTCTACTTTAACAAAATTTAAGGAAAAATAAATAAATCTCCGTGGTAATTAACATGTATATCCATATTTTCAAGGATGTTCACCATAGAATTATTTAAGATAGATAAAAGGGAGAATAAGTCTAAGAGTCCAACAACAGATTTGGTTAAAAAATTTTTGAATTATCCACACAGCAAACTCCTAAGTAACCACAAAGCAATAAAATGATGAAAGAACACTTGACAATAAGATTGTGAAAGAATATTTATTTGTATGGAAACATGCAAATGACATATCTTAAATGAAAAGATTAGAAAGAGTATATGCCCAATGAGTCTTTTGTAAAGGCACAAACACATATCAGGATCTCTGTCTAGAGGAATATTTCCAAACAATGCATGGTACTTTCTTCTGGGTGTGGAATTTAAGGTGCTTTCACTTTGTTATTGTTTTTGTTAGTTTACTCCTAAAAATATTTTTGCAGGGAAAACATCTGTTTTAAAACATAATCATTTAAAATACTTTTGGAAAAATTGGCAACCGGCACAGTGATTTGAAAGCCGGTTGCACCGGCTGATTATCAGTCTGGAAGATGGTGTGAGGAAACAAAGAAAGATCTATGGTCAGCTGTAGGAGCTGTAGGGACACTCTATAAATATGCTGCTTCTATTCGGGTCTCTTAGTACAAGATCTCAACCTCAAAGAGATCTAAGGCTTTACAGTATTAGAAGTGTCACACTGACATCGCCACCACTCTTCATTTCTAAGCACCGTAAGCCCCTGGGGGTGATAGACGACTTCTCTCTCATGCTGATAAATAGATGCTGACATGGCTGTATTATCTCCTCAAGGTTAAAAATCAATGGTTTACCCGTGAAAACATCTGTTTGTAAGCTTGTCTTTGCTTCTCTCATGGGCCACATTTACATGCTGGGCTTTAAGCACGCCAGAAATGAGAAGCTTAAGTTCCGTTTGGCCTGATTTTTTCTTCAACATGCCAAGACAGCTCTCTGTGAGAGGAAGGGGGTGGAGGTGGGACTGGAACAGCAATGCAAGCCCGCACTCATCCATTTGTAATGAGAACAAGTTAAATTTCACCTGTTAAAAATTAATGAATAGCCTCTCTGAGCAGGTGACTAGAGACATGAGCACTGATTTTAGATCAAGTGATGGATGTGGAATATATGCCAGCCAAGAGGATTCAAATAAGTAGAACTTTGTTGTTGCTGCTGTTGGTGTTAGGCTGATGAGAAAATGGGTTCCGTTATCTCATAGAGGGAGTGGAGGAATGTTCATATTTAATTTGACTCTTCTTCATCAAAAACAACATGAAAAAGTTTATTGGACAATGAAGGACTTTTCATCCAGAAAGGATTTAGCTTAAAAAACAAACAAGCAAACAAACAAAAACACTGGCATCAGCGTTCACTGCAAGAGCTGGTTCATGAGTGTTTTCTGAAAACAAATTCTTTTCTAGAATTTCTAGAGTTTCTCAGTGCTCTACAGAAAGCATCTGAAATTCTACACAAACACTGAACTTCTCTCTCTCTTGCTATCCCTAATTTAACTCTTTCTTGGCATCTTTATCTCTGTTCATGACAGGTCCACCCCCCAACTTTGCTCAGGCCCCAAACCTTGGTATTGCCCTTGATGCCCTTTTCAAAACCCCACACCCTGTAGCCCCTGTGCCAGTAACTCCTGCTAGATTTAACTACAAATATGCCCATAAATCTACTTCCTCTCACCACCCACACTGCTGTTCTCCTGATCCAAGCCACCTGATATCTTATATGGATTTTTGCACAGTCTCTCAAATGGTCTTCTGACTGTTTCTTGTCCCCTGGAGTCAACGCCCCAGCCTAACACCCAGAATCACTTTGTTAAAAAGCAAGTGAGCTCACAGGATTCTTTTGGTCATTTTCCTTCAGTGGCCCCCATCTCACCCAGAGGAAATGCTAAGTTCTCAAGACCCTATCAAAGTATAACCTTTCACCCCTTTGCAACATCTGGGGGCAAAACCTCACTGATTCTGTGACTTCTAACTTCTACTAGAAGGGTTTTTTTTTTTAATTCTAATTAAGCAAAGCTTCATAGATTCTAATTCCTATTTTAATGTTGCTTTCTATTCTTTGATGTTTTCTACATAGTTTAAAGTGATAACTTCAATTCTCTTTTGTCAGATCTTCTCTTAATTTCAGGGCTTTACATGTATAACAGCTACCAGACAGTATTTAAAGAATTAGTCATGCTTATAAAGATATGTTTCTCCACACCCACAAAGACTAGTGGTTGACAAAGAGAGACTGAATGGGATTTGGGGATTAGCAGATACAGATTATTATGTACATAGAATGGATAAACAATAAGTTTCTACTCTATAGCACAAAGAACTATATTCAATATCCTGTGATAAACCATAATGGAGAAGAATGTGGAAAATAATATATATATGTATAACTGAATCACTTCACTGTGTAACACAAATTAACATAACATTGTAAATCAACTATACCCAAAAAAGGCAAAAAAAAAACAACCTAAAAGATGAAAATAAAAGTGAAAAAATGAAGATACATCTGTTATAAATGATACTGTATCATGTAGAAGAAGAATCATATACCCATAAAAAGATCAATACATAAAACTTGCTGCTGCAGCTGATTAACTGCTTCAGTCATGTGTGACTCTGTGTGACCCTATGGACTGCAGTCCACCACACTCCTCTGTCCATGGGATTCTCTAGACAAGAGTACTGGAGTGGGTCGCCATGGCCTCCTCCAGGGGATCTTCTTGCCCCAGGGGTGGAACCCAGGTCTCTTGCATTGCAGGCAGATTCTTTACCACTGAGCCACCAAGGAAGCTCACATAAAGCTTAAAAGAATTCATATGTTTACTTTTAATATCTGTGATCTTTCATTTAATATGCCATTACTAAATAAGGCAACATCCACCAGCCCCCAAAGGAAAACATACAAAATTATATTACTGATGTTACTGAACTGGAGTCAACATGAGTGACTGAGGGTTATTTCCATTTCGAATAAGAAAAGTGGCAACACTTTTATATGCATTTTGTAGAAGATCAATAGCCTTGTTGCTCTTGAACTGATCATTTCAAGATGTACAAACTGGGTTTCAAAGAGACAGAGGAACTAGAGATCAAATTGGATCACATTCACTGGATCATGGAAAAAACAAAGGAATTCCAGAACTATGTCTACTTCTGCTTCACTGACTACATGAAAGCCTTTGACTGTGTGGATCACAACAAACTGTGGAAAATTCTTAAAGAGATGGGAATACCAGACCACCTTACTTGCTTCCTGAGAAACCTGTGTGCAGATAAAGAAGTGACAGTTAAATGGGACATGGAATAGCTGACAGATTCAAATTGTGAAAGGAGTACAACAAGGCTGTACATTGTCACTCTGCATATTTAATTTTTATGCGGAGTACATCAAGTGAAATGCTGGGCTGGATGAAGCATAAGCTGGAATGGGCTGGATGAAGCATAAGCAGGAATCAAGATTGCTGGGAGAGATATCAACAACCTCAGATGTTCAGATGATACCACACTAATGACAGAAAGTGAAGAGGAAGCAAAGAGCCTCTTGATAAGGGTAAAAGCAGAGACTAAAAAAGCTGGCTTGAAACTCAACATTCGAAAAAATACAATCATGGCATCTTGTTCCATTACTTCATGGCAAATAGATGGGGAAAAGTGGGAGCAGTGATAGAATTTACTTCCTTGGGCTCCAAAATCACTGATGATGGAGACTGCAGTCACGAAATTAAAAGACACTTGCTCCTTGGAAGAAAAGATATGAAAAACCTAGCATATTAAAAAGCAGAGACATTACTTTGCTAACAAATGGCCCTACAGTCAAAGCTATGGTTTTTCCAGGAGTCATGTATGGATGTGAGAGATGGACCATAAAGAAGGCTGTTCAGTTCAGTTCAGATACTCAGTCATGTCCAACCCTTTGCGACCCCATGAAATACAGCACACCAGGCCTCCTTGTCCATCACCAACTCCAGGAGTCCAACAAAACCCATGTCCATCGAGTCAGTGATGCCATCCAAACATCTCATCCTTTGTCATCCCCTTCTTCTCCTGCCCCCAGTCTTTCTTAGCATCAGGGTCTTTTCAAGTGAGTCAGCTCTTCACATCAGGTGGCCAAAGTATTGGACTTTCAGCTTCAACATCAGTCCTTCCAATGAACACCCAGGACTGATCTCCTTTAGGATGGACTGGTTGGATCTCCTTGCAGTCCAAGGGACTCTCAAGCATCTTCTCCAACTTCACAGTTCAAAAGCAGCAATTCTTCAGTGCTCAGCTTTCTTTATAGTTCAACTCTCACATCCATACATGACTAGTGGAAAAACCATAGCCTTGACTAGATGGATTTTTGTTGGGAAAGTAATGTCTCTGCTTTTTAATATGCTATCTAGGTTGGTCATAACTTTCCTTCCAAGGAATAAGCATCTTTTAATTTCATGGCTGCAATCACCACCTGCTCTAATTGGAGCCAAAAAAAAAAAAAAAACCACAGTTAGTCACCGTTTCCACTGTTTCCTCATCTATTTGCCATGAAGTGATGGGACTCGATGCCATGATCTTAGTTTTCTGAATGTTGAGCTTTAAGCCAAATTTTTCGCTCGCCTCTTTCACTTTCATCAAGAGGCTCTTTAGTTCTTCTTCACTTTCTGCCATAAGGGTGATGTCATCTGCATATTGGAGGTTAATGATATTTCTCCCAGCAATCTTGATTCCAGCTTGTGCTTCCTCCACCCCAGCATTTCTCATGATGTACTCTGCATTAAGTTAAATAAGCAGGGTGACAATATACAGCCTTGATGTACTCTTTTTCCTATTTGAAACCAGTCTGTTGTTCCCTGTCCAGTTCTAGCTATTGCTTCCTGACCCGCATACAGATTTCTCAGGGGTCAGGTCAGGTGGTCTGGTATTCCCATCTCTTTCAGAAGAGCAAATACCTTCTATGGACAGAGGGTGAAATAAGGCTGAGTGCTGAAGATTTGATGCTTTTGAACTGTGGTATTAGAGAAGACTCTTGAGAGTCCCTTGGACAGCAAAGAGGTCAAACCAGTCAATCCTAAAGGAAATCAAACCTACATATTCATTGGAAGGACTGATGCTGAAACTAGCTCCAGTACTTTGGCCATGTGATGTGAAGAGCCAACTCACTGGAAAAAATCCTTATGTTGGAAAAGACTGAAGGCCAAAGGAGAAGGAGGATGCAGCGAATGAGATGGTCAGATGGCATCACCAACTCAGTGGACATGACTCTGAGCAAACTCTGGGAGATACTGGCGGACAGAGGAGCCTAGAATGCTGCAGTCCATGAGGTTGCAAATAGTTGGAGACAAATTAACAACTGAACAACAACAATAGCCCTAGCTGTACTGATTAATTGGTTAAATCAAATGCTTGGAAGGAATATTTTCAAGGCAAGAACTTAGTCTAAAGAAAGAGATGAGTAGAGGCAGAGCTGGATAATTCTCACACCAAGTTCAGTTTGCTAGCATTTATACCTTTGTAAACAGTCAAGAGAAGGGTCTGATTTAACATTAATATGATTGACTTCTCCTCCTGATTGCCAATGAAAACAGTAGCATGTTTTAAGACGCACTTTTATTTCATCACAGACTTTAAAAATATTTATAGACACTTTCAAAGCATAGATGGTTTACCTTCACCCCTTGCTTAGAAATGAAACTGTGCTTTAATCAATCAGAAAATGGAGTTTAAAACTGTAGCCTCTGGGCTGGGTTAGTTTGATGGCCATCTCTAACACAGATAAAACTTAACCATAGACAAGTCATTTAACCATTGGTTTCCTCTGTTTCTTCCTTGAAAAATTCTTATTAAAAAAGTACCAATAAAATATGAATGTTGTGAGATATTGATACATATGAACCATATATTCTCTACGACTTCCAAAGCATTATCTGTTACTTTTTACTAACAGCTGCTACTGCCTATCTACTCTATAAATTTAAATAAGCAACTAAAGCTTTTAGTAAGCTTATTTTGTGCTAGGATTTCCCTAATACTATGTACATTTGAATTATCTTTGGCATTGCCTTTCTTTTGGATTGGAATAAAAACTGACCTTTTCCAGTACTGTGGCCACGGCTGTTTTCCAAATTTGCTGGCATATTGATGCAGCACTTTCACAGCATCATCTTTCAGGATTTGAAACAGCTCAGGTGGAATTCCATCATCTCCACTAGCTTTGTTCATAGTGATGCTTCCTAAGGCCTACTTGACTTTGGACTCCAAGATGTCTGGCTCTAGACGAGTGAGCACACCAGCATGGTTATCTGGGTCATTAAGATCTTTTTTGTACAGTTCTTTTGTGTATATTTGCCACCTTTTCTTAATATCTTCTGCTTCTATTAGGTCCATACTGCTTCTGTCCTTTATTGTGCCCATCTTTGCATGAAATGTTCCCTTGGTATCTCTAATTTTCTTGAAGAGATCTCTAGTGTTTCCCATTCTGTTCTTTTCCTCTATTTCTTTGCACTGATCACTTAGGAAGTCTTTCTTATCTCCTCTTGCTATTCTTTGGAACTCTGCATTCAGATCCTTATATCTTTCCTTGTCTCCTTTGCCTTTCACTTCTCTTTTCTTAGCTATTTGTAAGCCCTCCTCAGGTAACCATTTTGCCTTTTTGCATTTCTTTTTCTTGGGGCTGGTTTTGACCACCACCACCTATACAATATTACAAACCTCCATCCATAGTTCTTCAGGCACTCTGTCTATAGATCTAATCCCTTGAATCTATATGTCACTTCCCCTGAATAATGGTAAGGGATTTGATTTAGGTCATACCTGAATGGTCTAATGATTTCCCCTACCTTCTTTAATTTAAGTCTGAATTTGACTCTAAGGAATTCGTGGTCTGAGCCACAGTCAGCTCCCAGTCTTGTTTTTGCTGACTGTATACAGCTTCTCCATCTTTGGCCGCAAAGAGTATGACCAATCTGATTTCTGTACTGACCATCTGGTAATGTCCATGTGTAGAATTATCTCTCTTGTTATTGGAAGAGGATGTTTGCTATGATCACTGTGTTATCTTGGCAAAACTCTTGTTAGCCTTTGTCTTGCTTCATTCTCTACTCCAAGGCCAAACATTCCTGTTACTCCAGGTATCTCTTGACTTCCTACTTTTGCATTCCAGTCCCCTATAATGAAACAGACATCTTTTTTAGGTGATGGTTCTAGAAAGTCTTATATGTCCTCCTAAAAGGATCTCCAGCTTCTTCAACTTCAGCTCCTTTGGCAACTTCAGATTCCTCAGCGTTAGTGGTTGGGGCATAGACTTGGATTACTATGATACTGAATGATCTGCCTTGGAAACAAACAGATCATTTTGTCACTTTTGAGATTATACCCAAGTACTGTATTTCAGACTCTCTTGTTGACTGTGAGGGCTACTCCATTTCTTCTAAGGGATTCTTGTCCACAGTAGTAGATATAATGATCATCTGAATTAAATTTCCATAGTCCTATCCATTTTAGTTCATTGATTCTTAAAATGTTGATGTTCCTTCTTGCCATCTCCTGTGTGACTGCTTCCAATTTACCTTGATTCATGGACCTAACAGTCCAGTTTCCTATGCAATATTGTTCTTTACAGCATTGGACTTTACTTCCATCACCAGTCACATCCACAACTGGGCATTGTTTCTGCTTCTATTCAGCCTCTTTATTCTTTCTGGAGCTATTTCACCAGTTTTCATTCCAATCCCAAAGAAAGGCAATGCCAAAGAATGTTCAAACTACCTCACAATTGCACTCATCTCACATGCTAGCAAAGTAACACTCAAAATTCTCCAAGCTAGGCTTCCACAGTATGTGAACTGAGAACTTCAAGATGTTCAACATGGATTTAGAAAAGGTAGATGAGCCAGAGATCAAATTGCCAAAATTCATTGGATCATAGAAAAAGCAAGAGAATTCTCAAAAAATAACTACTTCTGTTTCGTTGACTATCCAAATCCTTTGATTGTGAATCACAACAAACTGGAAAATTCTTCAAGAGATGGGAATACCAGACCACCTTACCTGCCTCCTGAGATATCAATATGCAAGCCAAGAAGCAACAGTTAGAAAAGGACATGGAAAAATGGACTGGTTCCAAATTGGGAAAGGAGTACATCAAGGCAGTGTATTGTCACCCTGCTTATTTAACTTATATGCAGAAGAATGAAGAAGAATTGATGCTTTTGAACTGTGGTGTTGGAGAAGACTTTTGAAAGTCCCTTGGACTGCAAGGAGATCCAACCAGTCCATCCTAAAGGAAATCAGTCCTGGATATTCATTGGAAAGACTGATGCTGAGGCTGAAGCTCCAATACTTTGGCCACCTGATGGGAAGGACTGATTAGAAAAGACCCTGATGCAGGGAAAGACTGAAGGCAGGAGGAGTAGGGTATGATAGCGGATGAAATGGTTGGATGGCATCACAGAAATGATGGGCATGAGTTTGAGCAAAGTCCGGGAGTTTGGATGATGATGGACAGGGAAGCCTGGTATGTTGCAGTCCATAGGGTCACACAGAGCTGGAGAGGACCGAGCAACTGAACTGAAATGAAATTTGAGTATTTGTGAACTTTGTAATGATTCAGGAAAACTAAAGACAAATTCAACATTAAAATGCTGTTTTTCAGTTCAACAGTGCCTTTTCCATGGTAATGTGTTTTGAGGGAGGAACAAGCATTGGGTCTTTACTTGGCTTCCCCCAGAACTGGACTTTACTCCAAGGATTTAAGTACAGATCATTTATTTGGAGTGATACTAGGAATCCTCATGAGGAGAGCAGGAAAGTGAGACAGGGGAGATAAGAAAGCCCAAAATAAGTCTTTTATCAAGCAAGTTACCACCATGATGAATGCAGCTTAATCACACTGGTAAAATCTGGGAGTGAGAGGAGAATGCAAACCTGTTATCCCATCTGAGCAGTAAGAGAACAGAAGCATTTATTCACCAACATCTAACAATCATTGGTTAAATGCTACCTCTTTTGAATGCTTTAAAAGTGTTAAATGCTTTCAGAATTCTTTGGTACTTCCAGTCTGCATCAGTAAACAGGTGGCTCACAGGGCCAAGAGTGTCCTCAGAAAGAGTCACAGATTCTAGCAGCTGGAAATAGTATCAGTATGCATGGAAATGGTAATTGTCAAGGACCAATCGACAGGGCAGTGGCAGCAACTGCTATAGAGTACACAGAGAAAGAAAAAATATCAGAACTAGAATAGCAGTTATAAATTTCTGTAAGTGTGAAATCCACATAGAATGTGTAGGTTTCCTATTCTGAAAGAGGAAAATAATCTTAAAATTCAATCCTGGAGTCATTTTAGAGAAAAGGGGATTTGAGGGTAGTTTCAATTTAAAAATTCCCCTAGGAAATACCTAAAGATTTCATTGCAGTTGTAGAATGGAATAGAAACAGGAAGAGCAAAAGAATAATATGGGTTTTCAAAGACATTTAGTGCTCTCCCAAATTCTCACATAATGATAAATTTTATTGCATCATAATTCTTATTTATTAAAATTTCTTGTGTTTTAACAGCTCCAATGAGATGCAACTATTTGTTTTTATGTTGGTCCAGGGAGCATTAGAGGACACTGCACTACTCATATAACACATTAAGTACACCATCACTTGCACATCAAACCCTAATAAATTCCTGTATCTTGTGATTTAAAAGAAATGCAAGGCCCTGAAAGTTGAGAACACATCACAGTCTTAAATTTTCAAGTGGGGAACCCCATTTCTGTACAAATGGTAAAGAGTTTGAACATTAGGTTTTAACTAGGTATGCTTGAGGAAACATTATCCAGGCTAACTTCTTGCAAATTATTGTTTTTAATTGGCCCTTACATGAAGGACATGTGGATTTATTGGTTTAAAAAAAAAAAAACCTATCAAACAATTATGGATGGTGGAATGCAGCATTAAAAGAAAATAATAAAATATTCATTGGAACCTAAAGGCAGATCAGTTATGAGTCCCAGCTTTGAAGTTGACTAAGACAGTTTCTCTTCTGGCATGAAGAGCTAGGTTAGGTAAAAACAACTAGTATACAAGATAAACAAATATTTTCATGAATATTAAAGCACAGAAGAGAAGATAGTGAAATACTGCTGAGCCAAATTCTGAGGAATAAAAAATAAATCTGGAGCAGGGAGTTATCAGAGTGCTAAAACTGCTTTTACCTTGAGGGTATCTGTCTGTCAATCTGACAAATTTGGACTCTGGTCTGCAGCCTCATTGAGCTACCCTAGGTAAACAGCTATAGAGAGGACACTGCCTTACAATTTGTAGAAACTCTTCTAAATCTTCTTTAACTTTTATTTTATACTGGACACTTGTTAATTTACAATGTTATATTAGTTTCAGGTATACAGTAAAGTGATTTAGTTAGAAACATACATACATTTCTTCTTTTTCAAATTCTTTTCCTATTTAGGTTATTAAAGGATTCCTCTAAATCTACACCATCAGAAGAAAGTGAACCAGAACTGGCACTCCACACTACTACCACTGATTCTGGTGCAGGACAGGCCAACATCTGACTGGTTCTAGAAACAGTGTCAGACTTTATTTTGGGGGGCTCCAAAATCACTGCAGATGGTGATTGCAGCCATGAAATTAAAAGATGCTTATTCCTTGGAAGGAAAGTTATGACCAACCTAGATAGCATATTAAAAAGCAGAAAGGTCCATCTAGTCAAGAGTATGGTTTTTCCAGTGGTCATGTATGGATGTGAGAGTTGGACTGTGAAGAAAGCTGAGCACCGAAGAATTGATGCTTTTGAACTGTGGTGTTGGAGAAGACTCTTGAGAGTCCTTTGGACTGCAAGGAGATCCAACCAATCCATCCTAAAGGAGATCAGTCCTGGGTGTTCTTTGGAAGGAATGATGCTAAAGCTGAAACTCCAATACTTTGGCCACCTCATGCAAAGAGTTGACTCATTGGAAAAGACTCTGATGCTGGGAGGGATTGTGGGCACGAGGAGAAGGGGACGATAGAGGATGAGATGGCTGGATGGCATCATCGACTCTATGGACAAGAGTTTGGGTGGACTCCGGGAGTTGGTGATGGACAGGAAGGCCTGGCGTGCTGCAATTCATGGGGTTGCAAAGAGTCAGACACGACTGAGCGACTGAACTGAACTGAGCTGAACTGAAAACAGTATGGAAAGCCAAAGGAAACACAACAAACAAAAAATGTGCTTGATAAATTGCACCAGTCGAGTGTACTACAGAGAAATGCAGCTAAGATACCCAAGGCTAGGTGAACCAGGGAAATAAGAGCTTTGAATCTGCCTTAGGGGGGTTTCTTCTGTCTTGGTGCACCCCCTTACTCACTGAAGAATTCCCACAAACATCTTCCCCAAGGCAAATATTAGCACACCAAAGGAAACCTTGCCCTCAAGGCACCATGAGGAAGAAGAAATACAAAAATGCAACTTAGAAACAGAATCACACCAAGCTTAGGTATAAGAACTATCAAGCATTACAAAACAATCATCTTATTCTCTTTAAATAAATAACACAATTGGAATTATAAACAGGTAACAGGAAACTCTAAATGATAGCTGATCTGAAAAAGAAAAAAACATGATTTCTAGAAATAAAATGTACAATAATCAGTATTAAACATACTGAACATAGATGGTAGCAAATGGAAAAAGAGGAGTTTTTAATTAGAAACAGTTTAGTAGAAATGAACCAAGATAAATTGTAAAGAAATAAAAAAGATACACCGCTACTATTCAACATAGTTCTGGAAGTTTTGGCCACAGAAATCAGAGCAGAAAAAGAAATAAAAGGAATCCAAATTGGAAAAGAAGAAGTAAAACTCTCACTGTTTGCAGATGACATGATCCTCTACATGGAAAACCCTAAAGACTCCACCAGAAAATTACTAGAGCTCATCAATGAATATAGTAAAGTTGCAGGATATAAAATCAACACACAGAAATCCCTTGCATTCCTATACACGAATAATGAAAAAGTAGAAAAAGAAATTAAGGAAACAATTCCATTCACCATTGCAACGAAAAGAATAAAATACTTAGGAATATATCTACCTAAAGAAACTAAAGACCTATATATAGAAAACTATAAAACACTGATGAAAGAAATCAAAGAGGACACTAATAGATGGAGAAATATACCATGTTCATGGATTGGAAGAATCAATATAGTGAAAATGAGTATACTACCCAAAGCAATTTACAAATTCAATGCAATCCCTATCAAGCTACCAGCCACATTTTTCACAGAACTAGAACAAATAATTTCAAGATTTGTATGGAAATACAAAAAACCTCGAATAGCCAAAGCAATCTTGAGAAAGAAGAATGGAACTGGAGGAATCAACTTGCCTGACTTCAGGCTCTACTACAAAGCCACAGTCATCAAGACAGTATGGTACTGGCACAAAGACAGACATATAGATCAATGGAACAAAATAGAAAGCCCAGAGATAAATCCACACACATATGGACACCTTATCTTTGACAAAGGAGGCAAGAATATACAATGGAGTAAAGACAATCTCTTTAACAAGTGGTGCTGGGAAAACTGGTCAACCACTTGTAAAAGAATGAAACTAGATCACTTTCTAACACCACACACAAAAATAAACTCAAAATGGATTAAAGATCTAAATGTAAGATCAGAAACTATAAAACTCCTAGAGGAGAACATAGGCAAAACACTCTCAGACATAAATCACAGCAGGATCCTCTATGATCCACCTCCCAGAATTCTGGAAATAAAAGCAAAAATAAACAAATGGGATCTAATTAAAATTAAAAGCTTCTGCACAACAAAGGAAAATATAAGCAAGGTGAAAAGACAGCCTTCTGAATGGGAGAAAATAATAGCAAATGAAGCAACTGACAAACAACTAATCTCAAAAATATACAAGCAACTTCTGCAGCTCAACTCCAGAAAAATAAACGACCCAATCAAAAAATGGGCCAAAGAACTAAATAGACATTTCTCCAAAGAAGACATACGGATGGCTAACAAACACATGAAAAGATGCTCAACATCACTCATTATTAGAGAAATGCAAATCAAAACCACAATGAGGTACCACTTCACACCAGTCAGAATGGCTGCGATCCAAAAATCTGCAAGCAATAAATGCTGGAGAGGGTGTGGAGAAAAGGGAACCCTCCTACACTGTTGGTGGGAATGCAAACTAGTACAGCCACTATGGAGAACAGTGTGGAGATTCCTTAAAAATTGCAAATAGAACTACCTTATGACCCAGCAATCCCACTTCTGGGCATACACACCGAGGAAACCAGAATGGAAAGAGACACATGTACCCCAATGTTCATCGCAGCACTGTTTATAATAGCCAGGACATGGAAACAACCTAGATGTCCATCAGCAGATGAATGGATAAGCAAGCTGTGGTACATATACACAATGGAGTATTACTCAGCCGTTAAAAAGAATTCATTTGAATCAGTTCTGATGAGATGGATGAAACTGGAGCCGATTATACAGAGTGAAGTAAGCCAGAAAGAAAAACACCAATACAGTATACTAACACATATATATGGAATTTAGGAAGATGGCAATGACGACCCTGTATGCAAGACAGGGAAAGAGACACAGATGTGTATAACGGACTTTTGGACTCAGAGGGAGAGGGAGAGGGTGGGATGATTTGGGAGAATGACATTCTAACATGTATACTATCATGTGAATTGAATCACCAGTCTATGTCTGACGCAGGATGCAGCATGCTTGGGGCTGGTGCATGGGGATGACCCAGAAAGATGTTATGGGGAGGGAGGTGGGAGGGGGGTTCATGTTTGGGAATGCATGTAAGAATTAAAGATTTTAAAATTTAAAAAATAAAAACTAAAAAAAAATAAATAAATAAAATTAAAAAAAAAAAAAGAAATAAAAAAGATAGAAATATAAACAGAGGGGAAGAGACAGGGACTACATGGTGAGAAGTCCTAACATTATGTTTAAACTGGAATTCAAAAAGAAAAGAGAAACTTGGTTTCAGGCAGTATTTCATGAGATAATTCATAAGAATTTTAGAATGTATGAAATATACCAACTTAGATTCAAAGACAGAATATTCATTATTCATTTCCACTGAGTAGTTTTGTGAGCTTATGCAAGCTATCCCTACTTTTCGACTCAGTTTCCTCACTTATAAAAAGATAAATCCCTAATAGATTAGGGTTTTCATAGAAAAAGAGTGAGAATACAAAAACATCTTACACGTAACTATCGTACGTTTAGGCACTCCTCTTTCCTCAAATCATAAGGAAAGATTCTATAGCAATTTCATGTCCACAGGCTACCAAACATCCTACTCAGGAATGTCCTACTTAGAGTCGATAAAACTCTAAGAAGTGACATAGCAACAGAGGATTTCTACGAACTGTTGATTTATACCAAGTGCTCACCAATAATATGCTTAGGACTTAAATCTCCTTCAGTCTGAAGAGTCCATAAATATCCAGAATGATCGAATCAGTTCAAAACATTTCTAAGAAAATAGTCATCAAAGAAGCTAAACTGTATAAAACAGATGAAAAGGTAAGGGTCGAGAGGAAGTCATTCCAAAGTGTGGTTATTAGTTAGTAAAAGTCATACATGCAAGAAGAGCCGATGGGCTAGCAAAGGTACAGCAAATGTCGTAGAAAATGGTGAACAACTACAGATATACTATGACATTCAAGAGTCAGTTTGTGGCTATATATAGTTTAATCTTACTTTCCTCATAACCTATCCTTCTGAATTGAAATTGTTTATCTATCTGTATCTTAGGCATGTCTATAATCTTCTTTAGGACAAGGAGTAGTTTTTAGAGCTTGACCCTCTAGTAAATTCCCCCGAAAGAGTGAGGACCACGTGTATTAAAGAACTGATGACTAAAAGAGGCAATGATGTGAAAAATATTTGCATAGCATGTTAACTGAAAAAGCAATCATATTACATAAAATAAAAATTCCATATACAAATAAAATACAATAATATTTTAATTCATGCACAAAAAATAGGAAAAATATCAAAATGGTGCTATCAATGATTATAATTATATACTGAAAAACCTTTTTTCAATTTTTATATTCCTTTTCAATTTTAAGAGGTTCTTGAAAGAATATGCATTACTGCTGTATTAGAAAAATAAGAAAATCTGAAAATGTAGATATAATCTTATCAACACAATTTCTAACACATAATATAATCTCTGATACATTTATCAGAAAACTCAACATCAGATGTGTCACTGATATATTCCTTCATCTCATTTCCATGTCAAGTTAAATCAATATAGATTAGCTAAACACCGGTTTAGACAAGTGCAAGATGGGATTTCTTTCTTCAGAGAAATTTTTGAGGGCAAAAACTGTCCTATTATTTTTCTGTGTCTTTTATGGTGCCTACCACAGTATCAGGCAATAAAATGCACATACAGTAAATATTGATGACATAAAGGAAATTTAACATTTTGGCTTAAGGAGGTTAAAAAATTAGGTGTTTCTCCAGAAAGGGGGAATGTATTTTCAACTACAGAGAAGGGAAGATAAGCACAGAGCATGTGAAATCTAGTAGGTATTAAAGATGATACTGGAGGCTGAAAAAGAACATTCTTTCTAAAAATTTATTGCAGACAGCACCCATTTATCTTATGATCCCCAATGGGAAAGAGGGGATAACCTTCAAAATTTTATCTTTCAAGGCTTTGATACTTTCAAGCATCACCAGAATTAGTTACCCAAGAAAAAGACAAGGAATGAGGAGTACGTGAGCTTTTAATCAGAAGCTTAATTATTTCTCTTTATTAGGTGCTATTTTTAGAATGAAAACTTTATATCCGGTTTTCGGCATTTAATGCAAGAATATTAGACTCCAGTGATATAGGTGACATCAAGTTCTGATTGCAACCTAACATTTATATAATGATTTTTTCAAACTATTCTCTGTAATTATACCACCCACACAAGGATGAACAGTAATGCCCTTGGATCCCAACGGCAGGTTATTTATAAAAAGAAGAAAACAAAAGAGTCCAAAAATACTCTCAGATTTACGAAACCTATCTGTTTTTTGCAATCTGATTTACATCTCCAAATTGCCACTGTTTGTGCCTTTCCTATGAGCTATTTTTAAATTCGTTGGAGAACAACAAGGCATCTTAATATGTAAAGTTTACTTAGGAAAAAAAATCCCACAATTAAGTAACTCAAACCCCCCTAGTGAGATAATTAAAGTTATCCCCATCAACTGTGTTGGGTATTTTATCTAGTCACCTTCCTGTGTCATTGATAACTCTTGGAGGCAAACTATGTCATAAATGTTAAGTCATCCCTTGGACAAAGGGGTTAGGGCAATAACATCTTGTCATTTTTTTATGACAGAAACCAGGAGAAGCATGCATTCTGCAGAAACCTTGAAATAGTTGTTACATAAATGTTGTCAAATACCTTTGGTCCATTTTATAAAGTTTCTTTTGACAAAATCTGAATTCTTACATGTATTAATGATTTTAGCATTTCTGATAATTTTGTCTCATGAGTTTTAAGTTCTGTTGGGAGTTTGTCCATTCAGTTCTGGAGGTACATTCTTAATTATTAAGGTAGGAATATAGATTCTTACGGCCAGGGATCTATCTTCATCTCAGTTATAATTCTAGCACTTAGAATAATGTCTGTTTATACACAAACACAGAATTTTGTTGTTGAGAGTTATTTCACAGATCCCATTCAAAATCTTAACCAGATGAAAGCAGATCAGAATTGGCAATAAAAGGCAAACCAATTGAGATGAGGCACTGAGAAAAGGCCCTTAGGGAAAATTCTATAAAAATAAGGAAGGAACATTAAGACAAACCCCAGTAAAATCTCTACCTTTTGCTAGGAGTCAGACCTGCTTATGTGTACATCTATAAACTGAGTTATAGGTGATGACAAGCAAGAGTAAGAAGACACAGTGGTTTGTTGTTTTTTTTTTTTTTAACTTTATTTAACTTTACAATACTGTATTGGTTTTGCCATACATCAACACATAGTGGTCTTAAATGTGATAGGTAATTTAAGATTCAAGGAGGTATATGATGTAAAAATTTGACTCCAGATAAAATCTTAAGTGGTGAAATAAAATATTCAAATACTGAATTTGGGAATTGAATTTGTATTCAGCTACATTAAAATAAAAAAGTTTTAAAATACAAATTATTCCTAGTTGTAAGAATCACTATATAATATTTGAGAAGCATAAATCCACTGTCTCTTAGGAAGGTAAGTGAAATTATTAACAAGAAATAATTAGGAAAGAGTGATAAAAGATATGGGACACATAAGTACTAAAGGAAAGCAGAGAAAAATCAATATGAAAGGAGAAAATTAAGTTAAAAATATATATCTTAATTTAAGTTTATATGATCTTTTATTTTCCCAATAAACAGAACATCATGATACCAGATATCCACAATTGGATTTAACAGATGTTACTGTTTTGCCATATTTGTTTTGGAACTTCTTTCAAATAAATAAAGCTGGTTTATGTTATTCCCAAGTAAATTTATTATTTTATCTACATAACTGTATAACATCAGGGATCTTGGGGAAACGTAACTCCTTTAGTTAAACATAGGATAAACCAATAACATTTATTTAAAGTTTTAAAGTGTGCTATGAAGGAGGAAAAGATATATATCACACAGTACAGGAATTTCTCTGTGGATGTCTGTGCCTCTGAGAGCAATAAGAATATCAAAATGTTTCCCTGAAGCTTAGGAACTTAACCTACAAAAAAAAGATGCTTCATTTATATAAGTGATTATACCTTGAATATTATTGAATGACTATTAAAGAGACATTCTTTTTTTAGGAAAATAGCGTGTTTTATTAAGATGATGTTTTAAGTCATGAAGTTCAATAGAATAATGTGCACAGTTAATACCTACCTCAAAAAAGAAAAAAAACCCTCCTAAGCGTGATTTTTAAAAGTCCCTGATGTCTTTTGAAGATTCATTTATGACTGAGATAATAATAGGTCATGAGTTTTGCATCAAGGTTGAAAGGCAGACACACCTAAAAGTGAACTCTGACTAAAACCAACTCCCAGGTGAAACATTAAATATGACAAGAATGTTAACAGCCAATAAAAAAACTAGAAAGATCTTGTCATGCCTCAGTTCCATAAAGTGTTTATGACATAGTAATTGGATCTGCTCAAATACTTCAAGAAACGCAATATAGTTATGGTTTCAAGTGAATACTGACATTGAATCTTTCTTATCAAACATTGAAAAGAAAATCTACAGTGTCAAAGAAACCAAACTATTTCACTAATATTAACATAGTAGTTAATCTTGCACAAGAAACTTCCCAATTGTAGTTACACAAACTTAAGAGTCATTCTGTGCCAAAGCAGAGAATTTTCTACTTCTTAGAGCCCATGAGCCTCTCAAAATCGATCATTGCTCTCAAAACAACTAACAAAAAGTGACCATAATAGAAGCTTCTGTTCCTCTTCATGTTCCTTACAATAAACTATCATTATTCCTCACATGGCTCCTAATGTATTTCACTCTTTTTCTTTTGTTTAAATTTATTTTTTTAGTATAATTGATGAATAGGAAGACATCCTGCATCATAATTCAAATATTTCAGACCCTAGTAGAATTTCCATCCTTACTACTCACTTCTTAACCTTGTCCCTGTCCCTGTTAATTCATGGGCCATAGTTTCCTAATATTTGTAAATTACAAGGTTACCTTATAACCTAATAAGAGCACTTCCTCATACTATCAGTTTATAATACCATGTTCTGCATTAAGACCACAAAACTTCCCAGTATGAGATTCCAAGTTCAGTATTTCCAAAGAAAATGTCCTTAGTCTGCCTCTTCCCTAAATCAATAGTGTCTGCTGAGACTTTTTTGAACAAGTTGGGATAAACAGAAAATTAACAATTACCTGGATAAGTCAAAGCATCGTGAATGCTATTGTTGTTGGGCTGCTAAGTTGTGTCTAACTCTCAGTGTGACCCCATGGACTGCAGGGCACCAGGCTCCCCTGTCATCCACTATCTAGTCTGAGAGTTTGCTCAGACTCAGTTCATTTAGTTGGTGATGCTAACCATCTTACTCACTGCTGCCCCTTCTCCTTTGGCCTTCAATCTTTCAACTCATTTTCTGAATTGATAAGGTAGTATACAACTTCCCATTATTGTGGCCTGTCTGACTCATTATCATACAAAGCAATTCAAGTCTTCAGCACATTCAGAAAACAGTATCTTATGTCCTACAAATAGACTGTACCTTTGACTGTGCTTGTATGATGAGGTACCTCGAATAGTCAAATGCATAGATTCAGAAAGTACCTTGGTAGATGCCAAGCGCTAGGAGGTGAGTGGCAAGGAGAAATGGGGACTTATTGTTTAATGGGGACAGTTTCAGTTTAGGAAGCTGAAAATGCAGGGATGGATGATGATGAGAATTGCACAACAATGTGAGGGTACCTGGTGCCACTGAACTGTAGTTAAATAGAATTAAAATAGTTTTATATTCTGTGACTTTTACCACAGTAAGAAAACACATTAAAAAAAAATAAAGCAATGTCTTATATGCTGATGCCAATTGTGTCAAAAACACCAGCGCAGTGGAAATCTCAGCAACTACCTGGCAATCTGGATAAGATGGGCCAGAAACGCTTAAAACATTCTTCCTCTTTATTAAGGGAGTTTTGCGTGTTCTATCACATTGGATGATGGGAATAAAATTACTGTTAATGACTGAAGGAAGCAGTATTCTGTAGCTCTGAAGACTTTGAGCTCTTGGAGTCTCACTGGCCACAATTTCTGAAATTCTAATTAGATGTTGATGTTGGAAAATTACTTTAAACTCTAGTGTTCCATTTTATCCACTTTAAATTATAGCATTTAAAGTCCATAAATTAAACCATCCAGAGACTTTAACCATTCCAGGTAGATAGTAAATATTTAATAAATGTTATTATTGCCCCAACTTACTATATGCTTTGTGGTAATAAAAATCCCACAATATCCAAATAGGTCAATTTGCAGCAATATATTATCTTTATTATATTATAAAGAGTTTCCCTCCTCAAAAAAAGGAACCAAGAGATTGCATATTCAAATTCATCATCATTATAACTCCCTGGACTTCTATGTAAAATACAGATCCATTTGTAAGACAACTATTAAGAATTTGGGGCAACTGTTGTGTTTCTACATACCCTCTCTCTCAAAAACTGATGGGTTGATCACATTTTGCCCTAATATATATATCATCCAGATTACCAAGAAAAAAAAAGTCACAGTAAACCAGAAAGTGTACTTAAAATGAATCAACAAAAGAAATAGACTCTCAAGCATTTATCAAGGTAAAATAGCAATAAATTCTAATCAATGGTGTGTCAGTTCCCATTAGAAAAAACTAGAGCTGTGAGCCCATCCACTTTCTGACATGAGATTTTCACCTGTAAGAAGTGAACTGCAAAATTTCACCTGAATATCTAAATTTAATAAACAGATGCTAGCTGTCATCACTACGATCAAAGCTAGTAGAGGTGATGGAATTCCAGTGGAGCTATTTCAAATCCTGAAAGATGATGCTGTGAAAGTGCTGCACTCAATATGCCAGCAAATTTGGAAAACTCAGCAGTGGCCACAGGACTGGAAAAGGTCAGTTTTCATTCCAATCCCCAAAAAAGGCAATGCCAAAGAATGCTCAAACTACCACACAATTGCACTCATCTCACACACTAGTACAGCAATGCTCAAAATTCTCCAAGCCAGGCTTCAGCAATACGTGAACAGTGAACTTCCAGACGTTCAAGCTGGTTTTAGAAAAGGCAGAGGAAACAGAGATCAAATTGCCAACATTTGCTGGCTCATGGAAAAAGGAAGAGAGTTCCAGAAAACATCTATTTCTGCTTTATTGACTATGCCAAAGCCTTTAACTGTGTAGATCACAATAAACTGCAGAAAATTCTGAGAGAGATGGGAATACCAGACCACCTGACGTGCCCATGAGAAACCTATATGCAGGTCAGGAAGCAACAGTTAGAACTGGACATGGAAAAACAGACTGATTCCAAATAGGAAAAGGAGTATGTCAAGGCTGCATATTGTCACCCTGCTTATTTAACTTATATGCAGAGTGCAAAATGAGAAACACTGGGCTGGAAGAAGCACAACCTGGAGTCAAAATTGGTGGGAGAAATCTCAATAACCTCAGATATGCAGATGACACCACCCTTATGGCAGAAAGTGAAGAGGAACTAAAACCCTCTTGATGAAAGTGAAAGAGGAGAGTGAAAAAGTTGGCTTAAAGCTCAGCATTCAGAAAACGAAGATCGTGGCATCTGGTCCCATCACTTCATGGGAAATAGATGGGGAAACAGTGGAAACAGTGTCAGATTTTATTTTTGGGGGGCTCCCAAATCACTGCAGATGGTGATTGCAGCCATGAAATTAAAAGATGCTTACTGCTTGGAAGGAAAGTTATGACCAACCTAGATAGCATATTAAAAAGCAGAAACATTACTTTGCCAACAAAGGTTCATCTAGCCAAGGCTATGGTTTTTCCAGTGGTCATGTATGGATGTGAGAGTTGGACTGTGAAGAAAGCTGAGTGCTGAAGAATTGATGCTTTTGAACTGTGGTGTTGGAGAAGACTCTTGAGAGTCCCTTGGACTGCAAGGAGATCCAACCAGTCCATTCTAAAGGAGATCAGTCCTGGGTGTTCTTTGGAAGGACTGATGCTAAAGCTGAAACTCTAGTACCTTGGCCACCTCATGCAAAGAGTTGACTCATTGGGAAAGACTCTGATGCTGGGAGGGATTGGGGGCAGTAGGAGAAGGGGAGGACAGAGGTAGAGATGGCTAGATGGCATCACCGACTTGATGGACATGAGTTTGAGTGAACTCCGGGAGTTGATGGACAGAGAGGCCTGGAGTGCTGCAATTCATGGGGTCACAAAGAGTCGGACACGACTGAGCAACTGAACTGAACTGAACTGAGCTGTCTGGAAACACGATTTTTAACAGAGCAAAACAAACTTTTTTAATGATTCTAAGAAGAAAAGATGTTGTATAATAGTAATAATAATACAAGAGCATAGCTATCCCTTTGAAGTGAGAAACTTTCATAAATCTGAAAGATTTTCTGGAGGAAAGGGTTTTATGTTTGAATGGGTACTATCTTTTCAAACCACACTACTTTCATCTATGTTAACCGTATTACCTTGAGTGAGATGATGGGGCCAGAAATAAATCAAGAATGAGAAGCAGGGCTTCTTGGTGGCTCCACTGGTAAAGAATCCACCAGCCAATGCAGGAGACACAGATTCAAACCCTGACCCGGGAACATCCCACAAGCCTCGGAGCAACTAAGGTGTGCTACAGTTGTTGAACCAGGGCTCTAGAACCTGGGAACCACAACTACTGAGGCCAAGTGCTGCAGGTACTGAGGCCCATGTTCTCTAGAGCCTATGCTCGGCAACAAGAGAAGCCTGCACACCATAATTAGAGAGGATCCCACGTTTGCTGCAACTAGAAAAAGCCCAAACAGCAACAAAGACCCAGCACAGCCAAAAATGAATAAATAAATACATTTTTTAAATAAAGAGACTTGCTCTGGGACAACCAGAGGGATGGGATGGGGAGAGTGGTGCAAGATTGGTCCAGGATGGGGGGGACACGTGGCTGATTCATGTTGATATATGGCAAAAACCATTACAATATTGTAATTATCCTCCAATTAAAATCAATAAATTAAAAAAAAAAAAAAGGAAACAGCAACAAAAGAGTAAGAAACCAGAGTTCTATAGTTCTGCTACATTCATGGCCCCTTGGGGAAAATACAGCAGCCATGCAGGGCAGTCAAGCGAAGTCCCAAGGTCTCTGATGAGGCAAGAGGAGAAAGTGCACTGGGGCAGGGGGCACCTTTACTGTCATTTCTAGGGGAAGCAATGGGCCACGCTGGTGGTTTAGGAGTGGCTAGCTAGGGATCCCACAGAGTCGGACATGACTGAAGCGACTTAGCAGCAGCAGCAGCAGCAGCTAGGTTTGAAAATGGGACCCTGTAAAGTTCATGTTCATCATTACTGTTAAAGCCTATGTTTGGGGGCCATCTAAAGGCTCCAGATATTTTGGGGTGAGCCAAGATCTACATGGCGATGGCTGAGGCAGGAGACAGATGGACCCCCAGGGCAAACAGTAGGAGTTGGTTCTCTCTGAACCTATACTCCAAGGCGAAAACAGGACAATTGAGGCAGGACGCTGGGCCCTGCCAGACCTTCCACACAAGAACAAAAAGGCTCCTTGGAGATCAAAAAGGGAAGGGGCACCACCCCATATTAAAGATGCTAAGTACCCACAGGGCTCCTCGCCAGAATCTGTCTAGGTTAAGAGCTGCACATGCACAGATGAAAGTACCCTGAGATATCCCACGTATGGACTGTGAACCAGGCAAATCAAAGTGACTGGGCAAAGGAAAACTGAAAGAAATGCCCTGTAAAAGTGATTTAAACTGCCACAAGCGTGCAGCTCTCTCTGAGCCTGCCCATGTGTCTATCCACACACACTGCTCTCTTTTTCCTCCTAATATACACTTGTTTCATTACTTCCCATCCTTGAGGGAATTCTGTTCTGCAAAGCCAAAGGACCAGGACCTCATAACTGACCACTGGTCTAGTGGCTAGGATTTGGTGCTCTCACCACCGTGACCCTTACTCAATCTCTAGCCGGGAACTGAAGCCCTGCTTCAAGGTGCTACAGGTCAAAGCCTCCCGAGATTACAGCCACTGGCCATTGGGGAGATGTTAAAGTATTACTTTACAAAAATTGGAAATATAATCAATGCAATGTGGGAAGGCTATTCAGTTATGCAAATATTATTTGTTCTTGATTTTCAAACAACAAAATGTAAAAGAATGATAATTCAACAAAACATATGAGGTATATTCAATGTACCCCCCACCCTCCGCCAGCCATTTCTCTATTTCATTCATATTTTAATGAACACTAACCTCAGGATATGTAATTTATTTTCTAATCCTTCCCCTCCTGGTGTCAATGGGATGAATCCATTAGATTAAAATAAGAGAAAATTAATCTATTAACCTCTCTTGAGTAATGATTGCATTTAACAAGCAGGTGTAGGGCAGAGATTCTAAAACTAGACTATACAATAGAATCACCTATGGAGCTGGAAAAATTACTGCTAAGAGGGGGCCACTTATAGAAACTCTAATTTTATTGTCACAGGTGTAGCCTAAATACTTGGATTTTTTAAACACTCCCCAGATAATTCTAATGTGCAATCAAGGTTATAAATCGTTAGCTCAGTCAGGATTTGCATGCTTTTTCTTGTATTTGTCATCAAATGATGTCCCAAATTTTGAAAATATATAAATACCAGTCCCCTTGGAGTCTGTGTGGTACATTTTTTTGAGGATCAAAGGACAAAGGAAAGAACAATTGTTAATAGAACCAACACACTACCAGTGATGGTCTTTGGGGCACCGCTGAGAGCAATTTCTTCTCCGATGCCCTCCAGATCAGACCCCAGAGGCCGCTCATGAGACTGATTCGGTTTATTTTTGTTTTTATAAAAAGATAAATGGGGCCCGAGCGCTCCTTTCTAGAGTGAGGCCTTGTGAGACAGCCTTGTATTGGAACCTGTTGCTGCTACTTGGAAGGGCTGTTGAAAACTGCTCCTGTCTCACTCAACTACCATTAATACAGGGCTCCATTATTCACTGCCCTGTGATGTGGGCAGGGCTGTGATGTGCATTTAAAATGCCACCTGCCATATCTGTAAACAAAGGATGTCTTGGTCATCGGCTACTCACACTCCTACCCCACACACACACACTGTGCACTCTGGTGGGATCCAGGATGAAGGAAAACAGTATCCTGACCCCAGATAGCTGAAATGCATACCAAAGGAATGATTTCAGTGCGCCCAGACTCTAGCATCTTCCCATACATAGAAAAATGTCACATTCTTTAACTTGAGATATCTGGTTTTCTTTAATTAACAGTAATATTTCGATGTTCCTACTACCTGGTCTTTGTTGCAAAAACTCCTATATATCCTGGCTCCTCTCTGCCTTTCTCAAAAGAGCCTCTCAGAGCAATCTGAGAGGCAGTACCCGGGGCTCAAGTCCTCAGTTTTGTCCACCATATAAAACACAATTCTCAAGTTTTAGGTTGCGCATTTTTTTCAGTCAACAGTTATATATCTTAGAAGGTTAATAAAATAAATATAACGATAGCCTCTTCTCTTTAAGACTTTACAACCAATGGTTAAAAATGGTATATGGTAATTAAACCATTAATCAAGAATAAGTAGAGAAAAATAAATGGGTCAAAATGAATAATTCAGAAAATAACTATTTTAGATCCAAGTATTTAGAGGTTGGTTAATAAAAATCCATAGATATTCAATTGAGATGAAGTGAAAGTGAAAGTGAAGTTGTGTCCAATAAAGGGAAGCAAAATAAACAAAGATTTTACCCTTTAACAGTTATCAGCAAACTATGACCAGTGGATTAAACTTGGCTAGCTGCCTATTTCATACAGTCTGTGAAATAAGAATGATATTTACATCTTTCAGTGACTGAAAAGAAAAATAAATAAATAAAAAGAAGACAATTTCTAGACACAAGAAAATGACCTAGAATTCAAATGTGTTTCCACGAATAAAATGTTTTCACTTAACAACTACTTTCAAATGACCACAGTAAAACTAAGTATTCGTAACGGAGACCGTGTTGCTGGAAAGCCCCAAATGGTGACTCCTCTTTCCAGAAAAAGGCTGCCCATGTTTGTTTCACAAATGAAAACAGAAAAGAAAAGGCTTACCTAGGTACAGGTAAGGATGAAGTTTGTGAAGCTGGCAATAGTGAGACCAAGATATGGTGGCTGGGAAAGAAGGAACCTGGTTTAAATAAAGCTGGTTTGGTTTAAGGTGCGTGGAAGCTAAGGTAAGATACAGGTAGTAACAAATGTGCTTCAGGTGTTCACTTTGCTTTACAGGATTTGTTAAGTTCTCTAAGTGTTCAAAACAAAAAAAACGGTTTTGTGTTACTTACACCTTTAAAGGGAGACATATGTGTATTCAATCAATTTAATATATATTTGTTGGATTCATATACACTGAGCACCTGTTTAAAAACTGGAAGCTAGTATCTACTGACATCTGACTCCTCCCCCAGCACACACACTTCTTATCTTTATCTTTCAGCTCAGGCCCATTTACTCTGACGTTCATTTCCTTACCACTCGGACAACTTACACTAGCTTCCTTGGTCTGGTTTGCATATCAATCCTTAAGATGTGTTCATGACAGCCATTCTTGGTTCATGAGTAACTATGAAAAGGATTATATGAAGGCACTCTATAATCCTTTTAGTATTAGAATACTTTATAACTTCCTTTCTTGATTAATGTAAAATACTAGAATCTGAACACTCCCTCATACTTTGTCATATGAGATTTATGTAAATGTTATGCCCATGTCATTCTGATGCATTCTGGAAAATAATTTAAGTGGTTTCTGTGATGTTAAAGTTTCAAAGCCTTACAGATCAATCTGGGAAGCTTTTAAAGAGCAAATTGATGGATGGTGAAAAATCAGAAGAGCTCACAAAATGGAGATAAGAATACTGAAACATAGTAAAAGCATTTCCAATCCCTTTTTCTTGATAAAAGCTCTCTTTGCCTAGTACAGAAGCAGAAGGGCTGAATTAAGAGGAAAGAGGAAGCAATGTTATAATATGGAAAAGGACCAACTCTACCTAGGCTTCTGGAAATCCTTACATCATTTAAGTGATATATTTCCATTTGGAGACATTTCCATTTTACTCTCTTGCTAAGAGCTGACATTTCATGAAAGAGAGACCCTCCTAGGAATCCACAAGTAAAATTGACTTTTATCTTCATCAAATCAAACCCCAAGGTGATCATATCAATGGGAATATGGGAGAGGGAGGTGGTAATAGGAAATGATGAAGTCAGAGACATGGTTCAGAATAAAAAGTCAACACTTTGTTTATCACAGCACAGAACAGAAGAGCTGAGAAATGTCTCACACAAGAAGAGAAACTTGAGTAGCTCTGCTTATTACAGCTAATCCCTGAGAAAGTTACTTAACTAATACTCAGACCTTTCACCATAAATCATGACAAAATGAATTCACAGAGCTCTTGTGAGAAACAGGACAGGTACATAGAATGAGAGGTCCGGACGGAGAAGCAATCAATAGATGCGAGACTTGGATAGACCTCATGAAAGAGTTCAAACAGTCAAAGATGACTGGGCATTTGAACCCAGGATGAAGAGAGAATGGTGGCACAATTAAGGTGGCTTGTTGAGCCCTTTTAAAGAGATTAACTTGACCCATTAAGCACAACTCTGCTGCTATGGTTTCATACCAGGCCACAGGATATGAGGTTGTTTTCCAGCGAATCCCAGTTTAAGCCATTTTCTGCCCTTACAGCATTTGATAACCTCACTTCATTTAATATACGACAGCTCCTTAGAAACCTGCTGTTATTTTGTTCAAGCTGAAATCGGTACAGTCAGCTTGGGCTGCACATCTCTTCAGTGATGGAAACAAGCTGCATCCTCGGACTCTGTTGAAGTGCTCTTTGTCTTTGATCTCTGGATGCTTCGGAAGGGCTCAGAGGTGACTGTTAGGTGGCACTGACACCAGAAACTGAGGTGTGATCTCCATAGCGGGTCTCCTGTCACTGCCCAGGGAGCTTCTGTGCTTTACAGGACTTTTAATTTGGTTTAAAGCTACATATCACAGTGACACAATACTCACTCAGTCTGCTAAAGGACATATCGGACACACTTTGATTTATTTCTTGTTCCTTTCCCGACTATGGTTAATAAGGAATGACTCTAATTGAGCATAGCTCTTTGATCTCTTGAAGCATATTGCTTTGAAAGAGTTTATTACAGCTGTTAAAAAGAAGCTATAAAAATACAGCTCCTAATAAAACATCTTATTTGGTTAAACATTAGGGCAGGAGTTGTTCAACAGCTGTTAATACTTGTTTTCCACATAAAGTTATTACTGGATCTCAGATTTCACAGGACGGAGCCAAATTACTATAAGAGAAATTATGGGTAGGGAGCATTTGACACCAGCGTTATGACTGGGAAAGGCAAGGAATGAGATGCCTCAGCTTCAAATGCCAGTAATGAACGTGTGTGCAGTGCCTCAAAATACAGCCAATATCGATTTTATTCAAATAGTTGAAAATGGGGTAGAACAAGGTAAAATAGCAAGGTGTTGCAATGGGCACATAAAACATATTCAAAATGTTCAAAATGGAAGCAAGCAGAGAGGAGGTAATTTGGAGGGATCAGTGCTGGTGGTTAGGCATCTACTATGGGAAAGGATTTTAAGGGAAGGACTAGAGCCCTCAGGGGAGAGATAGAAAAAATTCATTGAATGGGATGAAAAGTTCATTTCAGTTTTTCACAAGACTGCACGGAAAAACCCAAATGAACTTTCTGGCCAACCCAATATGTAAGTAACTATGATACTAGAGGGCTTAAACAGAAATTCAAGAAAGCGAATTTGGAAAAGATCTGAAACATATATGGATGAGCAACGTGGACAAGAAAGTACTCAGGTCAAGAACTTGGGAGAAGGAACAATGTGAAAGAAGCAGGGCACATGGGGATGGCTGTATTATATATTATTTACTCTCATTATTGAAGCTTCATCTCTGCAAGGTTAGAAAGAAAATAACAAGAATGCTGTCATCCCCCACCTTTTCAACATGGTAGACATTGCTAGTCATTTGATCTTCCCCACGAATCCTGCATGCAGCCTCATAATTCTTCTCCATACATTCCTCTGGAAGGCCACCAAGAACTTTGTTATACAAGGTGATGTCGTTTTTCCTATTCCTAATACATATATGCATACATACATCTAGAGAGGGATGAATGGTATATTCTTCAGTGTCACAAAAATTTAATAATCAAACTTGAGCCTTTTGAAAGAACATTTACTGCTGTTTGCTGTTTTTAAATTTCTTTTCCAAGTTTGTTATCATTTTCTACATAACCAGACAATAAAATAACTAGAGACACTCTTGACTCATTTTCCTCTTTATCCCACAATTTCAGTACTAACCACGTTCTACTGATCCTCCTTTAGAAGGTTCTTACTGCCTGCATCTGGGTTATTTTAAGAGACTCTGTTCTTATACTCCTCCTACCTGGTTCTACCCCAGCCTCCTAATTTCTGTTAGACAAATTTACTTAAAAATCAATTTTAAACAAATCCCTCATTTCTCTAAAGTGTTCATTGACTCTTGTTCTCAAACAGGTAAAATATAAACTCATCACCATAAAAACTTCTCAGTATAACCCCCAATCTATCTTTCTGCCTAACCAAACTCTCTAGCTTTCACATGTAAAGCAGTAGTTGATGGTTGTAGTTTATCAGGTATTGATAAATCTAAATTGTGAATGAGAATATACAACTGATATTGCCGTGACCATCCAATCAACCTTATTCTGTGGATGGCCTTGGATGTGTGTGTGCTCAGTCGTTCAGTCATGTCTCACTCTTTATGAGCTCCTGGACTGTGGCCCACAAGTTCCTCTGTCCATGGGATTTGCCCTGTTTCCTCCTCCAGGGAATTTTCCTGACCCAGGGATGGAACCCACATCTCCTGCATTGCATGTGGATGCTTTACCACTGAGCCACCAGGGAAGCCCCTATGAATGACTTGGAGTGATTCCCCATTGTCTGTCTGTATCACCAAGGCTTATGAAAGCACCAGGCACAGAGCATATAATCAGTAAAAATAAGTATATAAACATAAAGAAATATGTGGGTATATGAGCAGCATCTATTACTAGGTACCAGGATCTCTGAACATCAAATAAGAGTAACTGGACCCTATGTTTCTAAGTGTAGAACAGAAACTTGTTAAGTCTTCTATTCTTAAAATCTGTGATAATTCTAGAAACTGGGAACAGAGCAATCCTGAAAGCAGAGAATCCCACAGGGAAGAGGATGACAGATGGTCCAGTCTCACTATTTTTACCTTACTCAGAAAGCAAGCTTATTTCTCTCTCTCCTCTACCTGCTACCCCAATTTTAACTGCATCAATCAACCAAACTTCAAAGTAGGGGTGTTTCTAAACTCCATTTTAGATAGTATGTCAGTTTACTTCAGTCAGTTTATTTAAACCAAAATTACCACTTATGCTGTTTATTCTGTGACTCTTTATTTTGTGACTGCTGATTTAAGGGGCAGAAACTGTGATAGGGGCCTAAAATAACAGGAACTGCCCTTACCCTTAGGAATCAATTCAGTGGAGGGTCAGATGATGGGTTTCAGAGCCAGAGAACCCTACAATCAAAGGCTTACTCTAATGTTTGACATTCTGGAGTGATGGAAAAGCCACTTATCTCTACCCACTGCTTTTCTTAAAAACTAAATAAATCTTTATCCCTGAGAGTTATTTAGCTTAAATAACAATAACAATTTTATTATCCTGAAACTTTATTTTCAGATACATTTTAATAAAGAAAATATTTTATTTTATATCATTCATAATTCTCCCAAAGAGCAGAACATGGAGCAGAGATCATTCAGTTCTCATTTAGGTAAGAAAAATATATACATATGTGTATTCAAAATTAAAATTGACATCAGTTCAGTTCAGCTCATTCACTCAGTTGTGTCTGACTCTTTGCGATCCCATGAATCGCAACATGCCAGGCCTCCCTGTCCATCACCAACTCCCAGAGTTCACTCAGACTCACGTCTGTCAAGTCAATGATGCCATCCAGCCATCTCATCCTCTGTTGTCCCCTTCTCTTCCTGCCCCCAACCCCTCCCAGCATCTGAGTCTTTTCCAATGACTCAACTCTTCGCATGAGGTGGCCAAAGTATTGGAGTTTCAGCCTCAGCATCAGTCCTTCAAATGAACACCCAGGACTGGTCTCCTTTAGGATGGACTGCTTGGACTTCCTTGCAGTCCAAGGGACTCTCAAGAGTTTTCTCCAACACAACAGTTCAAAAACATCAATTTTTCAGCACTCAGCTTTCTTCACAGTCCAACTCTCACATCCATACTTGACCACAGGAAAAACATAGTCTTGACTAGACAGACCTTTGTTGGCAAAGTAATGTCTCTGCTTTTGAATATGCTATCTAGGTTGGTCATAACTCTCCTTCCAAGAGGTAAGCATCTTTTAATTTCATGGCTGCAATCACCATCTGCAGTGATTTGAAAGCCCAAAAAAATAAAGTCTGACACAGTTTCCACTGTTTCCCCATCTATTTACCATGAAGTGATGGGACCAGATGCCATGATCTTCATTTTCTGAATGTGGAGCTTTAAGCCAATTTTTTCACTCTCCTTTTTCAATTTCATTAAGAGGGTTTTTAGTTCCTCTTCACTTTCTGCCATAAGGGTGGTGTCATCTGCATATCTGAGGTTATTGAGATTTCTCCCGGCAATCTTGATTCCAGCTTGTGCTTCTTCCAGCCCAGCGTTTCTCATGATGTACTCTGCATAGAAGTTAAATAAGCAGGGTGACAATATGCAGCCTTGATGTACTCCTTTTCCTATTTGGAACCAGTCTGTTGTTCCATGTCCAGTTCTAACTGTTGCTTCCTGACCTGCATACAGGTTTCTCAAGAGGCAGGTCAGGTGGTCTTGTATTCCCATCTCTTTCAGAATTTTCCACAGTTTATTGTGATCCACACAGTCAAAGGCTTTGGCATAGTCAATAAAGCAGAAATAGACGTTTTTCTGGAACTCTCTTGCTTTTTCCATGACCCAGCAGATGTTGGCAATTTGATCTCTGGTTCCTCTGCCTTTTCTAAAACCAGCTTGAACATCTGGAAGTTCACGGTTCGTGTATTGCTGAAACCTGGCTTGGAGAATTTTGAGCATTACTTTACTAACGTGTGAGATGAATGCAATTGTGTGGTAGTTTGAGCATTCTTTGGCATTGCCCTTCTTTGGGATTGGAATGAAAACTGACCTTTTGCAGTCCTGTGGCCACTGCTGAGTTTTCCCAATTTGCTGGCATACTGAGTGCAGCACTTTCACAGCATCATCTTTCAGGATTTGAAACAGCTCCGCTGGAATTCCATCACCTACACTAGCTTTGTTCATAGTGATGCTTTCTAAGGCCCACTTGACTTCACATTCCAGGACATCTGGCTCTAGGTGAGTGATCACACCATCATGATTATCTGGGTCATGAAGATCTCTTTTGTACAGTTCTTCTAAGTATCTTGCCACCTCTTCTTAATATCTTCTGCTTCTGCTAGGTCCCTACAATTTCAGTCCTTTATCGAACCCATCTTTGCATGAAATGTTCCCTTGGTATCTCTAATTTTCTTGAAGAGATCTCTAGTCTTTCCCATTCTGTTCTTTTCCTCTATTTCCTTGCATTGATCACTGAGGAAGGCTTTCTTATCTCTCCTTGCTATTCTTTGGAAATCTGCATTCAGATGCTTATATCTTTCCTTTTCTCCTTTGCTTTTTGCTTCTCTTCTTTTCACAGCTATTTGTAAGGCCTCCTCAGACAACCATTTTGCCTTTTTGCATTTCTTTTTCTTGGGGATGGTCTTGATCCCTGTCTCCTGTACAGTGTCACGAACCTCCATCCCTAGTTCATCATGTACTCTGTCTATCAGATCTAGTCCCTTAAATCTATTTCTTACTTCCACTGTATAATCATAAGGGATTTGATTGAGGTCATACCTGAATGGTCTAGTGGTTTTCCCTACTTTCTTCAATTTCAGTCTGAATTTGGCAATAAGGAGTTCATGATCTGAACCACAGTCAGCTCCCAGTCTTATTTTGCTGACTGTATAGAGCTTCTCCATCTTTGGCTGCAAAGCATATAATCAATCTGATTTCAGTGTTGACCACCTGGTGATGTCCATGTGTAGTTTTTTCTTGTGTTGTTGGAAGAGGGTGTTTGCTACGACTAGTGCGTTCTCTTGGCAAAGCTCTATTAGCCTTTGCCCTGCTTTATTCCATATTCTAAGGCCAAATTTGCCTGTTACTCCAGGTGGTTCTTGACTTCCTAGTTTTGCATTCCAGTCCCCTATAATGAAAAGCAGAGCTTTTTTGGGTGTTACTTCTAAAAGGTCTTGTAGGTTTTCATAGAACTGTTCAACTTCAGCTTCTTCAGCATTACTGGTCATGGCATAGACTTGGATTACTGTGACTCTGAATGGTTTGCCTTGGAAATGAAATTGACATACATATTAATTAATTTATAAATTTAACACTAGAGCGTGCCAGACTTTTTAAAATGCTTGTAAAGTGACTTAAAGTATCTTCTGATATTTACTTTCTTGTCAATCCAAAGAAATGTTTGGCATATGTACATCCCTATAGATGTATATATTTTGAAAAAATATTAACACTTCTGTTTCTTATTTTTCAAAATAACTACCATGTTTGGACACATCCCCAAATCAATCCAGAAAAGAGGATGGTTGTCATCACTACAGCTAAATTGTTCTACTTTTGTTTAGTTCTCTGTGGTGTCTGACTATTTGTGCCTCCATGATTTGTAGCCTGCCAGGCTCCTCTGTCCCTGAGATTTCCCAGGCAAGAATACAGGAGTGGGTTGCCATTTCCATCTCCAGGGGATCTTCCAGACCCAGGGATCAAACCCAGGTCTCCTGCTTGGCAGGTGGATTCTTTACCACTAAGCCACTCAGGAAGCCCAAAATTGCTTCCCTCATGGCTCAAAGGATAAACCATCTGCCTGCAATGCAGGAGACCCAAGTTCGATCCCTGGGTTGGGAAGATCCCCTGGAGAAGGAAATGGCCACCCACTCCAGTATTCTTGCCTGGAGAATCTCATGGACAGAGGAGCCTGACGGGCTACAGTCCACAGGGTCGCAAAGAGTTGGACACGACTGAGTGACTTCACACACCTAGGTCTTAATTATTACATTCAAAACGGAAACAACAAACTTTACTTTGCACAAGAAGTAAAGTTACCTGTCGTCTGATCGCCCGATCCAACTACCTAACCCATAAGTTATTTGGGGTTTTTTTGCATAATTATATACATTTATATATTGTTCAAAATGATGAAATGTTCTATTCTTATTGGAGACACTTCAACCTTTGTATCTTCCTGACATCGCTATAGCGATGAAATTTTCTAAAATTTCACTTGGGAGACAGACCATTACCTAATAACCATCCATTCTAAATTTTTCCTTTTCTGTTGTCTTCCGTTTACACTTCCTTCGGCAAATATTTATTGAGGTACTATGGTTAATGCATTCCATTGTCCTGTGACCAAAGTATGTTGTAGAAGAAGGAACAGTTCATGAAAGTGATGTTTGAACATACCACATCATGTTAATGTCTTCTAAAAAATCTTGTTACTAAAAATGTAACTCCATGGACCCTTCAATCAGCATTACGATGGAAATTCATTGATCTAAATGGACCTATGATGCAGAAACTCTTGTACCTACTGTCTACTACTACATACAGTAGTATCTACTGTCCCAACAGACAGTGCATCTCCACAAAGTCACTATTTACAGAGATAAGTTATAACCACTGTGTAACAGTGAAGGTGTTATGCCCTAGACAGATTTTCTCCAGATGTACTGCATGAAATTGACATTTTAAAGTTTCTTCAGCAGGATATAAAGATTTTTATATAAATGGAAATTTTCTATTTCATAAGTGACATTCTAAAATGCTATAACTGGCTTATACAGATACCAGACAAAAACTTATTCATTCTTACTCAAGATACATGCAAGGAATTATGTTATAATAAAACTTCTAATTTTGGTGGTTTTGTCTATTCATTAAAAAGAATCCTTTCTTGATTAAATATGCAAATTTACAAACATTCTTCTATCTCTTTCTTTCCTGTCCCCTTTTCCCAGCCATCAGAACAGTGTAACAAACTAAATTAACTGGATGAGGCTCAAGTCAGAAGCTTGAGCAAATAGCATAAGAAAAACATCAAAGAAGAAACTTCTGGCATGATTTGCTAGCAATGTATATGCTTTCTTTTAGAGCATCTAGCAACTGTTCCTAATTATTTTCCAAATAGTATTAATAGGAAACAATTCATAGAATGAATGGCATTAGCCTCCTCTTCATTATATGGTGGAACTAACACACCACTGTTTCTCTTCCAGTGAGCCCCCTTCTCTGGGGAGGCTCTGATACACAAGGCCTGTTGGTGCCAGTGGTCCTTCTCCTCTGATCACAGCATAGCTGGTTCATCCAGGAGTAGATGCCTGGTCCAAGCCAGGAAAATCATGTTCTTTTTCTTCGATATGTGAATCTGGAAAAAGAGAGAAAAAAACTGAGAAAACAGAATCTCAGACACATTAAAGGCCACATAATAGAAGTTGGGTCCATGCATCCCCATTCCGGAGACGCGCAGGGCTCTCCTAGTACTGCTATCCATCCAGCAGGACCACTCAGGTCTCCCCTACAGTTGACGCCCCAACTCCCAGAAGCCACTCCACATTGATTTTCACTCAAATTGTTTCACATACTAAGAATAAATTCCCACTGCTAGCTACCAAAAAAGAATATTTAGCCTTTAAACATCAAGGACAAAAATATTTCATTTTAAACCACTATTTGTTTTTCACTAGGGGGTTAATACTGCCAAAAGATGTCTACAGGAAGAGAGAAACCACACAATGCCTAGGTACCATTTTGTAGGATCTGGCATCATCCAAATGCTTGTTTTAATAACACTCTATAGTCTACATATCGGAGAAGGCAATGGCACCCCACTCCAGTACTCTTGCCTGGAAAATTCCATGGACAGAGGAGCCTGGTAGGCTGCAGTCCATGGGATCGCTAAGAGTCGGACACGACTGAGCAAATTCACTTTCACTTTTCACTTTCACGCATTGGAGAAGGAAATGGCAACACACTCCAGTGTTCTTGGCCGGAGAATCCCAGGGACGGGGGAGCCTGGTGGGCTGCCATCTATGGGGTTGCACAGAGTCGGACAGAACTGAAGCAACTTAGCAGCAGTTAGCAGTCTACATATAAATACAAATTTTTCAATCATTTAAACTCAAAATATATTTCCCTGTGAACCTACTGGGTTTTCCTTCTTGTCACTGTAATTGACGTTTTGTTTTGTTTTGTTTTGTTTTGTTTTTTTTGACAATTTCAAATCAAGAAAAGTGCTAGTTGTTCAGTCATGTCTGATTCTTTGCAACCCCAAGGACTCAGCATCCCAGGCTCCTCTGTCCATGGGATTCTCCAAGCAAGAATACTGGAGTGGGTTACCATTCCCTTCTCCAGGGTATCTTCCTGACCCAGGGATTGAACCTGGGTCCCCTGCACCAAAGGCAGATTCTTTACTGTCTGAGCCACAGGAAAGCCTAGGAACTATACTATTATTAATTTATACAAATTTCCTGATTTCCATGGAGTATGGCTGAGCTGGAATCATCTCACTTTAGCATAATTTCTGGATATAAGGTGATGTCACAGGAAAATCCAAATGAACATTTTGGCCAACCAATAACCTAGGCATTACTGTTTTAACAGTATATATTTATTTAACATGATATAGTAATAGTATTATTAAAATTATTAACATGGGAAGCAAGTAATAACCCTCTCTCCAGATCACTAAGCTTAGCTGATATTCAATCTCTCCTTCCCTTAGTTCAACTCTTCTTTAATTTGGCTCATTTCTAAAGACTCAGAAAGTAACTTCATCACTGGCAAACAAAAAAATCTTTCTTTGCTCATATCTCGATTTCTCCCTTTCTCTTTGCCAGAATATCTCTTCCAGAAATCTCTGACGACTTTTATCTTATGCACTAAATCTTCAGACAACTTTTATTATAGCATCTCTCAAAATTCAGAGTTGTGGGATTTAGCTTATTGAATTCTTAAAATCATCTTGGATTATGCAAGTGATAGAGGATCACTGTAAAACATCTGAAAAATGGAAAGATGACAAAATATATAAATGGATAAAGTCCAGATAAATCATAGAAAATGAGAAATATACAGGGTTCCCCCACCAAAGGGAAAAATTATTAATATTTCATGTGATTTTTATTCACAGTAACTCAATATTGTTCTTTATGATGATTTACTATCAACCAGATTTCCACCAACTTCACCTCCACTTTCTTTAGTAACAGAATTCCCATATTTTAGCTGGTCAGATGACCATCTACCTAAAGATTGCAAGCTCCTTACAATTGGGTAGCCAGGGTTCAACAGTACGTGAACAGTGAACTTCCAGATGTTCAGGCTGTATTTAAAAAAGGCAGGGAAACCAGAGATCAAATTGCCAACGTCCGCTGGATCATCAAAAAAGCAAGAGAATTCCAGAAAAACATCTACCTCTGCTTTATTGACTATGCTAAAGCCTTTGACTGTGTGGATCACAACAAACTGTGGAAAATTCTTAAAGAGGTGGAAATACCAGACCACCTGACTTGCCTCCTGAGAAATCTGTATGCAGGTCAGGAAGCAACAGTTAGAACTGGACATGGAACAACAGACTGGTTCCAAAAAGAAAAGGAGTACATCAAGGCTGTATATTATCACCCTGCTTATTTAACTTCTATGCAGAGTGCATCATGAGAAATGCTAGGCTGGATGAAGCACAAGCTGAAATCAAGATTGTTGGGAGAAATATCAATAACCTCAGATATGCAGATGACACCACCCTTATGGCAGAAAGTGAAGAAGAACTAAAGAGCCTCTTGATGAAAGTCAAAGAGAGAATGAAAAAGTTGGCTTAAAACTCAACAGTCAGAAAACTAAGATCATGGCATCAAGTCCCATCACTTCATGGCAAATAGATGGGGAAACAGTGGGGAAAGTGGTAGACTTTATATCGGGGGGCTCCAAGTGACTGCAGCTATGAAATTTAAAGATGCTTGCTCCTTGGAGAAAAGTCATGACCAACCTAGATACCATATTAAAAAGGAGAGACATTACTTTGCCAACAAAGGTCCATCTAGTCAAAGCTATTGTTTTCCAGCAGTTATATATGGATTAAGAGTCAGCCTATAAAGAAAGCTAAGTGCTAAAGAACTGATGCTTTTGAACTGTGGTGTTGGAGAAGACTCTTGAGAGTCCCTTGGGCTACAAGGAGACCCAACCAGTCCATCCTAAAGGAAATCAATCCTGAATATTCATTGAAACAGCTGATGCTGAAGCTGACACTCCAATATTTTGGCCACCTGATGTGAAGAACTGACTCATTGGAAAAGACCCTGATGCTGGGAAAGAGTGAAGGCAGGAAGAGAAGGGGATGACAGAGGATGAGATGGTTGGATGGCATCACCAACTCAATGGACATGAGTTTGAGTAAACTCTGGGAATTGATGATGGACAGGGAAGCCTAGAGTGCTGCAGTTCATGGGGTCACATAGAGTCGGACACGACTGAGTGACTGAACTGAACTACAGTTGTGTGGGGTCATGTGACTACTGTGCTGGGAGAAGTGCTTCTTTGTCCCCTGCAGGGTGGCATTTTATTCTCTCTTGTTTTCAATACCTAGTACAGGCTCCTTGCACACAGTGGGCCCTCAGCTAATATTTGGTGCTGCTGCTGCTGCTAAATCGCTTCAGTCATGTCCAACTCTGTGCGACCTCACAGACGGCAGCCCACCAGGCTCCCCCGTCCCTGGGATTCTCCAAGCAAGAACACTGGAGTGTGTTGCCATTTCCTTCTCCAATGCATGAAAGTGGAAAGTGAAAGGGAATTCGCTCAGTTGTGGCCAACTCTGTGCGACCCCATGGACTGCAGCCTACCAGGCTCCTCTGTCCATGGGATTTTCCAGGCAAGATTACTGGAGTGGAGTGTCATTGCCTTCTCCAAGCTGAGCATTATTCTTAATATCCATAAGGGCATCTATATGATTGCTTTTCAATAGCAGAGCGCAGAGAGACCCTGATCATACCCCAAGAAAAGCTCAGAATTGCTTCTTCTAAGTCACATCCCTAGAAAAGAACAAGTACACCCTCTTCCTCTATCCTTTCCCTCCCTGCCCTACTCCTGTCTAAGAGTCACTGAGAACTGGTTCAAACACACTGATCTGCAAAAATATTGTGGAATATGGAAAAACTGCTCTAAGAACTCTGGATTACCTCCTTCTGGACTATTTATTTGAGACAGGAAAAAAAATCTACCTTACATTGTTATATTTAAGGTCACTATATTATTTTAAAAAAAACTATACTCTATTCTACCTAAAATAGAAATTCATACTAGAAGTGGTCTAAACCATAGTGGTCAAAACCCTAAAATCCATGGCACTGGCTTGGCAGAGGAAATACAAGTTATTGTGTTGGAAGTCAGTCGTGATAATGTGGGGAAGCTGACTGTCGCCAACAAAGCCAATCACACCGGACCAAGCCTAGTCTCCCGCATGGACCCAAGGACACTATACCAAGGTGTTGGAGAAATGGAGAAACTGAGCACAGAGACCAATAAATGAGAGGCTTCAGGTTTGAGAACTGTATCGAGGCGGGACAGGGAGATCCTGGCAAAGGGCACAAACTTCCAATTAGAAGGTGAACAAGGTCTGGGGATGTGGTGGACGGCATGGTGATTATACTTCACAACACGGTATTATATACTAGAAATTTTCTAGGAGGGTAAACCTTACATGTTCTCACCACAAAAAAGAAATAGTAATTAAAGAGATGATGGAGGTGTTAACCTCTAGCCAACACGACCATGATAATCATTTCACAATATATAAGTATATCAAGTCGATGTGTGTACACCTTCACTTTACACAATATCATGTGTCAATCAGATCTCAATAAAGCTGGGAAAAAAAGAACAAGGATCCTGTTTGTCAAGGAAAACACATTACTCAAATCCACTTTTTCAAACAGAATAAAAATAGAATTCGATAACATATCACAAGTCTAACAATTCAACTATGAGACAATTAGACTGATTAAAGAATTGATATGTGGGAGGGATAAATTGGGAGAATGGGATTGATACATACAGTCCACTATAGAAAAAATATATAATAAGGACCTGCTGTATAGCACATGGAACTCTTCTCAATATTCTGTAATAACCTATACCAGAAAAGAATCTGAAAAAGAGTGGATATGTGTATTTATAACGGATTCACTTTGTGTGCAGCAGAAACAAACACTTTGTAAACTGACTATATGCCTTAAAAATTTTAAAATATTAACATGCAGACAAAATAATCATCTAGATATAATGTGCACTGATGACTATTTTCAAATGCATCTGACAAGAAAGCAATCGAAATGCATCACTAAGTAACGGAGGGCTTCTTATTGCCAGGGAAAGCACAGCCTGGCTTGAAATGCTGTTTGACTCCTACAACTCTGCTGCCCCCAAACAGTACAAGCCATGCAGCCCTCAAAGAAGGCACATTTTCCGGGGCACACTTCATGTGGTCCTAGAGGGAAATGGACAAAGGGGCTCCTCTGGAGACCAGAACAAGAACTAAGCAAGCAGTGCAGTGCCAACACTCGCCCAGGCTCATTATTGCTAGGGGCAAGGGACTGCTCTGCCTCTCCCTTTATCTCTTTTCTGAATGTTATTTTTAATTGAAGTTACATTGTTCTTTCTCCATTATAGTTTAACGTGTGTAGGAAGGGAGCAGCTAATTTATCCACTAGTTTATATAAGTCATCAAAACACCAGGAATCACACACTGACACTGAAGAGAATCAATCACCATCCAGAGATTTAGCACTCTAATAAGGATAACGGAATCACTTTTCTGTCTACCTGAAGCTAATGTAACACTGTAGATCAACTATACTCCAACAGAAAATGCTTCCTTTTTGTAATTAAAAAAGAGCTGCAACAAAGTCAAACAATAAAAAAGCTAGAGACCTCGATGTAGAAAATAAATGTATGGACACCAAGGGGGTAAAGAGGGAATGAGAAGAACTGGGAAACTGGGATTGCCATATATATATACTGTTGATACTATATATAAAAATAGATTACCAATGAAAATCTACTCTATAACTCAGGGAACTATAACCAGTGCTCTATGCTGACCTAAATGGAAAGGAAATCCAAAAAGGAGGGGATATACACATATATATATGTGTATATATATATAACTGATTCATTTTGCCATGCAGTAGAAACTAATACAACATTCTAAAGCAACTAACTCCAATAAAAATTACTTAAGAAATGAACTCAAAGAAATAAAAAATAAAAGAGATATATCAAAGATATAAATAAACAAAGGTATTAACCAGATGTGGCTTTGTCATCCATGGGGGTAACTCTGTGGGTTCTATGTATGGCAAGCAATATACAGATGGATATTAACTGGCCACAAGGATCGATTAAGATATAGACTGCTAGCTGTCCCCTGATATATATCCATCCCTTCTTTAATAATGAGCCTCCTGAGTTTCAGCTGAGCTCATAACCACACAGAGTTTACACTCAGAATACCTTGCAGCTTTGTGTGGACAGGTAACCAAGTGCTAACCATTAGGGTGCAAGCAAAACTGATGATGCTACTTCCTGACCATACCTCTCAAACCAAATTTGTGCCTACCGTTCTGGCCCCTTTCCCTTTCTTCTGACTGGGTGTGGTGCAAAGTATCAGCGCCTTGAGATTCTGAGACAGAAGTCTTACACTGAGTACAGCAAGGCATCTGCTGGCCTGGAGTACTTACCGCCAAACTGTGATAGGAGACAGAAATACCATTTAAGCCACTCTCTTGCTTATAACATATTAACCTATAATATTATACTTTAGTATTCTCTTTTTATCATCAATTATTTTCCAAGTTAACATACACAAACATGGCCAATAATAACAAGGGAACAAAGGATTCTTTCTCATTAGAAGATGGGGAGGAACAAAGACAGGAGTATTTATGGATTTTTGGTTTTGCTTTCATCACAAACGCAACTAATATTATGTTAATGTAGTCTTGTGCTCATTTTTTTCACGCTACAGTTTTCCAAGTTACAAATAAAATGCTTTCAATACCTTCATTCTGCATGACAAATTACTCCAGAGTGGTGACACTCACTGGATGGAAGCTGAATTTTGCGGACACATTTTCTAGATAGTGAGAAGATGCCTGTACCAACCATTGGTTGGTAGATCAGAGTCTTTGGGCCAAGGGATGAACAGTATGGAAGAGGCAGGAAATGCCTTTTTTAATTGAAGGGTAGTTGCTGTACAATACTATGTAAGTTACAATTGTACAATATAGTAATCCACAATTTTAAAAGTTATATTCCATTTGTAGGTATTATACAATATTGGCCTTGTGCCACACAATATATCTTTGAAACAACTGTATGCCTAATACCTAATAGTTTGTACCTCTTACCCTACACCTATCGTGCCCCTTCCTCCTTCCCTTTCTCCTCTGGTTATCATTAGTTTGTTCTCTATAAGTCTGCTTCTTTCTTTGTTATAGTCATTTGCTCTATTTTATCGCATATAAAACTGTATCTATTTATAGCATATGTAACTTATATGCTATAATTATATATAGCATATATATATAAATTATATAATTATTTGTATAATTATATAATTTATATATGTATAAATAATAATATATATATAATTTATAGCATATATATTATATAATTATTTATATAAATAATTATATATATAATTATAAGTGTATATATAAGCATATATAATTTATAGCATATATAACTATATATTTTATATATACAGTGTGCCGTATTTTTTAGGTTCCACATATAAATGATATCATACAGTATTTGCCTTTCTCTGATTAACTTCACTTAGCTTAATACCCTCCAAGTCCATGCATGATTTTGCAAAGGGTATCATTTCATTCTTTTTTTATGGCTGAATAATAGTCCATTGTGTGTGCAAAATAATAATATAAATTGCTTCTTCTTTATCCATTTATCTGTTGATGGACAGTTAGGTTGCTTCCATACCTTGACAACTGTAAATAATTCTTCTGTGAACATCGGGATGCATGTATTTTTTTGAATTAGAGTTTCAGTTTTTTCCAGATATATATACTCAGGAGTAGAATTGCTAGGTCATATAGTAGTTCTATGTTTAGCTTTCTGAGAGACCTCCATACTGTTTTCCACGGTGGCTGCACCAATGTACATTTCTACTGATAGCACACATTTCCACATCCTCACCATTTGTTACTTGTGTTTTTTTAATGACAGTCATTCTGACAGGTGTGAGATAATATCTCACAATGGTTTTTATTTGCATTTCCCTAATGATTAGCAATGTTGAACATCTTTTCAGAGGCAGGAATCTCTCTTCTGCCTATAAGCAGTCAAGCTTGCTATTTCATGAGGTAAAGCATTAGTTAACAAGCCTTTTTCTCTATCAAACTTAAAATTAATGAAATTTCTTCTGAAACTGGTTCCCTTGCAGTCTTCATGTTCTATGTTATGATGCTTCATTGTTTTTCTCTGGTTTCATGCTATTTAAATGGGAATTTGGGAGCTATATACTTGTTTTGTTTATTGTCTGTCTCTCCTGCTAAACCAGAAGATCCACTGAGGAGGAAATTCCTGTCTGTTTTAAGATCATCAAATCCTAGAACAGAACCTGGCAAGGGATAAGTCCTCAAAAAACCTGTACTTGCTAAATAAATGAATCAATCAGTGAGATAACTTAGGAACCATTAGCTTGATGTCATTGGAAGCAAGACATCCCTTCTCTAAATTTTTATCTTGAATTGCCATCTCACATAATGTAAACAAAGTTAAATGAAAAATATGAATTATCCAGACAATTGTGGTGTGGAGAGAGAGTCATGTTATAATTACAAAGAATGAAGACAGAAATTTATCTGAAACATCAAAAAAAGAAAAACTATCCACATTTTACAGTTTTTAGTGTATAATCACTCATGTTTTTCTATACTGACTTTCCACTAAACATTTTACACAGAATATTAGATAAGAGTATTCCCAACCTTGCAAAACCAACATAATTTCACAGATTTCAGGTTTGGTATATTCACTTTTTTCCCTTCTGCTACAGTAAAAATTCTTGAGCCTGAACTCAAAAATGACCTTACACTGATTCACGCTGAATCAGTCAGTACAGCACAACATGAAACACTTTCAAACAAACTTGGTCCCCACCTGTCTCATAAGTCCCTTGCACAGACAGAAGTACGAGGGAACAAACAGCCCTTCCAGGAATGCGCTCTGGGTTAACAGACGCTGGCTTTATCAAATGGATAAGAGGAAGTAAGTTTAAAGCTAATGGATCTTCAAAGAAGTATCTTCCTTTCTACTGCTCCTTAGAAAAAAAACATCTAAAACTTTAGGGAGAATGACAGACTGCAACTCAGGCTGTAGCCTATGTACCAGAGGAAGGAAAGAAGTGAAGACAGTGTTTCTTAACTGGGAGCTCCTTAATTAAAATCATATACACATCCAGACACAGTCACCCCTAAGACACAGTGATAAAGTGTTGCACGCCTGCATGCTCAGTCATGTTTGACTCTTTGTAGCCCCACAGACTCCCTCCAAGCATCTCTGTCAGTGGGATTTTCCAGGCAAGAATACTGGCCTGGGCTGCCATTTCCTTCTCCAGGGGATCTTCCTGACCCACGTCTCTTGCATCTACTCATTGGCAGGCGGGTTCTTTACCAACTGAGTCACGAGGGATGCCCTCCTTGTCCACACTAAACACTAAAATGTGTCAGTCTATTACATTAATAATCGCCTTTTGTTTTCAATTTCCCAAAACACTTTGGCATTTCCTCATCAACTCTCTCTACTCAAATCCTGCTTCATTTACCTAAATAAAAGAGTTAAAAGGCAAACTAACATAAAACTACTCTTTTAAATATAAAAAAATATTAAGCCCTGGATTGGATTGAAGAAGTTGGGATTCAAAATGGATGGCTGCCTAGATTTGGGGCCTGGAATGTCTCATGTAATTATTGGTAGTCCATAAATTCCAGTTTTATACTGAAAATGCGACTTTTCAAGCATCACATTGATAGGAGTAGGAGAAAAGCCTTTTAGCAGCAGTGTTCTCTGTATAACCTTGTGTTCGCTCTGCGGACAGCTCACAGTGGTGTCCATGGGTCTTCACGTAGCACTGACCCCAGGACCAATCACCCTGCTGGCTGAGTGTCTGGCCACCCCGGCAGCTCCTCTGTCTGTCCTGTCTCATTTCCCCATTAGCCTCAGGCCCTCAGTATGCATAGTTTGTCTATCAAAACCAGCTCTCCGGAAATGATGAGAAGCACATTCACACAGAAGGATATTTGACAAATAGCAGTTTCGCATGTGAGGTCTTTCCAGTTGTCTCTGAATCTAAATGCGTCAAAGTCAAAAACACCGAGTCTCTACAGAAATCTCAACCAAAAATTTCAGTTTAAAAAAATTCACCCTCACCCCCTGGTGCCACAGTCCCTCTCTGCTCCTCCATCTGCCCATCCCCTCACTCGCGGAGAAGCAAGTGTTCATGTTTGTGTTTGGAAATTGTGCAGGTATGGTGTGCCTGTGGACAGTTGTGTGTGTGCATGTATTTAATACACTCTGGCATAAAGGGAGGACTTTTGGGACACTTAGACTCATGCCATGTAGACCAACGACCTTTGTATTCTATACCACTGCAGTTTTCATAGTTGCCTGAAAAACAGTAAAGAAAATATTTGGGTAATATTCCACCTTCAGGAAGATATTGAAAGGTGATGTGAAAGTATTAATCGCTCAGTTGTGCTCGACTCTTTGCAACCCCATGGGCCATAGCCTGCTAGGCTTCTCTGTCCATGGTATTATCCAGGCAAGAATACTGGAGTGTATAAGCCATTCCATTCTCCAGGGGATCTTCCCAACCCAGGAATCAAACCTGGGTCTCCCACATTGCTGGCAGATTCTCTACCATCTGAGCAACCAGGGAAGCTCATTGAAAGATAATGCTTATAGGTGAAAGTGAAAGTGAAGTCACTCAGTCGTGTCCGACTCTTTGTGACCCGGTGGACTGTACCTTACCAAGCTCTTCTGTCCATGGGATTCTCCAGGCAAGAGTACTAGAGTGAGTTGCCATTTCCTTCTCCAGGGGATCTTCCCGACCTAATTCTCAAAGGGTATGCTGTTCAAATTTCCTTGCAACTTCTTTTCTACCTCTTACATTCCCTGCTTTATTTTATGTCATCAGGTCTATGTCTTATGTAACACATCACAACAATTTGGTTATCTAGCGTTTTCAGTGAAATTTAAACTCACTTCTTTCAGTTGATAGCAGCTCTATTCACAACAGACAAGACATGTAACCAACCTAAATGTCCATAGATGCATAAATGGATAATGAGTATGTGATACATACATATGGAATACTATGCAGCCACTAAAAAATGCTCTTGCAGAAACACAGATGAACCTACAGATCATACTCAGGGCAGTAAGTCAGAAAAAGAAAGACAAATATGCTATGACTTCACGTACATGTGGAATTTGAAATACGAGAGAAATGAACTTATCTATGAAATAGACTCATAGACACAGAGGACCGACTTGTGGTTCCCAAGGTGGAGGGTGGTGGAGCTGGGTGGATTGGGAGTTTGGGGTTAGCGTATGCAAACAATTACGCATAGAATGGATAAACACCATAGTCCTACTGCTTAGCACAGAGAACTATATTCAATGTCCTATGATGAACCATGATGGAAAAGAATGTTTTTAAAAATGTAAACTCACTTCTCTCAGTAACAAATTCTTGGGAAATCTAGCTTGCTCCACACATTTTAGGGGGAAAGCTGGCTTCACATGCTGTCCCCTTGACCTGTGGGGTAGTGGAGTGGTCCTCAGGACGCCATCCTTCCCATCTAGACCTCCATCCTCTGCCGAGCACCCTCGTGAACACAATGCCACGTGATTTCTAGGTGGTACCTGTGTTCAAGGGGCTTTATCAGCACAGGCAGTGGAGGAAATTCTGACATGCTGACAGAGGGAATGGGAATGCTGCAGAAATTTTAAGAAGCTAAGTGAAGGACTGGCAACTCTGTCGGCCCACTAGTTACCTCAGAATCGAAGAAGACTCTCAGTCTGCAGTCATGTTTATGATTCTCTGATTAGGTATCACAGGCAACCCAATCCCTTCTAGAATACGCGTACAATACTGAGAGGTAGGTATTCAAATTGTAACCAGTAACAGTGGAGGTAAATGTGTATATATACACATATAGGCATAGGCTTTCCTGATTGCTCAGATGGTAAAGAATTTGCCAGTAATGCAGGAAGCCCAGGCTTGATTCCTGGGTTGGGAAGATCCCATGGAAAAGGGGATGGCTACCCACTCCAATATTCTTGGCTGGAGAATTCCATGGTCAGAGGAGCCTGGTGGGCTATAGTCCATGGAGTCAGGCACAACTGAGCGACTAACACTTTCACTTTCATATTTAGGCAGAGCAGAAAACACATAGGCAAAGGAGTTTTGGAAGAAAACCAATTTGGATGTAAATTTGTGGTCTTCCACTTGCAGGGTGAATGACCTTATGAAAAGTACGTAATTTCTATAGGGCTTAATTTCCTCATCTGGAAAATGGGCATCAAATATTTACTTCATATAGCAGTTGTGAAACATAATTGAGGAATTATTACAAAGAACAAACCGAAACACTTACAAGCTCTCAATAAGTTGCTAGGAAATAGTTATTATTGGACCACCATCCAAGTCTGTTATAAATAATCCACTTCATTGTCCCCATGGTGCTGGTTCTAACCTCTATCATCATCACAGCTTTGGATGTATGTGTGTGATCTGTTTCTTGTCTGTTTCTTAACTTCTGTGACTTACTCACATGTTTTTATGCCCAGGCCCTATGGCAAGATCCTGAAAAGGTAAAATTAAAAAAAAAAAAAACAGAGATACATTAATTGGATGTTTATTAATTGCCAGACATAAGTGTCTTTATATATTTTTTTCTTAAATTTTCACAAGAATATGAAAAAGTAGTTACCATTGTTATCTTCATTTAGATGAAGAGACATTCTCCAGGTTCTCGACTGTCACAAAGCTTAATAAATTTCAAAGCCTGGATTCCAAACATGAGGGTCTGGGTGCAGACCCCAACTTTTGACCACCACAGGTACACTGCAGAAGCCAGAGTGAAGGAAGAAAAGAAAATCCAAAGAAGGTGGCAGAGTGCCACCCAGTGATAAAGCCTTTGAACAGCAGTGAATTAACCAGAAATCTGGGAAGATAGGAGCAAATCATTCTAAGAATAGAAGGAAGAGAGAGAGAGAGAGACCGTACTGCCTACGGTTGAACTGCATTTTTCATCCACTAAGAAATGGAATAATCAGTGGGAGTTACATGTTTTCAAGCAATAGCTGATCTGTTTCACTGGTTTACTTGGAATCTATACCTAGACCACTAATCAAAAGTAATTTTAAGAAATATTTTAAGAGTTTCAACATTAACAGAAAAAAACGTTTAAATGTCAACCTACTCCAGTGTTCTTGCCTAGAAAATCCCATGGACAGAGGAGCCTGGTGGGCTATTGTCCATGAGGTCACAAAGAGTTGGACACGACTAAAGCAACTTAGCATGCTGACAAAGAGATGTTCCAGGTACGACAAAGAGATGTTCCACGCTGCAATCCTTTGCCCACTTCTGGGGCTGCAGGAGACACATAAAGGGACACAGCTCATTTTCTGATCAAAAGGTTCATGCACACTCTTTGGCACTAAACTCTGGGAGGAGTTAAATATATATTGATTAATAATTAATGGATAGAAGTGTGAGTGGATCAGTGAAAATGAGGCCTATCTGGCAATGCTATAAAGTGACTGAACACTGATATCCTCCACGGCTGCTGTAAGCAGAGAAGAATCTCGCTGCTCTCTAGTGAGGGGGTTGTCTTCTGCTCAGGTATAATCGGGAAGTTATTCTTTCAGACAAAAGGCCAGAGGCTTATAAAACTCTTCTAAGCACTATGGTCTTTTTTTAATATATTAATTTATTTTTAATTGGAAGATAATTGCTTTACAATCCTGTGTTGGCTTCTGCCACACATCAACATGAATCAGTCATAGGTATACACATGTCCCCTCCTTCTTGAACCTCCCTCCCACCTCCCACCCAATCCCACTCCTCTATGTTGGCACAGAGTGCCAGATTTGAGCTCTCTGCATTGTAACAGTAAATTCTCACCCTCTGTCTATTTTATATATGTTAATGTGTATGTTTTGAGAAGGAAATGGCAATGCATTCCAGTATTCTTACCTGAACAGTCCCATAGATCGGGGAGCCTGGTGGGCTACAGTCCATGGGGTTGCAAAGAGTCAGACATGACTTAGAAACTAAACAACAACAACAACAATGTATATGTTTCAACACTGCTCTCTGCTCTGCTAAGTCGCTTCAGTCGTGTCCAACTCTGTGCGATCCCATAGACGGAAGCCCACCAGGCTCCCCCGTCCCTGGGATTCTCCAGGCGGGAACACTGGAATGGGTTGCCATTTCCTTCTCCAATGCACGAAAGTGAAAAGTGAAAGGGAAGTTGCTCAGTCGTGTCCACTGCTCTCCCAATTTGTTCCATCCTCGAAACTGAGGTATATATATGCAATGGAACATTACTCAGCCATAAAAGGAACACACTTGTCAGTTCCAATGAGGTGGATGAACCTAGAGCCTATTGTACAGAGTGAGGTAAATCAGAAAGAGAAAAACAAATATTGTATATTGACACATATATATAGAACCTAGAAAGATGGTATCGATTAACCTATATGCAGTGAAGTAATGGACACAGAGACATGATGAACAAGACTTTGGGACAGCATCCCTTTTTTAAAAAAGTGTTTATTAATTCAGTTTGGCTGTGCCAGGTCTCAGCTGTGGCATTCGGGATCTTAGTTGTGGCATGCAGAGTCTGTTTGGTAGTGGCATGTGGTATCTAGTTCCCTGACCAGGGGTTAAACCCAGGCCCCCTGCATTGGGAGTGCCGAGTACCAATGGATCACCTGGGAGGTCCCTAAGCACATGGTCTTAGGACAGGCCACAGTGTGCATGGGGAATGTGAGCATGAAAGAGCCGGCACAACACCAAAACCAAAACCAATACAATATTGTAAAGTAATTAGCCTCCAGTTAAAATAAATAAATTTAAATTAAAAAAATAAAATATAAGATGGAGAGCATGACATTACACATGTAGAGAATGCTAGATAACAAAGTGTATTAAGCAATATGCAGCTTTTGTATTATTCCCCTTATTAAAGGTAGACACTTGCGATTTCTGAGTAGAAGTACTATTATATATTAATAGAAATAAAGCAAAATCCAGTTTAAAAAAAAAAAAACAGAAAGACCTCCTAGACAATATGTAACTAATGGCAGGCATTTAAGAAAAAGCAGTGTTCCTGAGAAATCTAGTGAAATGGAGAAAATACATCTAGCTACATAATCACTTGAGCACAGCTGTCACGGGACCATAACATCAGGAAACTGTCTGAAGAGGGGAAGCCAAGCCTAAAGGCTCTAGCTGCATCACAACAGTCTATTTCCTTCCCCACCCCAGTGTGTTCACTTACACCCCGTGATCCACATGTCCTGCATCTAAGCAGGCCTTTCTTCACTGCACCAGCGTGTATGCAGGATGGAATCACTGACATTCCCGAGTCTAATCATTATCAGTTCATCTTTCCAGTGGCTGATAAGAAGCATAATTAGGGAGAACCTGAATCCATGTGGATGGACTCTAGATGATGATCAAGGCTTTGCATGCCCTGGCGAGGTAAGTGATGCGTCTTAGAGATCTCTGCCCTAGTCAGTTCATCCTTGTCAGTAGCAGTCAGCTCTCAAGAACGCAGCACTTACTGTGTGTCTGAAATGTTAAGTGCTTTCCCCAAATAGTTCTCATTCTATATAACATACACCTTTTCACTTAATTATTAAAGACAAAGAAACCAAAGCTCAGAGTTGGTAGGTAACTTGAGCTTTGGTGAGCTGAGGCACCCAGCTAGTAAATGTGAAAGTCTCAAAGACACCAACAGAATAGGCATGTATCGAACAGGGAGTTAGTAAACGCAGAAGGTCAAATACCAGGGCCAGGAGACTTCCCTGATGGTCCAGTGGCCGAGACTCCGTGCTTCCAGTTCAGGGGGCCCAGGTTTGATCCCTGGTTAAGGAACTAGATCCTGCATGCCCCAACTAAAATTTAGAGTTGGATTCTGCACACTCCAACTAAGACCCAGTACAGCCAAATAAATAAATAAATAATACTTTAAAAATACAAGGACAGAACATACAGACTCTAAAGGGGAAGACAAAGAAGGAAAGCGAGTCTGAAATGATATATCACAGACTGTTTGCTGATAAACTAAGCACAGGAGTAGAATACAGGGAAGCTACAGAAAGAAATATCCAACATGTTCAGAAATCGGTTTCAGGATTGGGAACACGTGTACACCCGTGGCAGATTCATGTTGATGCATGGCAAAACCAATACAGTATTGTAAAGTAAAATGAAGTAAAAAATACATATATATCAAAGATTTCAAGTAAATTTGTATAAAAACTGGATTACCATCCAATGAGGATACATTCTCCAAGGATAATATTAAGTACGATACTTTAAAGGGAAAAGAATGTTAAGCTAAGCCATGAAGCTACAAATTCAACTCTTGAACTAGCTAAATTAAAAAAAAAAATCAAACAAAAAAAGAAAGGTAACTGGTAAATAGTGTTAGTCAGTCGTATCGGACTCTGAGATCCCAAGGAATGCAGCCTGCCAGAGTCCTCTGTCCATGAGATTCTGATGCAAGAATCCTGGAGTCAGCTGCCATCTCCTTCTCCAGAGAATCTTCCCGTCCCAGGGATTGAACCCGGGTCTCCTGCATTGCAGGCAGATCCTCCATCTATTGCAGAAGTGAAAGCCATTTATTTGGAAGGTTATTTGATTAATGACCACATTGTCTATTCTCCTATATATTCCAAGGTTATTAGAACTAGTTGACTTCTTATTACTGGTTTCTTCTGTTTTGTTTCACAAGTCACTGTACCAGGTACCCACAGATGTGTTTGGCACATAATTGGAGCTTCATAATTATTTACTGAACTAATGATTAACAGAGCTACACAAACCTTTTGAAGGAAGAACACATACAACATTAACTACTTCAATATGCCTATTTCAAGGTGAGGTTATATGTGTTCTTCTGCCAAAAGGTTTGTGATGGTCATCTGACTTTTTGTGAGTTTATCAGCCGATGGTACTGGTAACCTCTCCATTTAATATTTAATAATCACCCCAATCTTCATGTGATTGTCTCTGCAAATGCTTCTCGCAAACTAGTTTTTCGTTTTGTTTTGTTTGGGGTTTTTTGTGTGTTTGCTTTTCAGCTGCACTAGCTCTTCACTGCTTTTGCACAGGCTGTCTCTAGTTGCGGAGCTTGGGCTTCTCATTGCAGTGGCTTCTCTTGTTGTGAGCGCAGGCTCCAGGCATGTGCGCTTCAGCAGTTACAGCTCATGGATCTGGCATAGCTGTTCTGCAGCAAGTGGGATCTTCCTGGACCAGGGATTGAACCCATGTTCCCTCTACTGGCAGGCAGATTCTTATCCACTGCACTACCTGGAAAGTCCAAACCAGCTTTGTTTAAAATGGTGTCATGAGTGATTAGTTTTGCTATCTTTGTGCTCTATTTTTAAGACGGGGCGGGGGGTGGGGGTGGGGATTCTGGAAGATTCAAACCTTGATGCACTCACCATCTTCTCAGATTCCCCATATGTGTTAAAATTTTGGCATGCCCTTCTAGTATTCAGCCCTATTTCTCAATATATCCTGTGTCATATATCCCATCTTACATAGACTTTAAAAGTAGTCAGTGGAAAATTTTTAAACAATAACAATAGCCATCTTTGTTATCTAGTAGTTTACCTGTATTAAGTGCTTACCATGTGACAGTCTGTTAAGTGTCTTCCATGCATTAACTCAGGTCTGTATCAAGAGGGCCATAAAAAGGCACAATGTAACAGAGCATTCTAAAGCAATTAGCTCAGAACAAAGAAAAGTCATTAGGAAAACACAGATACTGGGCTTAGAGGGAAGTATGCCAAGACTTTGGTTCACAGAGAAAGAGAAATAGGGCAAGTGAATGACTTTAAGTACATTCTGCACTTGGATTTCAAGCGAGGTTTCAAGATGGTTAATGTTTGGCCTCTAACATTAATACTCTTTAATAGACACTTTGGACACGGTTATTGAATGATGAAAATAAACAGATACTTCTCTGATATCTCTGTCTTTAGAATAAAGCTCCCATAACTAAAACTTCTGCCAAGTAGGCTAAAAAGTATTGTACAAAGGATATTCAACTCCCTCTGATGCAGCCCCAAGACTGAATCAAATCTTTCTCCACCAGAAACTGAGAATCTCTTCAAGGACCTTGAAGTGCTCTCTTCAAATGTGAGAATTCTTGAGAGGAAGGTATAATCTATACACTTAGAAAGGGAATCCTGACAATAATACGAACAGAATCAATTTGCAAATCTATCCATATACAAACACTCTGATAAAATATTGAATAAACTTATTTGTGACATATTTTTTGAGGATATAATATGAATATTACTCAATAACTTGACTTATCATATAACCTTCTGAGCTTTCCTTTGCTATTACTGAATGCCCAAAGTTTTACTAGCTCACGATCTTTTCCTTCTTGATGAGTGCCTCAGGAGCTACTCATTTTGAGGTTCTGGTCAGATAAGTTTTACTCAAGAACATAACTCTGACACAAGTGAGCAACTGAACTGAACTGAACTGATAACTCCTTTTATTGGTTTCGTGCTGAAGGAGAGATGTAAAAAATGAAATCTGCATTAGATATTGATCTCACAGTTAATTAACTTCTATCCTGAAGTTGATATCTCCCTAATTAATGATGTGCATCATTGTAAAGAAAGATGTTCTCTGTAATAGATGCGTATTTGATTCTTTACCTTTTTGCTCTAAGGGAAGAATGTGGTAAATGTTAAATTCCTTTTATCTAGCTTTCAAAGATTACCCCTAATGTCATTCCTCATGTCAATTTTTAAAGTTAACAACTTATTTCTTCACTTAAGTCTGAACATATTCAGTGGGCTATATATCAAGAGATGTAGAGACCCAAGGTCTTCTGGTCTTTACGTAACAAATTCTTTTTCCTTCTAAGGGTTACCTGGATTTCTACCCTATTTTTCTGAAACTTAATGTGATTCATAAAAACACATTATAATTCACTTTTGTCTGCCTTCTCAAGAGCTTAAGTTATTAATGTTTCAAATCTGTTACTCATAGACTTAATGAGGGAAACACATCACTAATTTTTTAATAACTCCATTACTTATGAAAATGTCCAAACTATTTGTATTTCTGAGATAGTCAACAAAATATTTAAGTTGAAAAATCCCAATAATTTTAACTAGTGACCCTCGATGGACTATAAGTGTTATTTACTGCTTTTCGCAGCCAAAAAAGGAAAAGAGAGATTAGGTCTTTTTAAGATACTTGTTTTGTTTGTTTTTGAGTTCAACAGGCTATGAAACCCTTGAATCAGTCTCAAGATATGGAATCTTGTCACACCTGGATTTTTAAATAATGAACATCATTGACTATTGTGGATTAAAGGTATATTCACAATATCAAGAAGTGCTACAGAAAATGATCATGGTAAATCATCTCCAACTATGTAATACCAAGGACAGCCTGAGGGGTCAGATGACTTCAGACTTCAAAATGAATTTGCTCACTTTCTGTAATCATTTAGTGCATACGTAACTTGAAACACTCACATGATTTCTAGATAAACAATATTTTGCGGGAGATTTCACTTATCAAATTTTGCCTATTCAGGATACCAGAATTTTAAAGGACTTGTAGGCTACTTCACAGCTGTATATCAATTGACAATTCCTGAAACTCCAATACTTTGGCCACCTGATGTGAAGAGCTAACTCACTGGAAGACCCTGATGCTGGGAAAGATTGAGGGCAGGAGAGGGGATAGCAGAGGATTAGATGGTTGGATAGCATCACTTACTCAGTGGACATTGGTTTGGGTGGACTCCAGGAGTTGATGATGGACAGGGAGGCCTGGCGTGCTGCAGTCCATGGGGTCGCTAAGAGTCAGACACGACTGAGCGACTGAACTGAACTGAATGGCTTGTGAACCAGCACAATGAAATCAGTCAGAAAGCATACTACCTGTTAGTTTATGCAGCACTGTATTTCAGAACTATAGATAATATACAGGGGTTATGATCTGAATTGTTGTATTATCATGTGGTGATCTGGTAGAAACCCATGCCTATGAAAATGTTTTTATCTTAAGATAGAGAAAATTTCTCTTCTCTCATTTTTCACATTTGACTACCTTTCCAATATAGGTCTCTAAATACTCCATGCATTTCTGGTACTTTAGAAATTCCTTTGTGTCAAGTACCTAAATCATTGCTACATAATATCAGCATCTCTTTCCTCTATTCTAAAAGTTCAGCATAAATCATTGCTACATAATATCAGCATCTCTTTCTTCTACTCTAAAAGTTCAGCTTTTAAATAGAGACATTATATTTATACAGAGACATTATATGATGAAGAGAGATATTATATTTAAATAGACACATTATAGCAATCAGCTACATTCATAAGTGGAAATTTGCCCCACTGCTACGATCAATGCCTGGTGACAGCTATTTGTGTTCTTGCCTTCATCCTCCATTAGTAGCATTTCCCTGTGTCTGTCCCTTTTGAAGGGCAAATGACACCGTCCAGGTTCCTAGATGATGATCTTAATTATTCTACAGGCTAAACACCAGTTACATCACTAAACATTTTACATTCATGTACTTTCTTAATTATTATCAAAACCCATAAAATAGATGCAATTACTCCTAACAGATTAGAAAATTCAGACTCTATGCAGTCGTTTAACTTGTCGAAGGTTTTGTAGATTAGAGACACAGTAAAGGCAAAATAAAGTTTTATGGATCAGTGATGTTGAGGGACTAGTTTCTGGAATGCCAGTACAGAAAAGCAGTAAGTACATAGATTCTGGTGTCAAATTGTCTGCATTCAATTCCTGGCTCCAATCCTTTCCTAGATTTGTGAACTATTATAATTATTTAACCTCCCTAATCTTTAGTGCTTTCATCATTGTAATAGGCATAATGTTTGCTCTTAACTCATAAAAATATTGTGAGGCTTTGATGATATTATCCATATAGAGGTTTTAGCTTGGTATCTGGTATATGATAAATTCTCAAAAATTTTAGCTATTGGTCATCCAGCTCTGTTCAATTCAGTCGCTCAGTCGTGTCCAACTCTTTGTGACCCATGGACTGCACCACGTCAGGCTTCCCTATCCACCGCCAATTCCCAGAGATTGCTCAAACTCATGTCCATCGAGTCGGTGATACCATCCAACCATCTCATCCTCTGTCATCCCCTTCTCCTCCTGCCTCAATCTTTTCCAGCATCAGGGTCTTTTCCAATGAGTCAGTTCTTCGCATCAGGTGGCCAAAGTACTGGAGATTCAGCTACAGCATCAGTCTTTCCAATGAATATTCAGGACTGATCTCCTTCAGAATTGACTTGTTGGATCTTCCTGCAGTCCAAGGGACTCTGAAGAGTCTTCTCCAACCCCACAGTTCAAAAGCATCAATTCTTTGGCACTCAGCTTTCCTTATAGTCCAACTCTCACATCCATACATGACTACTGGAAAAATCATAGCTCTGAATAGATGGACCCTTTGTTGGCAAAGTAATATCTCTGCTTTTTAATATGCTGTCTAGGTTGGTCATAGCTTTCCTTCCAAGGAGCAAGTGTCTTTTAATATCAAGGCTGCAGTTTCCATCTGCAGTGATTTGGGAGCCCTAGAAAATAGTGTGTGACTGTTTCCTTTGTTTCCCAATCTATTTGCCATGGAGTGATGGGACCAGATGCCAAGATCTTAGCTTTTTAAATGTTGGGTTTCAAGCCAGCTTTTTCACTCACATTAATTGATCTTATTTTCTCACCAAATTGGTGGGAAAGAGATTTTCCTCTGCACATTTTGACGAAAAGTAGAACTTCCAGAGTGAATCTGAGTTCAAAAGTTTTCTGCAGTTCACAGAAACATGGGTAGCATCATTGAATGGTCCTTCAGACTGCATTCCCCCATAATTTTTTTTCAGAAGAAAGTTGCCGCTATGATGCAGACTACACACATACAAGGAAAGTAAACACAAAAACCCAAGCATCACTGGATGCTTGCTTTTAAATATTAGCTGTGTGAAGGTGGAGGGGAGTACAGGGATGGACTGGGAGTTTGGGATTGGCAGATACAAACTGTTATATTTAGGATGGATAAACAACAAGGTCAAGTTTAGTGTATAACATGGGGAACTATATTCAGTATCCTTGATAAACCATCATGGAAAGGTATGAAAAAATGTATATATGTATGTATAACTGAATCACTTTGCTGTATGGCAGAAATTAACACAATGTTATAAATCAAGTATACTTCAGCAAAATAAATTATTAAAAAATATTTGTTTTGTGAAACAAAATTTGACTTCTCATTTTGTTCTTAAACTACTGGGAGTGTTTGTTGTTCAGTCGTGTCTGACTCTGTGAACCCACGGACTGTAGCCTGCCAGGCTCCTCTGTCCATGGAATTCTCCAGGCAAGAATACTGGAATAGATTGCCATTCTCTTCTCCAGAAGATCTTCCTGACCCTACAATCATTTACAAATTAAATTAATCCATAAATACATACTTAGAGTCTAATTAATTCACACAACTAAAACTAATATCAAAATGATAATGAAGAAGGAAATTCTACTCTTCAATTTATGGATCTCATGAGACCGAAGTTATATGTTTTTAAGGTTTTCAAAATCCTATACCCCAAATTCTCCAATTTCTATTCCTTGGGTAACAGTCTGAAAATGAAAGTCTTGTAAAGGTTCATTGATTCTGCTATGCAATGAGACATTTTCATTCTAAATAAATCCGCCTCCCTCTCTACCCAACAATTTCCCCTCCCCGAGAATTATCCTTCTTGATCATAACGTAATATAAATTTGCTGAAAATAATACAGTCATCAAATTTTAGGGGAAATGGGATCATAGAGAACATGTGATTTAAAACTATAATATTAACGATTCTGAAGCTAAAACACTGAAATTATGAACGGCCGAATCAAAGTCACAGAAGTGAAACAATCAAATTTAGATTTCAGTTTCTTGATGCAGTCAATATTTCTTCCAAAGCTACTCAGATAAGACAGTGTTAGACCTGCAAGAGATTTTCCTCCATAGAGGAATTTGCAGTATCGATTAAAAGAAAAGACACACACAGGTAAGCTTGTTTAGTTAGTTATGACAAGCTCTCCATTATAGAACGTTACCACAGTGATAAATGCATGCATATATCAAGGATGTTACTACTAAGAGTAGAAATGCCATACCAAAATAAAATAATAATGAGGCATAAAATACAAATTCCATATCTATGAGCATCTTGAAATACAAAAGTAAAAGAATTGAGTAATGATTAAAGTTGGAGGGAAAACAGATAACCATGTAGAATGAGGGATCCAACTCATCCCCCCTGCAGTGGAAGCATGGACTCTTAACCACTGGACCACCAGGAAGCCCCTATAGTGCCTTTACTCAACTCTTTTTGCCTGAGTTCTCACTCACTAAGTCCTGTCCGACTCTTTAAGATCCCATGGAATGTAGTCTGCCAAGCTTCTCTGTCCATGGGATTTTTCAGGCAAGAATACTGGAGTGGGTGGCCATTTTCCTCCTCTTCCCAACTCAGGAATCAAAACTGCATCTCATGCTGAGTCATCAGAGATGCCAATTGCCAAAAAAAAAAAAAACCAATGACAGGGAGCAGAGGCCACCTCCCCCGTTACTCAGAGAAGATCCCTTGCAGCTTCTAGATACAAGAACTTAGCTCTCCTTTAAATGTTGCCTAAGGATTTAGGGGGAAAAAAAAATCCTAAGATTATGATTCTCTGACAATGTGCCAACTCATTTGCAGCCACAGGATTATTGGAACAAATTGACAAGAAACATTAAATGTCTCCATTACCAGTAAAAGTGTGAAAAGTATGAGAGACTTGTCACCCTCGAGTGGCTCAATCATTTAAGCATTCCAGTAAATGTTGTCTCAAAATGTTACACTGACGATCTCTAACTTCCTCTGACAGCTTGACATGTATCCGCCATCAATTAATATCTCTGAACTATTCTTGAATCTCTCTTTTTAACAACATCATCTTTCTGGGAAAAGGCTTTTAAGTGTTTATAATCCCTTTCAAGTGTGAAAGGGAACCCTTATTCTAGTAATTAGAGATCAAATAAAGAGATCTGAAGTTACTGTATGCACATCCTTCACACTGTTTTAGACTTCAATCATCTCCCTTCTCTGCTTTTATCTTCTGAGGTTAGATTTCTTTTCTTTTCTTTTCTTTTTTTGTGCATCATTTTATGGGAACTGGTCAATCCCATTTCATCTGCAACTCTATTGAGATAGCCAATATCTTTTAAAAATATAATCACTAACTGGAAAACCACTAAAATCTATGAAAATCCCTTTTGAGGCAAAAGCATTTTTAAAACTCCAAGTAATAAAATGTCCAGAAACACTCAAAGTACCTACTACTCATGTTTCCTGTTTTGCTTTGTTTTTCGAATATTGGATAGGAAGCTGACAAAGAGTTGAAGTAGAATAAGCTAAGCTGGAATGGAGCCATCTACTTGTAGGAATTATTTTCTCATCCTCAAAGAATCATTTTGTCTCCATATGATACTCACCACTCAGCTGCTCCAGTATTGACAATATTGGTAACAACTTCTCCTAGTATTTTATGAGTACCTGAAAGAAGATTCATCTTGAAAGCACAAAAGGCAACATTAATGATGAATATGATTTGATAGGATTACTGTGTGCTGTAGCATTAATTTCAGTTTAATATAAAATTACTACCAAGTGTATTAATTCTATGTCCCTTTTCCCCAATGGGAGTATCGCATTGAGACATAGAAAACAAACTTATGGTTACCAAAAGGGAAGCAGGGGGCAGATAAATTAGGAGTTTCGGATTTGCATACTACTATATGTCCCTGGAGGAGGAAATGGCAACCCACTCCAGTATTCTTGCCTAGAAAATTCCATGAACAGAGGAGCCTGGTAGGGCTATAGTTCATGGGGTTGCAAATAGTTGGACATGACTGAGCACAGATGCACTACTATATGTAAAGAGATAATCACCAAGGACCTATTGTATAGCACAGGGAAATATACTCAGTATCTTGCAATAACTTGTAATGGAAACTGTGAAAAACTATATATATACACACACACACACACACACACACACATAACTGAATCACTTTGCAGCACACTTGAAGTTAACAAAATATTGCAAGTTAACTACACTTCAATAAAAAATGATACAGTTAAATATAGCATTGATTTTATCACCAGAATCTTCAGGAAATATTTATAGAATCATCAGGCAGAGCTGAGGGCCTGATGTATTGTAGGGATTCCTTAAATATGTTTGAATGAGCAAATGAGCACTTCCAGGCAAGCACAACACCTATTCAGTACAGGCATAATAAGTAAAATTTCATTTGAGCAATTAAACAATTAAATGCTTCAAACACTAATCTGAAACATTAAATTGGTCAAGAAAGGTGCCTATTCTCAAATGAGGGGTTAATATTTTGATATTGAAAATATCTTTCCACCAGGTACTAACTAACTAACCCAATACAGAGAGAAAAAAAATCAATTATCTTCATAGCTACCCACAGAAACCCATAGCTACCCATAGCTACCTGAAGAAATGCTTTTGAACTATGATGTTGGAGAAGAATCTTGAGAGTCTGTTGGACTGCAAGGAGATCCAACCAGTCCATCCTAAAGGAAACCAGCCCTGAATATTCACTGAAGGACAGATGCTGAAGCTGAAACTCCAGTACTTTGGCCAGCTGATGTGAAGAACTGACCCTTTGGAAAGGACCTGGGAAAGACTAAAGGCGGGAAAAGGGGATGACAGCATATGAGATGGTTGGACTGCATTACCGACTTGATGGGCATGAGTTTGAGTAAGCTCTGATAGTTGGTGATGGACAGGGAAGCCTGGCGTGTTATAGTCCATGGGGTTGCCAAGAGTCGGACATGACTGAGCGACTGAACTGAACTCATAGAAAGGTATCATATGCGTTTAACACTTCTTCTGCTAGATCATTATAACTAAACTAGGGACCACCTAGAGGGCTGAATATATAGAGGGTAAAATATATGGTCTCTTTTTTTTGCTTCTTGATAAAATATATGATCACAGAAATTGTGATCAAATATTTTTTATTGTTTTCCTGGTTTCTCTGAATTTTAGCAAATACCATACAAATCGAGTTAAGTCTTTTCAGGAGTCTTTAAGGCATATTTATAACTAGTTTCACTATAATTTTAATTGTCTTCCAAAACAAGGAAAGCACTAATGATTACTTTTGGTCATGCATCAATGCATTAAGTACCAACTGTGTGCCAACTTCTCCAAGAAAGATAACTCATTCACAGCCATTGTCAATTAGTTTTGTTTCTAATGTCAATATTTGGGGAAAAATTTAAACAATGTTAAATTGTCTAAATAAATGCTACTTAACTGAATCCATACAACCATTAATACTTAAAATTTATTCAGATAAATAGTTCTTCATGTCTGACTCTATAACCCCATGGACTATAGCCCACCAGGCTCCTGTGTCCATGGAATTCTCCAGACAAGAATATTGGAGTGGGTAGCCATTCCCTTCTCCAGGGGATCTTCCCAACCCAGGGTTTAAACCCAGGTCTTCTGCATTGCACGAAAATTCTTTACCATCTGCGTTATCAAGGAAGTCCAACACTGGAGGCCATATATGTAAAGAAAGCAAAACAGGCATTATGAATAGATAGCAAAATGCATATATTCATGGATTAAAAGTAAAAATTTTCAAAAATATTTTCAGCTTTTATTGCCTCTTAGCAGTACACTTAGTGAACTGCTTTACTGTTTTCATTATTTTTCCATATTTTCAATAAATATTTATTCGACACTTAGCATATGTCCAAAGGGCTTCCTCAGAAGCTCAGTGGTAAAGAATCTGCCTGCAATGCAGGAGACTCAGGAGACGTGGAGTCCATCTCCAAATCAGAAAGATCCGCTGGAGGAGGAAATGACAACCCATGACAGTATCAACTAAACAATCCACTTTCTACAGTTTCGTTGTTTACTCTCACTAATCGTGTCCAACTCTTTGGGACCTGATTGATGGTAGCCCGCCAGGCTCCTCAGTCCATGGAATTTCCCGGGCAAGAATACTGGAGAGGGTGGATATTTCCTTCTCCAGGGGATCTTCCTGACGCAGGGATCAAAGCACTGTCTCCTGCATTGGCAGGAAGTTTCTTTACTGCTGAGCCACCAGGGAAGCCCATTCAACAAGTGACCAATGACAAAGTCTGCAGGAAAGCTAAAATTTATTTTATTTATTTTTTATTTTTTTTAATTTAATTTTAGTTTTTTATTTTTTAAATTTTAAAATCTTTAATTCTTACATGCATTCCCAAACATGAACCCCCTCCCACCTCCCTCCCCATAACATCTTTCTGGGTCATCCCCATGCACCAGCCCCAAGCATGCTGCATCCTGCGTCAGACATAGACTGGCGATTCAATTCACATGATAGTATACATGTTAGAATGTCATTCTCCCAAATCATCCCACCCTCTCCCTCTCCCTCTGAGTCCAAAAGTCCGTTATACACATCTGTGTCTCTTTCCCTGTCTTGCATACAGGGTCGTCATTGCCATCTTCCTAAATTCCATATATATGTGTTAGTATACTGTATTGGTGTTTTTCTTTCTGGCTTACTTCACTCTGTATAATCGGCTCCAGTTTCATCCATCTCATCAGAACTGATTCAAATGAATTCTTTTTAATGGCTGAGTAATACTCCATTGTGTATATGTACCACAGCTTTCTTATCCATTCATCTGCTGATGGACATCTAGGTTGTTTCCATGTCCTGGCTATTATAAACAGTGCTGCGATGAACATTGGGGTACATGTGTCTCTTTCAATTCTGGTTTCCTCGGTGTGTATGCCCAGAAGTGGGATTGCTGGGTCATAAGGTAGTTCTATTTGCAATTTTTTAAGGAATCTCCACACTGTTCTCCATAGTGGCTGTACTAGTTTGCATTCCCACCAACAGTGTAGGAGGGTTCCCTTTCTCCACACCCTCTCCAGCATTTATTGCTTGCAGATTTTTGGATCACAGCCATTCTGACTGGTGTGAAGTGGTACCTCGTTGTGGTTTTGATTTGCATTTCTCTAATAATGAGTGATGTTGAGCATCTTTTCATGTGTTTGTTAGCCATCCGTATGTCTTCTTTGGAGAAATGTCTATTTAGTTCTTTGGCCCATTTTTTGATTGGGTCGTTTATTTTTCTGGAATTGAGCTGCATAAGTTGCTTGTATATTTTTGAGATTAGTTGTTTGTCAGTTGCTTCATTTGCTATTATTTTCTCCCATTCCGAAGGCTGTCTTTTCACCTTGCTTATATTTTCCTTTGTTGTGCAGAAGCTTAAATAATTTCAAGATTTGTATGGAAATACAAAAACCTCGAATAGCCAAAGCAATCTTGAGAAAGAAGAATGGAACTGGAGGAATCAACTTGCCTGACTTCAGGCTCTACTACAAAGCCACAGTCATCAAGACAGTATGGTACTGGCACAAAGACAGACATATAGATCAATGGAACAAAATAGAAAGCCCAGAGATAAATCCACACACATATGGACACCTTATCTTTGACAAAGGAGGCAAGAATATACAATGGAGTAAAGACAATCTCTTTAACAAGTGGTGCTGGGAAAACTGGTCAACCACTTGTAAAAGAATGAAACTAGATCACTTTCTAACACCGCACACAAAAATAAACTCAAAATGGATTAAAGATCTAAATGTAAGATCAGAAACTATAAAACTCCTAGAGGAGAACATAGGCAAAACACTCTCAGACATAAATCACAGCAGGATCCTCTATGATCCACCTCCCAGAATTCTGGAAATAAAAGCAAAAATAAACAAATGGGATCTAATTAAAATTTATTTTAAAATAAAAGATAGAGACAATTTCTTAACAATTGTCCTAGTGATCTGAATTCCATTCTCAGCTCTGCAAAGGGACCTCATCGTTTCATGTTAGGTGAATCACTTAATCTTTCTGAACAATCCAAATATCTTGACAGTAATTATATGTTAGGTCCCAGAGGAAATTTGTGGGGATGAACTTAAATTTCTTTCTCTGCCAAAATGAACAGGAGAGATCAGGAAATTGTCTTTACGTATTATTTTATGTAAAAGATAAACAAAGAATGGAATTTACTTTTTCTAAGAACATTTCAGTTTAAAAGTAAAATTCAATTTTTTCAACATTTTCAAAGTTCATGTAAAATTCCATGGACCTTAATCTTTTCCTGATTAGTATTTGCATGAAAAATATAGATTATTTTCTGGTATATGTTAAGGCAAATCTTTTCTCACTTTATTAGGTCAAATCAAAGGAAGATTTTAATTTCTTTCTCTTCAATGTTAATTCAGCATTTCTCAAGTATGGTGATTTTTCTAAGGGGGGAATATCATAATTAAATATTCCTCTGCCACAATTAATATTTAAGATCCAGTTAAACTAATTGCAATACAATATTATTCAGCCATAAAAAAAGAATGGAATTGTGCCATTTGCAAAGACAAGGACGGACCTAGAGTCTGTCATACAGAATGAAGTAAGTCAAAGAGAAAAACGAATATCATATATTAATATATATGTGGAATGCAGAAATATATGGCTAAGATGAACGTATGTGCAAAGCAGAAATTGCAACACAGACATAGAGAATAAATGTATGGACACCAAGGCAGGAGGGGGATGAACTGGGAAATTGGGATTGACATATTTACACTATTGATAATAAAGTAGAAGTTCTCCTCTAAGATGTTGGATCCGACGTGCCCATAGTCAGCTCTCTAGCTTTATCTTTATCCTTGTCCTATTCAAACTGGATGCTAGGTTATACTGAATTGCTCACAGGTCTCCTCACAGCTTGACTTTTCTTGTTGATGCCATGCCCACTCTTTAACTCACATTCCCTTCCCCTTTCCTACAGCCTTCCTCTTTCTCTTGCTTATTTGTGTTAACTTGGACTTGAAGCTACCAGTACAGATACTTGTTCAGTATAGATATCAGGTCACCCCGGAGCCCTCCACCATTTTTCTGCTGCTTCCTATACCACTGCCACCTATGCTGGGTACCCTTTTTTTCCCCTTTGGCTAAGATGGATCTTCACTGCTACATGCGTATTGTCTCTAGTTGTGGTGAGCAGGGGCTACTCTCCAGTAATGGTGCACAGGCTTCTTGTTGCAGAGCATGGGCCCTGGTGTGTGGGGCTTCAGTGGGTTTTGGCTTTGGGGCTTAGATGTCCTACAGCATGTGGGATCTTAATCCCCTGACCAGGGATTGAACCTGTGCCCCCCACATCGGGAGTGTGGATTCTTAACCACTGGACAGCCAGGGAAGTCCCTTGGGCACCCTTTTCAAAGCCCCTAAAATCTCCTTTGCTTATCTCTGTCATCATATTTGGTGGCCCTTACAGCTATGTGGCAGTGTCCCTTATTAACCTTGACCTCCTTGAGCACAGGCATTATCTTTTTCATCATTGCTACATGGATGCCACGCTCAATACCTGACAGGCAGTTGGTAGGGATAACATATTTGCTAAAACAATACTTTGGAGCATCAATAAAATGGCCTCTAAAAGGACACAATTAAGTTACAGAGGTAGGGGTTACATTGAGGGAAGAAAGGTGAATCAGCACTACCAGAATGCTATGATTTGAGAAAAAAGTGTTCCCCAAAAGTCTCTTTCCTTATAATATTAATATTACGAGGTTTTTTTCCTGTGGAATGAGGCATTCAAAAAGCACCAGTTAAAATGTAAATGGGTTGCCTACAAGGCATTAATATATCAATTCATTAACATCCACTGTCAAATAACAGAGAGTATACTTGAGTTTAAAGAAATGGGTCTCGAAATAGCTAAGTTTAGATCATATAATTTACCCAGGCATAAGCTATTGCCCCAGGGGGAAAAGAGTGGTGGGTTGCCCAGCAAAGGCTAAGTATGAAAGAGTTTAATGGGGAAGCCATGAAAATAAATGTCAATTTCAAGAGCATGTTTAAACTTGACTGTAGAAAAAGCAAGAAGAATTTTGAAATCTTAATGCAGCAAATAGGAGTTTTCAATTTTCCTTCTGTTCTTTCTCATCACCCTTTCATATTCACTTCCTGCTGCAACACAAGTGATCACAGAAACACTGTCGGCTTGTGTCACAGAGTAGCCTGCATGTTCTGCTTACCCATCAGAGGCCTCTGCCTCATGTCAGCGTTTGAGACTTGCTATGAAATAATACAGGAGTGCCAACCTCTGGATTCCGGGCTTCTTGCCAGCTACTCCCTTGTATTTCTCCATCTACAACAACAATGAGGATCCATCCATCTGCTGCCCCTGACCTTGTTACTTTCCTTTCCTTCATTTTCTTCCAGCTTACAGCATGTCCTGAAGCAAAAAAAAAAAAAAAAAAAAAGATTTATAATCACTGGCTATACTCTTTCTTCTACAACTAAAAACTACAATTAAGAATGTGGTAGAATGTAAGATTTCCCTTTACCTGAGTAACAATGATCATACATGGTGAGGTGAACATCAAGGGGTAGGACAAATGGGGAGATTAAGACTGACATATATACACTACCATGTGTGAAACAGCTAATGGGAACTTGCTGTAAAGCAGAGGGTGCTGAGCTCAGCTCAGCTCTGTGATGACCTAAAGGGGTGGAATCCAGGATGGATGACAGGGAGATCCCAGAGGGAGGGGATATACGTACACATATGACTGATTCACTTCATTGTACAGCAGAAACTAACACAACATTGTAAACCAATTATACTCTAATGAAAAATTAAAAAAAAAAAGATATAGCAACCTAAGTTTCCATGGATGAATTTTGTAACATATAGCCTTAGCAAACAGCAAAGCATTTTCTTTTATTTTTGCTTATGCATGCCCTTCCAACATTCTTTTTCCTGTGGAGCCAGGCTTTCATTCCGGAAAAGCCAACAGAAAATGTTAATAGTAAAGATAAAAGTTAATTTTTGGCAACATCTAAAGTGGCTCCAGGTCAGGAAGCAACAGTTAGAACTAGACATGGAACAATAGACTAGTTCCAAATAGGAAAAGGAGTACGTCAAGGCTCTATATTGTCACCTTGCTTATTTAACTTATATGCAGAGTACATGATGAGAAATGCTGGGCTGGAAGAAACACAAGCCACAAGCTGAAATCAAGATTGCTGCGAGAAACATCAATAACCTCAGATATGCAGATGACATCACCCTTATGGCAGAAAGTGAAGAGGAACTAAAAGCCTCTTGATGAAAGTGAAAGAGGAGAGTGGAAAAGTTGGCTTAAAGCTCAACATTCAGAAAAATAAGATCATGGCATCTGGTCCCATCACTCCATGGGAAATAGATGGGGAAACAGTGGAAACAGTGCCAGACTTTATTCTTCTGGGCTCCAAAACCACTGCAGATGGTGACTGCAGCCATGAAATTTAAAGACGCTTACTCCTTGGAAGGAAAGTTATGACCAACCTAGATAGCATAGTGAAAAGCAGAAATATTACTTTGCCAACAAAGTTCCATCTAGTCAAGGTTATGGTTTTCCAGTGGTCATGTACGGATTTGAGAGTTGGACTGTGAAGAAAGCTGAGTGCCAAAGAATTGATGCTTTTGAACTGTGGTGTTGGAGGAGACTCTTGAGAGTCCCTTGGGCTGCAAGGAGATCCAACCAGTCCATCCTAAAGGAGAGCAGTCCTGGGTGTTCATTGGAAGGACTGATGCTAAAGCTGAAACTCCAATACTTTGGCCACCTCATGTGAAGAGCTGACCCATTGGAAATGACCCTGATGCTGGGAGGGATTAGGGGCAGGAGAAGGGGATGACCAAGGATGAGATGGCTGGATGGCTTCACCAACTCAATGGACATGGGTTTGGGTAAATTCCAGGAGTTGGTGATGGACAGGGAGGCCTGGTTGGTGTGCTGCAGTTCACGGGGTAACAAAGTGTCAGACATGACTGAGTGGCTGAACTGAACTGAACTGAAAGTGGCTCCAGAGTCAAATCTAGATATAAACTTAATGAATTAAGATCCAGGCTCCTTCACCAATCAGCTGGCAAAACTTAACAGCTTATGAAACTAACATCAATGAATTTCTCCAAGTTTTTGTTTCTTGATGTATAAAATGGACTTCAGGTCAGTGGCCATCCTCCAAGTGATGAGATTATTCTCTGGCAAATATCAGCACAAGGTGAGGCTACAACATATGCAAATTGTCACAACTGGATTAGCAATTGTATCAATGGTCCGTTCTAATCTCAACTCAATGATGACTTGATAGTGTAAAATTTGGCAGGTCTTTTAAGTGTCTAAATCAGCACTGCCCCCAAAGACCATTAATAGATTATCTACTCCTTTACAAAGCGCTTCTAAAGAGCTGTCACACGGAAAGTTGAAGGAAATCCTGAATTTTTGGAAAGACGTTTGCAATTATTGAAATATCAAGGGAAATTAACTAGGTAAAAATGCATAAACATTTGCTTCCTTTCATTTGCACCTATATCTTAGTTTTCCAGGTATACAAAGATAATAATTTAATTAAATCCTACAAGTTTTCTGAAAACATCTTTGTGATAATCAAAAATATGAACAAGAGACTTCATTCTACTCAAGAAGATTATGTCCAATCTAAAATTCTACTTTTAAATACTGATAAGCATAGACACAGGCAACATACTCTAAAGAGGAGCATAAGCTCTGAAGCTTCTTGAAATCCCTGCTTCATCATTTGTCTCTCTGCCTCTATTTTCTTATCTGTGAAATGGGTATAATAAAACTGTATCAATGGATGTGTTACATGATTTACTTAACTTATTAACTTATTTAGCTGATACATTCCAAGGTCTTAGAAGAATGGGTGCAGATAATAAATATCATAAAATCAGTTAAATTATAAAATGAATATCAGGCAGCAGTTGAGAAGTGCTGTAGCAGCAGTAATGGAGAACGTAACAGAAACAGAGGATGGGACCATCTACATTCTGGAAGAAAACACATGATATAAAATAAGATAGATCATTTAAGTACCCAGAATTTAATACAATTTTATATCATGTATATTACTATTACAATAGTATAAAAGGACATCTAATTAAAAATATATCATAACATTATGCTTTATTTAATATGAGTTTTAAAATCCAGTAACATGAGTTTGGAGATAAACCACTTGCTATTTTCTACCTGTGTGACCTTGACCAAGTTACTCAAACTCTGTTTTTCTGTCTCCTTGGTTGCAAAAAGGGAATAATAACACCTGTCTCAAAGGAATGTTGAGAGGATTAGGTACATTAATTGATGCAAAGTGCTTAGAAGAAGACCTGATGCGTGGTAAATATTCAGTAAATGTTATTAAAGGGTATATTTTCATGCACCATTACAGAATTGTATATAAATCACTGTAACCATAGCTTTCAGTTCAATTAATTAGCATCTGTCAACCAGTAACATGATCTATTTAGTATAAACTCACTACCTTGTCATTATCTCTTCTCTTGCCAAGAAAAACCTCAGTGGTCCCAAAAGGTAAGCTACAGTTTACAAGGTGAGGAAATCCAGAAAAGTTTTACTGCAAAAACTAAAACACATACTGTTAAAAAAGAAAAAAAATTAGAACTTCCTTGATCTGCCCTTGAGCAAGAGTGGAAGAGAAGCGACTATATTTTCTCACTAAATTAGCTCTAGCTGGAATTGAAGAAATTGTGTCATCATTTTAAAATATTGAGGAAATAATAAGGTACAGTGTGCTTTCTGACAGAGTTTTGATGTGTCCTTATTCCACAAATATTTTTCAGCATAGGAAGGGTGTCAAAGGGTCCTTGCCAAACCCTTCTATGTTATATATCTTCCCAACTTGCAAAGAGAAAAAGCGCCACTATAATAACCATACTGAAATTTCATTTCTGATTTTTTTCCTCTCATACTTTTTCCCACTTAGTATTGCAGTACTTTAAAAGAACTGCAAGTTGCTTTTTTTTTTTTTCAGGAAGATTCTTTTCTCCTATTTAATAGTTCTATTAATTTTAATTTAAAGTTATTGATGCCCTACTTATGTCTGACACTAAGTAAAGGGTCGTTGAGTATGGGAGGGGTGTATGTTGGCATGAACTTCCCCATGGAGATAATACCTGAGCTGAGTCTTAACAAATAAATATTGGGAAGAATTTTGAGACAATGTGAGGAAATGAACTGAGGAGTTTACAACAGTCCATTTAAAAAGCAAATAGTTCAATATTACTAAATTGCAAGGGAAAAAAGTAGCTGATATCATGTAGGAAATTAATAGGATCCAAGTCACATGTGACTATATGACTTCTAAAGAACTTACTGTTCACTCAGTAAGAGACAGGAAGTCACAGAAACAATGAAATTGACCTGGAGTAATTCAAAATCAGAGACATTACTTTGCCACTAAGGTCTGTCTAGTCAAGGCTATGGTTTTTCCTGTGGTCATGTATGAATGTGAGAGTTGGACTGTGAAAAAGGCAGAGCACCGAAGAATTGATGCTTTTGAACTGTGGTGTTGGAGAAGACTCTTGAGAGCCCCTTGGACTGCAAGGAGATCCAACCAGTCCATTCTGAAGGAGATCAGCCCTGGGATTTCTTTGGAAGGAATGATGCTAAAGCTGAAACTCCAGTACTTTGGCTACCTCATTCGAAGAGTTGACTCATTGGAGAAGACTGTGATGCTGGGAGGGACTGGGGGCAGGAGGAGAAGGGGATGACAGAGGATGAGATGACTGGATGGTATCACTGACTCGATGGATGTGAGTCTGAGTGAACTCCGGGAATTGGCGATGGACAGGGAGACCTGGCGTGCTGCGATTCATGGGGTCGCAAGGAGTGGGACACGACTGAGCGACTGAACTGAGCTGAACTGAACTGAAGAGTGAAGGTGAGATATATATGTGAGAGAGAGATCACTTTGTTACGAGACTGGAGAATGGAGGATAGACACGGGGTGGAGGAAAAAACATATTGCAAGAAGTAGCAATAGATCATATAAAAGAAGAGCATCTTAACTGAAGAAGTGGCACTAAGGATAAAAAGAAAGGGATTGTTATTGGAAAGCTTTGTAGAGGCAAGATTTGCTACACTGTTGGTGGGAATGTAAACAGCGCAGCCACTGTGTAAAATAGTACGGAGGTTTCTGCTGCTGCTGCTGCTAAGTCGCTTCAGTCATGTCTGACTCTGTGCAACCACATAGATGGCAGCCCACCAGGCTCCCCCGTCCCTGGGATTCTCCAGGCAAGAACACTGGAGTGGGTTGCCATTTCCTTCGCCACTGCATGAAAGTGAAAAGTGAAAGTGAAGTCTAATAAAAAGCTAAAAATAGAACTACCATCAGTTCAGTTCAGTTCACTTCAGTCGCTCAGTCGTGTCTGACTCTTTGCGACCCCATGAATTGCCATGAGACCCAGCAATTCCACTTCTGGCTATATATCTAAAAAAGCAAAAAACACGAATGCAAAGAGAGACACACACCTCAGTGTTCATAGCAGCATTTATAATTGCCACAATATGGAAGCAATCTAGGTGTCCATCAACAGTTGAATGGATAAAGAAGATGTGGTATATAACACACACACATACACACACACACACACACACATATTACATGCACTGAAATACTACTCAGCCATAAAAAGAACAAAATTTTTGCCATTTTCAGTAACATGGATGGACTTGGAGGACATTTTGCCAGAAGTAAAATAAATCATACAATGAAAGACAAATTCTATATGATAGTACTTATATATAGAATCTAAAAAGTACAATGAAGTAGTGAATATAACAAAAAAGAAGCAGACTCACAAATATAGAGGACAAACTAAACCAGTGAGGAGAGGCAATATCAAGGCAGGGAAAAAGAGTTACAAGCTATTAGGTATACAAACAGCTACGAGGATATATTGTATAACACAGGGAATCATGTCACTATTTTATAATAGCTATAAGTGAAGCATAACCTTAAAATTGCATGTATCTGTAATATATAATACTGTATAAGAACTCTACTTAAATTTAAATTAATAAATAAATATGAAATTTTTAAGATTGGAAAAAAAAAGGCATGGTGATTATTTAGAGTAAAGGAGAGGAGGATGTGGAGAAGACTCACAGAATTTGGACCTGGGAGGCCACATGACTCTGTACCACCTTCAGAGATAGACAGGATAACAAGGGAAAAAAGGACCTTTGGAAGGAAGGTACAGATGACGGACATATCATGTCTTCACAGTCTGTTTAAAATCAAGTGGAGATACCCACTCAGTGGTTAGATATCTGAATTTGGAAGTCAGAACGGGTGCTTGTGTAACCAGCATTATGGGATACAGATAAGCTCTTTGTAAGAGTGTGACTAGAATATGAGAATAAAAAGGTTAAAAATATTAAAGTGATTACCAGAAGCACAGAATCCAACAAAGGAGGTTAGGAGGCAATGGGTGAGGAGGGATGAACAGAGCCAGGTACGTAATCTGGCTGTCATAGAAGCCAGTAGAAGAAAGGATTTCAAGAAGGAAGAAATTAACAATGACAATACAGCAATGAGTTTGAGTAGGAAATAAGTGTCTAACATATTTGACAGTTTGTAGTTTATGGGTGATAATATTTAACAAGAAAAGCTTAAGTGAAATGATTTGGTCATTTGAGGAAGCGAGAAAATTAAATGGAACAAGTGAGAACCAATCATTGAAAAGATTTGGATGATAAATGAAAAAAGGTTGGTAACTAGAGGACTACAAGGATGTGTGAGGAGTATGGGATAGCTAAGCATTAGTACAGTCAATAAGATGACCCAATAGACAGAGTTTTAAAACGTTAGAAAAGCTTGAGATAACTTAAAAATTGTCATAGAAAAAATTGCCCTGGACAAAGTTAAACAGGTCAGAAGGACTTCATTCAAGGCAATAGAGAGAAAGACCAGAACTCAGTTTGAGCTCAACTCCACTGTAACAAAGGACTGGAAATTTTGGAAGGTCTGGGGAAGGGAAATCATCGGCCATCGATTCACAGATTTTATACCAAAGGAAAGTAAACTTTCTCATATTTCATCAGAGGAGGTAGTTTTACAACTTGAAGCAAGACTCTCACCAAGCCACAGAAACTGAGATATGGGACTATTTCCTGTGATGATTACATTTCAAAGGAATGCCACTCAAGTCCTTGAGAAAGATATGCCCAAGTTGTAAAACTGGCAAGAAGTTTTAAAAAGATTTGCATCATGGAGGAGCAGAGAAAGTATTTACAGTTATGAGCTTCATAAAGTAGATGCTCTAAGAAAATGGAGGCCAGTGGCCGAAGGTCAGAAAGAAGCCTTTCCAGAGGTTCGTCAAGCTGAGAAGAATGTTAAGGTCAGCTAGGTCAATCTAAAGACTGAGTCGCTGTTGAAGACTGAAAAGAATGAGATCAAGGGTAATGTTGGAGCTGACAAAATTAAAACCAGGAAGTGTCCACCGTCAGGTGAACCTATTGTACTGGAGGTGAGGTTAGGGTGGATAAAAGTCAGTCTGCAGGGACGGAACACACAGTTGAGAGAATTCAAGCCTGGGAATCTCAGTTTTCTCAACAAAGTAGAAATAAAGAGAAATAAAATGACCTTCAGTTCCGTTCAGTTCAGTTGCTTAGTCGTGTCCAACTGTTTGTGACCCCATGGACTGTAGCACACCAGGCCTCCCTATTCATCACCAACTCCCAGAGTTTACTCAAACTCATGTCCATTGAGTCGGTGATGCCATCCAACCATCTCATCCTCTGTCGTTCCCTTCTCCTCCTGCCTTCAATCTTTCCCAGCATCAGGGTCTTTTCCAATGAGTCAGTTCATCGCATGAAGTGGCCAAAATATTGGAGTTTCAGCTTCAGCAACAGTCCTTCCAATGAATATTCAGGACTGATCTTCTTTAGGATGGACTGGGTGGATCTCCTTGACCTTACGAAATCATAGGACTGGGTGAGTGGAATCAGTTCCTTCTTGGGAAATGGAAGAAGCAAAGATAAGGAAAACCTTCCAATGGTGTGGAGAGGGTAGTTAATCAAACCATGTCCCCTTGAATTATAAAAAGGCATTTATATAAAGAGAAACACAATGCTTTCCCAAAAAAAGCTATTGCCCATGATCCCAGCAGCATTTACAAAGGGCCTACTATGCCTCCCAACTGTCATTATCTTGGTCACCATCTTCAAAGTGCTACACGACTATATTTTTTCCTTTTTTTTTTTTGGCTAATGATGGTTTATAGTTCAGATTTTGTAAATCTTCTGTGTCAAAACCACTATACAGATTTCTTGCCAGAGTGCTCCCTCTGAGTACAGAGTATGAAGAAGAGGCATCAAATTTTCTTACTAGCTTTTCTGAGCTTTAGTTATCACAGCAACGCTAGATCTGTGCATTTCCATGCTTCTTTTCACAGTGCATTAACTTTAAAATAACATCTAAGTCCTTATCTAGCTATTTTCACTTTTTACTTTCTTCTTTTGCCAGCCAATGAATTGTTCAACTTTTCAGTCTCTCTCTTGGGACTCTACTTTCATTGACTATAAGAGTTATTAAGATCTGTGTATTTGATTTTTATCCTCATTTAGATCTGTTTCTATTTCTCGGGTAACTTTTTCTGAGCACAATTCCAATTATTCTATTTCTGTACTGTCCTTTCTTTGTACCAAAACTTGATTTTGTTCCTTCTTATTCTCATGTAATGGAAGCTTGGACAATACTTGTTATTTTCTTGTCATGGTTATTCACGATGTTTTTTTTTAAGGTTTTCATGGCCTGAGATTAAAATCTACTTGCAAGTTTTAAATACATATTCCATTTCTAGAGGAATTTGGGGGTTTTTGTTTTGTTTTCCCCCTGGAAATTTCCTCACAGTTATTCTTTAAGTAATGCTTTTACTCATACATGAAACTACATTCCATAAACATATTTTAAATTTCATATCTTTATTTATATAAATATCAAAATGATTTTTTTTAATCTTTCTTCTTTCAATTATTTTATTTGAATGTAAGGAAGAGACGGGATTAGGTAATTCACAAGGCCCTTCACATTTTTTTAATATAAATTGGTGTGATTTTTTTTAATATAAATTTACTTATTTTAACTGGAGGCTAATTACTTTACAATATTATATTAGTTTTGCCATACATCAACATGAATCTGCTACAGGTGTACACGTGTTCCCCATCCTGAACCCCCCTCCCACCTCCCTTCCCGTACCATCCCTCTGGGTCATCCCAGTGCACCTTCACGTCTTAAAAAATTCTTTGTTATAAAAATGTTTCTAAACTTTATCTTGATATTTAGATTCAGCTTCTTTTGCTGAGTTAGACCTCAGGAGAGTAATCAATGGCCAATCAGTGATGACTTGAAGGCTTCCCAGACTTTGACATGCTTCACACTGACCTGTCCTGATAACCTCTCTCCCCCAAACTGGATGAAATTGGAATTATGACTGTGCTTCCTTAGGTATAAAATGTAACTTTATATCTCTGAAATTCCAACAGCTGTAAAGAGCAGGTTGCTAGGCCAGGAGTGAAATTCATGCCTTCAAGTCTGTTGGAGTGGGGATGTGGATACAAAGATACTAATGGGAAAGATATTTTCTTTAAAAGAGACCAACTGGATCAAGTGTTAAAGTCAAGTCTAGAGTTAGTCTCACTTCTATATTATAGATATGAATATTTATTATGATATTAAGTTCCATATTCTTTTGGTTGTTAACCTATCAACCTAATACTATGATGTGTGAAAACAGATTGCCTTTTTCTGGAGGTTAAATGGTTTTGCACTGAGAACAAAAGACAAGCATATTTAGCCCTTCTATTCAAATCACACTTGAATAGATTACTGAAAGGTTTTCTTCAATGTATGCTCTTAAGTTTTTATTAGAGTATTTACTCTCACTTTAATAACAGGAGTACAACTTCAACATAAAAAAAACAAAGGCATTGCATTTCCCTTAGTAAATAAATGAGCACATTAAAAAAAAAAAAAAGACAGCCACTTTTGTGGTCAACAGCAGTGAAATTTGTGCACCTCCTCTAAAAAAATATTTCTGAAAATTGAAAACCACTAATTATCGCACTGCAAAAGATAACCCTTTACCTAAACAGGTGAAGCAGATTCCAGACAGTAAGATAACCCTAAAAGGAGGAAATAAATAGCAGCTAAACAAGGAAAGTAGGGTATTGCAGTAATTATTTTTTTCATCCTGGTGGCGCTAATTAATCAAATATCTAGACATTAAAATCAACATTTATTTGTTAGAACACCAGCCATGAAATATTTATTGTCCAGATTTGGTCTTTTAAACAATGGAAAACAATTTTTGTGCTTTACGCTGAAGACTTATAGTTTAAAGTCAACAATATCAATAGTAAGTATTTGTGTATTTTGATCTCACAAATTCCCAGTATTCCCTAGTGCATTCATGAGTCAAAAGACATTTCTGTTAGACATAAAAACTGACCGAGGACATAATTGTTCACTTATGTTTAAACTAAATGAAGAATAAACTATTGATACTATGTATAATATAGACAACTAATGAGAACCTACTGGATAGTTCCGGGAACTCTATTCAATGCTCTGTGATAACCTAAATGGGAAGGAAATCCAAAGAAGAGGAGATAAATGTATATATATGGCTGATTCACTTGCTGTACAGTAGGAACTAACACAACAGTGTACTTCAATAAAAATTAATTTTAAAAGGAAAAATAATAAATAATAATATCAAGTATTTGTGTGTTTGAATCCTATGGAATTACCAGTGTTCCCCAGCGCACTCATGTTGCACACAAGCCACTTTTGTTTAACATAAAAAACTGACAGAGCGCCTAACTGCCCACTTAAAGTTAAAGTAAATGAAGAGCAATTTCTTCCTTTTTTTATGTTAAAAAAATATACACTCTCATGTTTTCTTTCCCTGTTCCACTGGGCCATCTCGCACTGACCCAGAGGTCCAGCGAAGCTCTAAGCCTGTGAGATCATGTGAGTGTGCTCAGTAGCTCAGTTGTGTCCGACTCTTTGCCAGCCCATGGGCTGTAGCCCGCCAGGCTCCTCTGTCCATGGGGATTCTCCAGGCAAGAATACTGCAGTGGGTGGCCATGCGCTCCTCTACGGTATCTTTCCAATCCAGGGATCAAACCCGGGTCTCCTGCATCTCCTAGGAGTCATCATTTCGACATCTCAAATTGTGTAAAGGAATAATCTTTGATGGCAATTTTACTACCTATGATAGTACTGTAAAGATATATAAGCATTTCACTACTATCAAGGTACACAAACGTGTGCGTAACACTCTGTATGAAGGGTGGCACTGTTGCTTAATGTCACCCACAAATGGTGGCATGTTTTAAAAGTCCTCTTTTCCCTGTCCAGTGAAATACTTAGGCTTGCCATGGTGCTTATGTTACCTAAAGCTGATATTCTAAAGTCAGTGCATATGAAAATTATATCTGAACAAAATTTCCTAAAAAATAGTTTATGAAGTGTTTAAATTGGAGAAGGGGATATCTTTCAGTCACCTGATGCTCTCAGCACTGGGTGAAATGATTACAGCAGTGAGCTTGCTTTTAGGAATGGTTCTGTGAAAGAGTATATTTCTTTGCACTTTGAGAACATGGTGGGTGCCTGAAGATGGAGATGCTCTTCCTAGAAGATGCCTAGGACTACAGCTGCATCCCAGCTCCCCAGTCACTTTCACTCCAGAGTATGTTCTCATCATATCGCTCATACTTTTGGAAGGGCATGTTTCCCATTCTTGCTCTTTTCCTCTCTCAACCTCCAAATAGGAGCCCTTGGATTCTGTCATTTAAATGTTACATGCTATTGACTGGCCTAGACCTCAACATGCACTTTCAGCTTCTTCTTCTGGCAAATGGTACACTATCTTGGCTCAGAAAACAGCGGTCTGTAATGCATATAGGTGGAATCTAGGAAAATGGTATAAATTTGCAAAATAGAAATAGTGACACAGAGGTAAGGAACAAACATATGGATACTAAGGGGGAAAGTTTGGCTGGGGTAGGATGAATTAGGAGATTGAGCTTGAAATATATACACTATTGATAATTATGTATAAAATAGGTAACTAATGAGAACCTACTGTGTAGAACAGGGAACCCTACTCAGTGCTCTGTGCTGACCTAAATGGGACAGAAATGCAAAAAAGAGGGGATATATATGTATACATATAGCTGATTCATTTTGCTATATAGCAAAAACACAACAGTGTAAAGCAATTATATGTCAATAATTTTTGAAGAGTCATCTGCCTTGCCTACAACATGTTTTGCACATGTGTGTTCAGTTGCTTCAGGTATGTCCGAATCTTTTTGACGCTATGGGTAGCCCCCAGGCTCCTCTATCCATGGGATTCTCCAGGCAAGAATACTGGAGTGGGTTGCCATGCCCTCCTCCAGGAGATCTTCCTGACCCAGGGATGGAATCCACGTTTCTTAAGGCTTCTGTATTGGCAGGTAGGTTCTTTACCACTATCTGCAGTCTAAAAACAAAGTCTACCTGCAAGCTTAGCCGCCATCATGTCCTGTATGCCAGGACCAGGACTGTGCTAAACCTTTGGAGGCTTGCTCCAGCATGATTTCTCTCCATTTTCTTGCACCTCTCTGCCTTTATCTTGTCAAGCAGCAGGACAAAATAAAGAGGACAAATCCCACTGTCCTCCTAGAGAATTCACCCTGGGTAGGAACTAAATAGCTTGCCTATGGTGGGCCAAACACACTCCATAGACTGCATATCTAGGCATGCACAGGGAAGACTAATCTGCTTTGTCTCTCGGCTCCTTTTCAAAAGGGGTTTATCTTAAGCCTCTGCTGGTCACGGCAATCTACACTTAAAATAGTGCATTGCCAGCCATCACCCCCATCCTGAACACATAGGGGAAGAATGAATTTAAGTGGTATTGTGCCAGAAAAGACAGAAATGGGAGGCTTTTACATTCCCAGCATGAATAAAGCGGAAAGTGAACACAAAGTCATTTTATACTTCAATTTTGCTTTTCCATTTCTCTCAATGTTGCTGTTCCCTAGATATTCCCAATATTAGGACAGCTACTATTACAGTCAGTAGCAACTGGACTTGACCCATTTAGATTGCCACTGTCAGACAAGTTAATGTCATTCATAACCTGGACCGCAAACAATTGGTGATTCCAGAGAATAGAATTTTCTCTAGCATGAGGGCTGCCAGATATTGCTCTTCATGGGTTTCTAGGCTGGCATCTGTTCCCCTACCTCATAAAGATGCTCATGGATGCTCTCCCTCCCTCTAGGCAGGAAAAGATATCTCACAACACTTTTTGCTTAAAGAAAAATGCCTGATGATGGGGATTGCATTCACAATGCAATTTGAAATTGTGGTAACTAAAAGAGATGTAAAAATTATCCATCTATATCTCTGGTTACTTGCAACTTTCTCATCTCTAAAATAATATTGATCCTAAGAAGAAAACATTCTGTAGAAAATAACAAGAACTCTTTTTCTTAAAAAAAAAAAAAAAGCTTAGAGCTTTGAGGTTAGAAGAAGTACACATACAGTAATTATTTTTAATGTTTGAAATTTACTCTTATATAGGCTAATCCCCTCTATTCACACAAAATAAACTCTGGGCTTTATTTCAATTAAATTCTGATTTGGGTAAATTAAAATTTCATGTTATGTTTTTCAATAGTCTTTGCCACATGATTTAGCATACAGGTATGATATAGGGAAATATGTATAGGCAAATGTAACAGAGTAACTGGAAAATTTTAATGGGGTTTCTAATACAAAAACTTCAGAATGTTAGAACACCACTAACAAAACATTTGGGTAAGTTTTGCTCTTCAAAAAGAGGGTATTATAAAAGCAACAGATCTAATAAGGCTACTTTTGTTGCAAAAAAAGAGAGAGAGAGAGAGAGAAAAGAAAGAGACAGAAAGAAATGAGTAGTTCAGATATTGGTGTTTGTAACAAGCAGCAAGGGAATTGAGAACCCTCTGAAATTGCAATGCCCAAAGTCCTAATGCAGCCATTCTCAAGGAAGATAAGAGTGGGAGGAGGAGTGTGGATTTAGCATAGCTGCAATAGTCTTAGCAAAAAAGAAAGGCATAGATTTCATTCTCAGTTCATACCATTAAGCTGATTAAATTACATTCTGATTGTTGTCTTTCTTTCCCACTAAAAATAACTTTCTTCTCTTACTTCCTGCTCCCCAGTGACTTCAACTTTTATGTGAAACATCATACATTTTTTAGGCTCAACTACCTCCCACTGAGTCTTCCCTGGTGAATCAGTCCATAAAGAATCTGCCTGCAAAGAGGAAGACCTGGGTTCAATCCCTGGGTCAGAAAGATCCCCTGGAGAAGGAAATGGCAACCCACTCCAGTATTCATGCCTGAAGAATTCCATGGACAGAGGAGCCTGGTGGATACAGTCCATGGGGTCACAAACAGTCAGACACAATGAGTGACTAACACTTTCACTTTCAGTTCCCATGAACTAGCAGTTGTATCTCATAAAACTCAAATTACTACATGCTTTTAGTCATCCTAGCAGAGAAAGTCTGATTCAGTTCAGTTCAGTCAGTTCAGTCGCTAAGTCGTGTCTGACTCTCTGCGACCCCATGAATCACAGCACGCCAGGCCTCCCTGTCCATCACTAACTCCCGGAGTTCACTCAGACTGACGACCATCGAGTCAGTGATGCCATCCAGCTACCTCATCCTCTGTCGTCCCCTTCTCCTCCTGCCCCCAATCCCTCCCAGCATCAGAATCTTTTCCAATGAGTCAACTCTTCACATGAGGTGGCCAAAGTACTGGAGTTTCAGCTTTAGCATCATTCCTTCCAAAGAAATCCCAGGGCTGATCTCCTTGCAGTCCAAGGGACTCTCAAGAGTCTTCAACACCACAGTTCAAAAGCATCAATTCTTCGGCGCTCAGCTTTCTTCACAGTCCAACTCTCACATCCATACATGACCGCAGGAAAAACCATAGCCTTGACTAGAAGGACCTTAGTCAGCAAAGTAATGTCTCTGCTTTTGAATATGCTATCTAGGTTGGTCATAACTTTTCTTCCAAGGAGTAAGTGTCTTTCAATTTCATGGCTGCAGTCACCATCTGCAGTGATTTTGGAGCCCAAGAAAATAAAGTCTGACACTGTTTCCACTCTTTTCCTATCTATTTGCCATGAAGTGATGGGACCGGATGCCATGATCTTCGTTTTCTGAATGTTGAGCTTAAGCCAACTTTTTCACTCTCCATTTTCACTTTCATCAAGAGACTTTTTAGTTCCTCTTCACTTTCTGCCATAAGGATGGTGTTATCTGCATATCTGAGGTTATTAAAAGTCTGATTACCTCATCAAATTAATTAGATCTTTGGTTTACTGTACAACATACATGTTAGTTTTTCTTGAAACAAGTGAACAAGTTCTTGAAACTATTTCTATTCCCAGATAGAAATATCTGGGAATTTCCAGTAATTTGGGTTTTATGCAACATATTTCTAAATAATACATGAGACAAAGAAGAAATTTCAGGATAAATAAAATATTTTGAACTAAACAAAAAGGTAAACACAACTTACTAAAATTTGTGGAGACAGTGAAAGCACTGTTTAGAATGAAAGTTATAGCATTGAATGCATATGTTAGAAAAGAAGGCTCTAAAATCTATAATCTAATCTTACAAAAACTTTAAGAGGGAAAGAAGAGCATATTAAATGTGAAGTGAAAAGAAGAAAGTAAGTAACCAGAATGGGAGCAGAAACATATAAAACTGAACACAGAAAATCAATATAGAAAATCAATGAGGCCAAAAGCTATTTTAAAAAAAAATTAATAAGCCTTTAGACAAGGAAACTAAGGAGAAAAATAGAGGATATAAATTACTGAACTAAACTATAGATATGAAAAATGTATATCACTACAGATCCCACAAACATTGAAAGGATAATAAGAAAATCCTATGAAAAAATCTTGGAAAAGGAAATGGAAACCCACTCCAGTATTCTTGCCTGGAGAATCCCATGGACAGAGGACCCTGATGGGCTACAGTCCATGGGGTCACGAGAGTTGGACATGACTTAGTGACTAAACCACCAAACCACAAACAACTCTATGCCTACAACTAATAATCTGTATGAAATGGACCAATGCCTTAAAATATAAATCAGTCAAAACTCACACAAGAAGAGACAATCTTAAGATGTCTATGTCAAAGAAACTGAATCAGCAGTTCCAAAACAGAAAGCCCCAGGCCCAGATGGACTTGCCAGTGAATTCTACAAAATGCTTATGGAAGAAATTATGCCACTTTCTCATAATCTCTCTCAGAGGATAGAAACAGAGGGAACAACCCCTAACTTATTCTGTCAGGTAAGCATTATTCTAATACTAAACCCAAAGACATTACAAGAAACAACAGATGAATATCACTCATGAACACAGAAGAAGTCAACAACGTATCAGCAAATAAAGTCCCAACAATGTACAAAAACAATTATACACCACAACCAAATGGATTTTATCCCACATATGTATACAAAGTTTGTTTCAACATTTAAAATTTAAAATCAATCATATAATAAGTTGAAGAAAAATTACATGATTATATCAATAGAGGAGGAAAAGCATTTGACAAAACCCAACTGCTTATTATGATAAAAATTCCTAATAAACTAAGAATAGAAAGGAACTTCCTCAACTTCATAAAAGATATCTGCAAAAGAAAAAAACGAAAAACAAAAACCACCCATAGCTTACTTCACATTGAGTAATGAAAAGCTCTGTGCTTTCCCAAAAAGATAAGGAACAAGGCAGGATACCCCATCTCACTATTACTTTCATCGTCATACCAGAAGTGTTAGAAAACGCAAGAAGACAAGATAGAAAATAAAACTATTTTGGAAGAAAGATATAAAACTGTCTTTGTTTAAAAATAACATGACTAACTAGGTAGAAGACCTTAAAAAAAATTGACAAAAATAAATCAGCTATGAAGCCATGAAAAGATATGGAGGAACCTTAAATCATATTACTAAGTGAAAGAAGCAAATCTGAAAAGGCAACGTGGTATAATTCCAACTATGACATTCTGGAAAAAAGAAAACTATGAAGACAATAAAATCAGTGACTGCCAGGGCTTGAGAGGGAGGGTGTATGAATAGGTGGAGTAAAGAGAATTTTCATAAGAGAAACTCAAGGTTTTGTTTATTTCTAATAATACATAAGTATATTATATATTAATATATATAATTTAACAAGTGTAATTTTGGTTCGATAGGACATTTGTGATTTTTCTTTTAGTTTACCTTACTTAATATCTCTTTCATTGTAAATTTTTCCTAGACATAGAAAGTATACATACATAGGTATCCATTCTCTCCCAAACTGCCTTCCCATCCAGGCAACCAAATAACATTAAGCAGAGTTGCCTGTGCTATACAGTAGGTCCTTGTTGGTTATAAATCTTAAATATAGCAGTGTGTACATGTCAACCTCAAACTCCCTAACTATCCTTTCCTCCCATACCTCCAGCCTGATGACCAAAAGTTTGTTCTCTAAGTCTGTGGGTCAGTATCAGTTCAGTCAGTTCAGTTAAGTCACTCAGTCGTGTCCAACTCTTTGTGACCCCATGAATCACAGCACACCAGGCCTCCCTATCCATCACCAACTCCCAGAGTTCACTCAAACTCATGCCCATCGAGTCTGTGATGCCATCCAGCCATCTCATCCTCTGTTGTCCCCTTCTGCTCCTGCCCCTAGTCCCTCCCAGCATCAGGGTCTTTTCCAATGACTCAACTCTTCGCATGAGGTGGCCAAAGTCCTGGAGTTTCAGCTTCAGTGTCAGTTCTTCCAATGAACACCCAGGACTGATCTCCTAGGGATGGGGTGGGATCTCCTTTCAGGCCAAGGGACACTCAAGAGTCCTCTCCAACACCACAGTTCAAAAGCATCAATTCTTCAGCGCTCAGCTTTCTTCACAGTCCAACTCTCACATCTATACATGACCACTGGAAAAACCATAGCCTTGACTAGACAGAAGTTTGTTGGCAAAGTAATGTCTCTGCTTTTGAATATGCTACCTAGATTGATCATAACTTTCCTTCCAAGGAGTAAGCATCTTTTAATTTCATGGCTGCAATCACCATCTGTAGTGATTTTGGACCCCAAAAAAATAAAGTCGGACTCTGTTTCCACTCTTTCCCCATCTATTTGCCATGAAGTGATGGGACCAGGTGCCATGATCTTAGTTTTCTGAAAGTTGAGCTTTAAGCCAACTTTTTCACTCTCCTCTTTCACTTTCATCAAGAGGCTTTTTAGTTCCTCTTCACTTTCTGCCATAAGGATGGTGTTATCTGCATATCTGAGGTTATTAAAAGTCTGATTACCTCATCAAATTAATTAGATCTTTGGTTTACTGTACAACATACACGTTAGTTTTTCTTGAAACAAGTGAACAAGCTCTTGGAACCATTTCTATTCCCAGATAGAAATATCTGGGAATCTCCAATAATTTGGGTTTTATGCAACATATTTCTAAATAATACATGAGACAAAGAAGAAATTTCAGGATAAATAAAATATTTTGAACTAAACAAAAAGGTAAACACAACTTACTAAAATTTGTGGAGACAGTGAAAGCACTGTTTAGAATGAAAGTTATAGCATTGAATGCATATGTTAGAAAAGAAGGCTCTAAAATCTATAATCTAATCTTACAAAAACTTTAAGAGGGAAAGAAGAGCATATTAAATGTGAAGTGAAAAGAAGAAAGTAAGTAACCAGAATGGAAGCAGAAACATACAAAACTGAACACAGAAAATCAATATAGAAAATCAGAGGGAGGGAAAGATGGTGGAGGAATAGGACGGGAAGACCACTTTCTCCCTCACAAATTCCTCAAAAGAACATTTCAACGCCGAGCAAACTCCACAAAACAACTTCTGTAGGCTGGCAGAGGACATCAGGCAACCAGAAAAGCAGACCATTGTCTTCAAAAACAGGTAGGAAAAAATATAAAAGACAAGAAAGGAGACAAAGGAGGTGGGGAGGGAGCTCCGTCCCGGGAAGGGAAGCCCGTCCCGGGAAGGGAATTAGAAGAAGAGAGGTTTCCAAACGAGCCTTGGAAACACAGAGGGCAACATAACAGGAAGGAAAAATAGATAAATAATTAAAACCAAGAGATTACAAGCCCAACAGTAACTCCCCAGCGGAAAAGCAGCACAGACGCCTGCATCCGCCATTGGGAAGTGGGGGCAGGGCAGGGACGCGCGGGAGGCGCGGGCTGCAGAGCTTTGTAAGAATCGGGCAGGAACGCCCCACGCGCAACCAGAACGATCTAACTTGGGCTAGCAAACCAGACTGTGGGATAGCTACCACGCGAAAAGCTCAAACATAAGACACCGCCTGGACCAAGCACAGAACAAAGGACAGAGCGGAAAAAGCTGGCTGCAGACCATCCCCCACCGGGGACAGGCAGCCAGAGCCATAAGGACTGGAAAGGGGCAATTGCAGACCCGGAGAGACTTTACCTGCCTAACTGCAAGCAGGCTCTTTTGCTAAGACTTCTGGGGGTGCGGGACAGTCACAATCTGCCTCACGGGGGGTGCCAGCGGTCCACCCAGAAAGCTGAGCAGCAGCGGCGGAAAAGGTGACAAGCCGCGGCGATCGTGCTCGCCAAATTCCTGAGCTACTCGGACCTGGGAAGGGCACAAAGCGCAGTCCCAGCCGAATTTGTGCCTCTGAGGGCTGCCTGAGCAACGAACCTGAGCGGCTTGGACCAGGGAAGTGCACGCAGCCTAGGGCTGGCCCCAGACGGTTCCCGGCTGAGCATGGTAGAGCCGGAGCAGTTTGTGCCCCGCGAGAAAGGACAGGTCAAGCGGGGCTGAGATACTGGGTGCACAGGACGGTGCTATTTGTTTGCAGCATCACCCCTCCCCACAGCGCGACTGAACTAGTGAGCCTAAAAAACCAGCAAACAGAAGAAGTTAAACAGAGGGAACCACCTTGGAAGTGAGCCCACACGGCCCATAACATCAGAGAAGGGCCAGATATTTTTGACTATTTTTAAAATCTTTCCTTTTTTTTTTTTTTTTTTTTGCTTTTTTGTTTTTCTTTTTTCTTTTTTCTTTTTTTTCAAATTTTTTTTAATTGTTTCTCCTCTAATTTTTATTTCTATAACCTATTATTACTATTTTTTAAAAAAAGACTTTTTTTTTTTTAAGGCAAACACCATATATAGTCTTTGGATGGTTGTTGGTGGTTTTTTTTGTTTTGTTTTTTTGTTTGTTTGTTTTTAATAATTCTTTTTTTTTCTTTCTCCCTTTTTCCTTCTGCTTTTCTTTAATATTGTATCTTTGAAAATCCAACCTCTACTCTAGATTTTTAATCTTTGCTCTTAGGTTTTTGTTGTCAATTTTGTACATTTAAAAACCCAAACTTCACTACCCAAGTTTACCTGAGAGCAAGATTACTGGCTTGATCACTCTCTCCTCCTCTGGACTCTCCTTTTTCTCCACCAGGTGGCCTCTGTCTCTTTTCTCCCCCATCTCTTCTCTATCCAACTCTGTGAATCTCTGGGTGTTCCAGACGGTGGAGAACACCTAAGGAACTGGTTACTGGCAGGATTTGTCTCTCTCCTACTCATTCCTCTCTCTTATCCTCCTGGTCACCTCTGTCTACTTCCTCCCTCTCCTCTGCCCCATATAACTCTGTAAATACCTCTGAGCGGTCCAGACTATAGAGAGCACATAAGGAAGTGACTACTGGCTAGCTTGCTCTCTCCTCTTTTGATCTCACCGCATCTCATTCCAGTTACCTCTAACTACCCCCTCCATCTTCTCTTCTCCTTGTAACTCAGTGAACCTCTCTGAGTATCCCTCAATGTGGAGAAACTTTTCATCTTTAACCTAGATGTTTTATCATCGGTGCTGTATAGATGGAGAAGTCTAGAGGCTACTGTAAAAATAAAACTGAAAACCAGAAGCAGGAGGCTTAAATCCAAAGCCTGAAAACATTAGAGAACTCTTGAATTCAGGGAACATTAAGCAATAGGAGCTCATCAAATGCCTTCATACCTACATCGAAACCAAGCTCCACCCAAGGGCCAACAAGTTCCAAAACAAGACATACCACTCAAATTCTCCAGCAACACAGGAACACTCCCCTGAGCTTCAATATACAGGCAGCTCAAAATTATCCCAAAACCTTTGATGTCTCATAACCCATTACGGGTCACTCCACTGCACTCCAGAGAGAAGAAACCCAGCTCCACCCACCAAAACTCCAACACAAGCCTCCCTAACCAGGAAACCTTGACAAGCCACTGATAGAACCCCACCCAAAGTGAGGAAGCTCCATAATAAAGAGAACTCCACAAATTACCAGAATATAAAAAGGCCACCCCAAACGCAGCAATATAACCAAGAGGAAGAGACAGAGGAATACTCAGCAGGTAAAGGAACAGGAGAGTTGCCCACCAAACCAAACAAAAGAGGAAGAAGTAGGGAATCTATCAGAGAAGGAATTCCGAATATTGATAGTGAAAATGATCCAAAATCTTGAAATCAAAATGGAATCACAGATAAACAGCCTAGAGACAAGAATTGAGAAGATGCAAGAAAGGTTTAACAAGGACCTAGAAGAAATAAAAAAGAGTCAAAATATAATGAATAATGCAATAAATGAGATCAGAAACACTCTGGAGGCAACAAATAGTAGAATAACGGAGGCAGAAGATAGGATTAGTGAAATAGAAGATAGAATGGTAGAAATAAATGAATCAGAGAGGAAACAAGAAAAACGAATTAAAAGAAATGAGGACAATCTCAGAGACCTCCAGGACAATATGAAACGCTCCAACATTCGAATTATAGGAGTCCCAGAAGAAGAAGACAGAAAGAAAGATCATGAGAAAATCCTTGAGGAGATAATAGCTGAAAACTTCCCTAAAATGGGGAAGGAAATAATCACCCAAGTCCAAGAAACACAGAGAGATCCAAATAGGATAAACCCAAGGCGAAACACCCCAAGACACATATTAATCAAATGAACAAAGATCAAACACAAAGAACAAATATTAAAAGCAGCAAGGGAAAAACAACAAATAACGCACAAGGGGATTCCCATAAGGATAACAGCTGATCTTTCAATAGAAACTCTTCAGGCCAGGAGGGAAAGGCAAGACATACTTAAAGTGATGAAAGACAATAACCTACAGCCCAGATTACTGTACCCAGCAAGGATCTCATTCAAATACGAAGGAGAAATCAAAAGCTTTACAGACAAGCAAAAGCTGAGAGAATTCAGCACCACCAAACCAGCTCTCCAACAAATTCTAAAGGATATTCTCTAGACAGGAAACACGAAAAGGGTGTATAAACCTGAACCCAAAACAATAAAGTAAATGGTAACGGGACCATACGTATCAATAATTACCTTAAACGTAAATGGGTTGAACGCCCCAACCAAAAGACAAAGACTGGCCAAATGGATACAAAAATAAGACCCCTCTATATGCTGCTTACAAGAGACCCACCTCAAAACAAGGGACACATACAGACTGAAAGTGAAGGGCTGGAAAAAGATATACCACGCAAATAGAGACCAAAAGAAAGCAGGAGTGGCAATACTCATATCCGATAAAATAGACTTTAAAACAAAGGCTGTGAAAAGAGACAAAGAAGGCCACTACATCATGATCAAAGGAACAATCCAAGAAGAAGATATAACAATTATAAATATATATGCACCCAATATAGGAGCACCACAATATGTAAGACAAATGCTAACAAGTATGAAAGGGAAATCAACAATAACACAATAATAGTGGGAGACTTTAATACCCCACTCACACCTATGGACAGATCAACTAAACAGAAAATTAACAAAGAAACGCAAACTTTAAATGATACATTAGATCAGTTAGACCTAATTGATATCTATAGGACATTTCACCCCAAAACAATGAATTTCACCTTTTTTTCAAATGCTCATGGAACCTTCTCCAGGATAGATCACATCCTGGGCCATAAATCTAAACTTGATAAATTCAAGAAAATCGAAATCATTCCAAGCATCTTTTCTGACCATAATGCATTAAGATTAGATCTCAATTACAGGAGAAAAACTATTAAAAATTCCAACATATGGAGGTTGAACAACACACTTCTGAATAACCAACAAATCACAGAAGAAATCAAAAAAGAAATCAAAATAGGCATAGAAACGAATGAAAATGAAAACACAACAACCCAAAACCTGTGGGACACTATAAAAGCAGTGCTAAGAGGAAAGTTCATAGCAATACAGGCATACCTCAAGAAACAAGAGAAAAGTCAAATAAATAACCTAACTTTACAACTAAAGCAACTAGAAAAGGAAGAATTGGAGAACCCCAGAGTTAGTAGAAGGAAAGAAATCTTAAAAATTAGGGCAGAAATAAATGCAAAAGAAACAAGAGACCATAGCAAAAATCAACAAAGCCAAAAGCTGGTTCTTTGAAAGGATGAATAAAATTGACAAACCATTAGCCAGACTCATCAAGAAGCAAAGAGAGAAAAATCAAATCAATAAAATTAGAAATGAAAATGGAGAGATCACAACAGACAACACAGAAATACAAAGGATCATAAGAGACTACTATCAGCAGTTGTATGCCAATAAAATGGACAACGTGGAAAAAATGGACGAATTCTTAGAAAAGTACAATTTTCCAAAACTGAACCAGGAAGAAATAGAAAATCTTAACAGACCCATCACAAGCACGGAAATGGAAACTGTAATCAGAAATCTTCCAGCAAACAAAAGCCCAGGTCCAGACGGCTTCACAGCTGAATTCTACCAAAAATTTTGAGAAGAGCTAACACCTATCCTCCTCAAACTCTTCCAGAAAATTGCAGAGGAAGGTAAACTTCCAAACTCATTCTATGAGGCCACCATTACCATAATACCAAAACCTGACAAAGATGTCACAATAAAAGAAAACTACAGGCCAATATCACTGATGAACATAGATGCAAAAATCCTCAACAAAATTCTAGCAATCAGAATCCAACAACACATTAAAAAGATCATACACCATGACCAAGTGGGCTTTATCCCAGGGATGCAAGGATTCTTCAATATCCGTGAATCAATCAATGTAATTCACCACATTAACAAATTGAAAAATAAAAACCATATGATTATCTCAATAGATGCAGAGAAGGCCTTTGACAAAATTCAACAGCGATTTATGATAAAAACTCTCCAGAAAGCAGGAATAGAAGGAACATACCTCAACATAATAAAAGCTATCTATGACAAACCCACAGCAAACATTATCCTCAATGGCGAAAAATTGAAAGCATTTCCCCTAAAGTCAGGAACAAGACAAGGGTGTCCACTTTCACCGCTACTATTCAACATACTTCTGGAAGTTTTGGCCACAGCAATCAGAGCAGAAAAAGAAATAAAAGGAATCCAAATTGGAAAAGAAGAAGTAAACTCTCACTGTTTGCAGATGACATGATCCTCTACATGGAAAACCCTAAAGACTCCACCAGAAAATTACTAGAGCTCATCAATGAATATAGTAAAGTTGCAGGATATAAAATCAACACACAGAAATCCCTTGCATTCCTATACACGAATGATGAGAAAGTAGAAAAAGAAATGAAGGAAACAATTCCATTCACCATTGCAACGAAAAGAATAAAATACTTAGGAATATATCTACCTAAAGAAACTAAAGACCTATATATAGAAAACTATAAAACACTGATGAAAGAAATCAAAGAGGACACTAATAGATGGAGAAATATACCATGTTCATGGATCGGAAGAATCAATATAGTGAAAATGAGTATACTACCCAAAGCAATTTACAAATTCAATGCAATCCCTATCAAGCTACCAGCCACATTTTTCACAAAACTAGAACAAATAATTTCAAGATTTGTATGGAAATACAAAAAACCTTGAATAGCCAAAGCAATCTTGAGAAAGAAGAATGGAACTGGAGGAATCAACTTGCCTAACTTCAGGCTCTACTACAAAGCCACAGTCATCAAGACAGTATGGTACTGGCACAAAGACAGACATATAGATCAATGGAACAAAATAGAAAGCCCAGAGATAAATCCACACACATATGGACACCTTATCTTTGACAAAGGAGGCAAGAATATACAATGGAGTAAAGACAATCTCTTTAACAAGTGGTGCTGGGAAAACTAGTCAACCACTTGTAAAAGAATGAAACTAGATCACTTTCTAACACCACACACAAAAATAAACTCAAAATGGATTAAAGATCTAAATGTAAGATCAGAAACTATAAAACTCCTAGAGGAGAACATAGGCAAAACACTCTCAGACATAAATCACAGCAGGATCCTCTATGATCCACCTCCCAGAATTCTGGAAATAAAAGCAAAAATAAACAAATAGGATCTAATTAAAATTAAAAGCTTCTGCACAACAAAGGAAAATATAAGCAAGGTGAAAAGACAGCCTTCTGAATGGGAGAAAATAATAGCAAATGAAGCAACTGACAAACAACTAATCTCAAAAATATACAAGCCACTTATGCAGCTCAATTCCAGAAAAATTAACAACCCAATCAAAAATGGGCCAAAGAACTAAATAGACATTTCTCCAAAGAAGACATATGAATGGCTAACAAACACATGAAAAGATGCTCAACATCACTCACTACTAGAGAAATGCAAATCAAAACCACAATGAGGTACCACTTCACACCAGTCAGAATAGCAGAGATCCAAAAATCTGCAAGCAATAAATGCTGGAGAGGGCGTGGAGAAAAGGGAACTCTCCTACACTGTTGGTGGGAATGCAAACTAGTAGAGCCACTATGGAGAACAGTGTGGAGATTCCTTTAAAAATTGCAAATAGAACTACCTTATGACCCAGCAATCCCTCTGCTGGGCATACACACCGAGGAAACCAGAATGGAAAGAGACACATGTACCCCAATGTTCATCACAGCACTGTTTATAATAGCCAGGACATGGAAACAACCTAGATGTCCATCAGCAGATGAATGGGTAAGAAAGCTGTGGTACATATACACAATGGAGTATTACTCAGCCGTTAAAAAGAATTCATTTGAATCAGTTCTGATGAGATGGATGAAACTGGAGCCAATTATACAGAGTGAAGTAAGCCAGAAAGAAAAACACCAATACAGTATACTAACACATATATATGGAATTTAGGAAGATGGCAATGACGACCCTGTATGCAAGACAGGAAAAAAGACACAGATGTGTATAACGGACTTTTGGACTCAGAGGGAGAGGGAGAGGGTGGGATGATTTGGGAGAATGGCATTCTAACATGTATACTATCACGTAAGAATTGAATCGCCAGTCTATATCTGACGCAGGATACAGAATGCTTGGGGCTGGTGCATGGGGATGACCCAGAGAGATGTTATGGGGAGGGAGGTGAGAGGGGGGTTCATGTTTGGGAACGCATGTAAGAATTAAAGATTTTAAAATTTTAAAAATAAAAAACTAAAAAGAAAGAAAGAAAAGAAAATCAATGAGGCCAAAAGCTGTTTAAAAAAAAAAAAATTATAAGCCTTTAGACAAGGAAACTAAGGAGAAAAATAGAGGATATAAATTACTGAACTAAACTATAGATATGAAAAATGTATATCACTACAGATCCCACAAACATTGAAAGGATAATAAGAGAATCCTATGAAAAAATCTTGGAAAAGGAAATGGCAACCCACTCCAGTATTCTTGCCTGGAGAATCCCATGGACAGAGGACCCTGATGGGCTACAGTCCATGGGGTCACAAGAGTTGGACACGACTTAGTGACTAAACCACCAAACCACAAACAACTCTATGCCTACAACTAATAATCTGTATGAAATGGACCAATGCCTTAAAATATAAATCAGTCAAAACTCACACAAGAAGAGACAATCTTAAGATGTCTATGTCAAAGAAACTGAATCAGCAGTTAATACACTTCCAAAACAGAAAGCCCCAGGCCCAGATGAACTTGCCAGTGAATTCTACAAAATGCTTATGGAAGAAATTATGCCACTTTCCCATAATCTCTCTCAGAGGATAGAAACAGAGGGAACAACCCCTAACTTATTCTGTCAGGTAAGCATTATTCTAATACTAAACCCAAAGACATTACAAGAAACAACAGATGAATATCACTCATGAACACAGAAGAAGTCAACAACGTATCAGCAAATAAAGTCCCAACAATGTACAAAAACAATTATACACCACAACCAAATGGATTTTATCCCACATACATATACAAAGTTGGTTTCAACATTTAAAATTTAAAATCAATCATATAATAAGTTGAAGAAAAATTACATGATTATATCAATAGAGGAGGAAAAGCATTTGACAAAACCCAACTGCTTATTATGATAAAAATTCCTAATAAACTAAGAATAGAAAGGAACTTCCTCAACTTCATAAAAGATATCTGCAAAAGAAAAAAACAAAAACCACCCATAGCTTACTTCACATTGAGTAATGAAAAGCTCTGTGCTTTCCCAAAAAGATAAGGAACAAGGCAGGATACCCCATCTCACTATTACTTTCATCGTCATACCAGAAGTGTTAGAAAACGCAAGAAGACAAGATAGAAAATAAAACTATTTTGGAAGAAAGATATAAAACTGTCTTTGTTTAAAAATAACATGACTAACTAGGTAGAAGACCTTAAAAAAAATTGACAAAAATAAATCAGCTATGTAGCCATGAAAAGATATGGAGGAACCTTAAATCATATTACTAAGTGAAAGAAGCAAATCTGAAAAGGCAACGTGGTATAATTCCAACTATGACATTCTGGAAAGAAGAAAACTATGAAGACAATAAAATCAGTGACTGTCAGGGCTTGAGAGGGAGGGTGTATGAATAGGTGGAGTAAAGAGAATTTTCATAAGAGAAACTCAAGGTTTTGTTTATTTCTAATAATACATAAGTATATTATATATTAATATATATAATTTAACAAGTGTAATTTTGGTTCGATAGGACATTTGTGATTTTTCTTTTAGTTTACCTTACTTAATATCTCTTTCATTGTAAATTTTTCCTAGACATAGAAAGTATACATACATAGGTATCCATTCTCTCCCAAACTGCCTTCCCATCCAGGCAACCAAATAACATTAAGCAGAGTTGCCTGTGCTATACAGTAGGTCCTTGTTGGTTATAAATCTTAAATATAGCAGTGTGTACATGTCAACCTCAAACTCCCTAACTATCCTTTCCTCCCATACCTCCAGCCTGATGACCAAAAGTTTGTTCTCTAAGTCTGTGGGTCAGTATCAGTTCAGTCAGTTCAGTTAAGTCACTCAGTCGTGTCCAACTCTTTGTGACCCCATGAATCACAGCACACCAGGCCTCCCTATCCATCACCAACTCCCAGAGTTCACTCAAACTCATGCCCATCGAGTCTGTGATGCCATCCAGCCATCTCATCCTCTGTTGTCCCCTTCTGCTTCTGCCCCCAGTCCCTCCCAGCATCAGGGTCTTTTCCAATGACTCAACTCTTCGCATGAGGTGGCCAAAGTACTGGAGTTTCAGCTTCAGTGTCAGTTCTTCCAATGAACACCCAGGACTGATCTCCTAGGGATGGGGTGGGATCTCCTTTCAGGCCAAGGGACACTCAAGAGTCCTCTCCAACACCACAGTTCAAAAGCATCAATTCTTCAGCGCTCAGCTTTCTTCACAGTCCAACTCTCACATCTATACATGACCACTGGAAAAACCATAGCCTTGACTAGACAGAAGTTTGTTGGCAAAGTAATGTCTCTGCTTTTGAATATGCTACCTAGATTGATCATAACTTTCCTTCCAAGGAGTAAGCATCTTTTAATTTCATGGCTGCAATCACCATCTGTAGTGATTTTGGAGCCCCAAAAAATAAAGTCGGACACTGTTTCCACTCTTTCCCCATCTATTTGCCATGAAGTGATGGGACCAGGTGCCATGATCTTAGTTTTCTGAAAGTTGAGCTTTAAGCCAACTTTTTCACTCTCCTCTTTCACTTTCATCAAGAGGCTTTTTAATTCCTCTTCACTTTCTGCCATAAGGGTGGTGTCATCTGCATATCTGAGGTTATTGATATTTCTCCCAGCAATCTTGATTCCAGCTTGTGCTTCATCCAGCCCAGCATTTCTCATGATGTACTCTACATATAAATTAAATAAGCAGGGTGACAATATACAGCCTTGATGAATTCCTTTTCCTATTTGGAACCAGTCTGTTGTTCCATGTCCAGTTCTAACCTTTGCATCCTAACTTGCCTACAGGTTTCTCAAGAGGCAGGTCAGGGGATCTGGTATTCTCATTTCTTGAAGAGTTTTCCACAGTTTATTATGTTCCACACAGTCAAAGGCTTTGGCATAGTCAATAAAGCAGAAATAGATGTTTTTCTGGAACTCTCTTGCTTTTTCCATGATCCAGCAGATGTTGGCAATTTGATCTCTGGTTCCTCTGCCTTTTCTAAAACCAGCTTGAACATCTGGAAGTTCACAGTTCATGTATTGCTGAAGCCTGGCTTGGAGAATTTTGAGCATTACTTTACTAGCATGTGAGATGAGTGCAATTGTGCAGTAGTTTGAGCAGTCTTTGGCATTGCCTTTCTCTGGATTTGGAATGAAAACTGCCCTTTTCCAGTCCTGTGGCCACTGCTGAGTTTTCCAAACCTGCTGGCATATTGAGTGCAGCACTTTCACAGCATCATCTTTTAGGATGATGAAATAGCTCAACTGGAATTCCATCACCTCCACTAGCTTTGTTCGTAGTGATGCTTTCTAAGGCCCACTTGACTTCACATTCCAGGATGTCTGGATCTAGGTGAGTAATCACACCATTGTGGTTATCTTGGTAGTAAATATGTTTTTTGTACAGTTTTTCTGTGTATTCTTGCCATCTCTTAGTATCTTCTGCTTCTGTTAGGTCCATACTTTTTGTCCTTTATCGAGCCCATCTTTGCATGAAATGTTCCCTTGGTATATCTAATTTTCTTGAAGAGATCTCTAGTCTTTCCCATTCTGTTGTTTTCCTCTATTTCTTTGCATTGATTACTGAGGAAGGCTTTCTTATCTCTCCTTGCTATTCTTTGGAACTCTGCATTCAGATGCATATATCTTTCCTTTTCTCCTTTGCTTTTTGCTTCTCTTCTTTTCACAACTATTTGTAAGGCCTCCCCAGACAGCCACTTTGCTTTTTTGCATTTCTTTTCCTGCTGATGTTCTTGATCCCTGTCTCCTATACAATGTCACTACCTCTGTCCATAGTTCATCAGGCACTCTGTCTATCAGATTTAGTCCCTTAGAACTAACACCCAAAAAATATGTCCTTTCATTATAGGGGACTGGAGTGCAAAAGTAGGAAGTCATGAAACATCTGAGGTAACAGGCAATTTTGGCCTTGGAATACGGAATGAAGCAGGGCAAAGGCTAATAGAGTTTTGCCAAGAGAATGCACTGGTCATAGCAAACACCCTCTTCCAACAACACAAGAGAAGACTCTACACATGAACATCACCAGATGGTCAACACCAAAATAAGATTGATTATATTCTTTGCAGCCAAAGATGGAGAAACTCTACATAGTCACCAAAAACAAGACTGGGAGCTGACTATGGCTCAGATCATGAACGTGTTATTATCAAATTCCGAGTCATTCTTTCTGAACCACTGGACCATTCAGATATGACTTAAATCAATTTGGGTCAGTATCAGAGAATTTTTAGCAGAGTGAAACTATATTGTATGATGTCATCATGGAGGATATATAACATCATTCATTTGTCCAAGTCTGTAGAAAGCTCACCATCAATAGTGAATGCTCATGTAAACTGTGACCTTTGGAATATAATGATGTGTCAGTGAAGGTTCATCATCTACAACCGGTGGACCACTCTGGTGGTGGATGTGATAATAGCGGAGTCTGTGCATGAGTAGGGAAGCAGAATATAGGAAATCTCTGCATCCTCTGCTCTATTTGCCCCTGAATCTAAAACTGCTACATAAAAGAAAATCTATTTAAAAAAAAAAAAGAATGAATGAATAAAAAAAATGAACATACATATCCTTGAAATGAAAGAAACAAAAAAAAACAGGACCCTAAGCTACAAAAGATATCCCTGTTGACAGGAATTAAAAAGATCTGCTTTTCTTTGCTCAAGCTGCCTTAACAAAAATACCATAAACTGGGAGGCAACAACAGTAGAAATTTATTTTCTCACAGTTCTAGATCTTGCAAAGTATAAGATGAAGGTTCCAGCACTCTCTTCCTGGCTTAGAGATGGCTGCCTATTGATAGAGAGTGTGTGTGGCTGTGTGTGTGAGAGAGAGAGAGAGCAGGCAAAGGGTTGGGGCTGCGGGGGGGTCTGACGTTTCTTCCTCTTTCATAAGGACACGTGTTCTATGAGATCAGGGCTCCACATTCATGATATTCAATTTCATTTATCCTTAATCATCTTCTTAAAAGTTTTATCTCTAATAAGGGGGGTTAGGGCTAGACACAGTTCAATCATAACAGATCCCATGGTACACAGATGAATAATAACTGGTGGTGAACTGAAATTAATGAGAATCTTCATCTCAGGGAAGATTAAATGAAAACTTGGACAAGTATATTCCTTTGCCTTGACAAAGACCAGTATTGTTTTCAGTTGTTATAGACTGACTTAAAAAGCTGAAACTTCAAAATTGCCTTTTTTTTTTAAGGCAATTCACCACTTTTTATTATCAGTTGATGAGAGGAAAAAATGTAGACATGAAAGGATATAAATAAATTATAAAATGGCTTATGGTGCATTTGGCTACAATGTAGGCAGCTATGCTCCAGTTTTGCCTGTTGCTACTGTTGATACTGAAAAGAATTACTTCACTTATATTTTGAAATCTATATACTAGTTATTTTAGCATCAATATTTTATAAATTATTATATTTTTTCTTTTTACAAACATCATCACTTTAAAGAACAAGATTGCTAAAACTGATGAATATTATTGGCTTTCATGAGTTTCCAAATTCAAAGTTAATTCATTATTTTCTTCACATTGAACTTAAGGTTGCATATCAAAGAATAAAATGAAATGTGGAAAATCAAACACCTCTAACATCTGAGCAATAAAGCATAAAACAGGGACTTCCCTGGTGGTTCAGTGGCTAAGACTCCATGCTCCCAGGACAGGAGGCTTGGGTTCAATCCCTGGTCAGGGAACTAGATTCCACACACCACAACCATGACCCAACACAGCTAAATAAATAAATATTTTAAAATTAAATAAAGCCTAAGATATAAGTTGAGTGAAAAGGGTCAAAGGGCAGCTTATTTAGTGAATATTTCTGCAAAGAGGAACAGTGTCAATCAACAGTGTAAAAGAAAGCCAAATATTTTTCTTATATATTTTACTGATTGTTTTCCTAGATCAGAGACCTTTGAGTCAGACAAGGAAACAAGATTGTTACAGTGAAAATTAAATTTGAGAGACAGAGATGTTTGACTTGCTTGAACTAATAGTAGTTCATTTTGCACGTGAAATATACAGAGCATTAGCGGTGAAACAGGTAATAGTATCAGGTCACTTCCTTCACTGAAAAGACTTCCATGGTTATTTTCCTGAGACTGCTGATCAGAGACCCTTAAGTCAGCCATGTAAGGACACAAACAGCTTGCACTCTCAGAAACAGACCATACTTACCCTCTGAATCTCAGAAGAACCCTTAAAATGTTCCTAGTCCCCTATGTAGGCCCCCTTGGCACCTGGCGACTTGAATACTCTGTCAAGTATTACCGACGTCATTTCAATTTGTGAGGCGGGAGCTATATTTTTGCAACTTAAGGGTCTACAGAGCTGAAATTCTCAAAGACTTGCCACAGGAGCTGAAGATATGAATGATAATCTTCTATTCCATGCAAGAACAAAAATGAAAGAAAAAAAATTGTTTCATTTGTAACATACACATTCTATGTCTGACTGTATTTGTCAGTGCTTATAAAAGACTAAAGAATCCAACATTTCCATTTTTGCAATGAAAAAACCTTACTGCTAAGGGGAAAATCTTTTTTTTTTCTCTTTATTACTTTTTTTAAAAAAAGCTCTACTTCACATTAAGGTATACATCATTTTCTTAGAGTCATGACATGCATATTCTTCTTAGATAATATATGGGAGATAGAGTGGAGTAAGAACAAAGTGTCCATTTATGTTTTGAAAATGATTGATTAAAATGATAATTCAAAGGAAAAAACGGGTAACTAACGTTTCCGTTCCTCATGTTTTCATATTCCTGAATGGAAGGATTCAGTATGTGAACATTTATCATTTGAACACACCGCTCTTCTACTTAAGTGCAATTTTCTCTTCCACGGGGCTAATGGGAATTAGTAGACCAAGGGCTGGAATAAACTGGCTAAACACAGCCAGAAAAATCTAAATTGGAGAGGCAGGGTGGAATTTGCTGATGCAGCCATAATTAAAGTTAGATCATAAGAAGGTATATTTTAACACTACAAGAGATAATGCATCTCTTTACAGAAGAAGGGGGTTGTGTATACCCTTAGTTTATTACTCAAACGTATTTTCAGAAATGTCCTGTGAGGGAATCTCCACACAATCCAGATATTTGACCTGTGCATTCATATTCTCAGTCATCAATGAGGTACATTCAACAGTTAATCATCACTATGAATATGCCAAAATCCCTTCCCTTTTTAATGTAAATGGGCAATTTTATACTTTTTAACTTATTTAACTATAATTCATGCTGAGAGACTGAATATGCAAATGCACAAATGATATAAGACAACAGAACTCTGATCCAAAACTTCCTGCCACTCTCAGTCCAAAAAGACCAACCACAGGTCTGCAGCAGTCTGTTCATAAAGGTCAGGACTTGGTCAGTGGTTGCCAGCTTCTGCTTGTCTCAGAACCAACCACAGAAAGCTATAAATGCTCCCCAAATCCAACACATAACATTTGCCCCCTTTCAGTTAGCCTGCCTCCAGCTTCCTCTTGTCAACAATCTCCAATGAGAGGTCACCTGAAGCCCTCACTTTTATTCTCTACAAAGTTTTCCCACTCCAATACCTGTCTTTGATTCAGTGACAAATGCTAATGATAGTGGCTGATGTCAAGTGAATAATCTCACTTTGCTCTCATTTTGGCAGTCTTGATTTTTATAAAACCATAAAGTGTCACTAGTCAGGAAACATTATTTATGCTACAACATATCTAAGACACCTGTACCCTTTGAAATACTATTTAAAATGGGTGAAAAGGCAAGATCTTAAGGACTCAGATTTTAAGGACCTTACCTAGGTATATATTGTACATTCCTCTTAATAAGTCAACTTATATTTGCTACCAATTAATTGTCAGGCATTGAGAAGTGTATTGAATATTCCAACAAAGATAAATAAACTGATCCCTGTTTTAGGACCCACCTGCCAATGCAGGAAACAAAAGAGACACAGGTTCAATCCCTGGGTCAGGAAGTTCCCCTGGAGAGGACATAGCAACCCACTCCAGTATTCTTGCCTGGGAAATCTCATGGAAAGAGGAGCCTTGTGGGCTATATAGTTCATAGGGCCCCGAAAGAGTTGGATACAACTGAAGTGCTTAGCATGCAGGCAATAGTTATGAGTGGGATAATATGAATATTGACTAATAATCTAATATAGTCTTGCATTTGTGCATGTACTATATGCTAAGAACAAAATGTAAGGGGGAAACCTGACTTTCTACCTAGTAGGGAATCTATGGGCTGGAAATGATTGAGCTACACAATAATCATTTGAGGTGTCACCAGTATACTTTGGAAACATCTATAAGATATCAATTACTAAAGAAGTTATTTAGACACTCTATTTTGTAATGAAGATATAATCACATTTTTAAAGGACCTATATTAGAGTTTTCCAGACAAACAGAACCAATAGAATATGTGTTTGTGTGTATGTGCAGAGACAGACAGAAACAGACATACACAGAGAGAGATTTATTATAAGCAATTGGCTCATGCAATTACGGAGACTGGCAAGTCCCCAGACCTGTAGTCAGCAAGCTGATGACCCACGAGAGGGCTGCTGGTGTAATTCCAGCATGAAGGCCAGTAAACTTAAGATCCAGGAAGACCCGATGTCTCAGTTGAAGTTTAAAAGAGGAAAAAAGTTCAATATTGCAGCTCAAAGACAGTCATGCTGGAAGAATTCCTTCTTATTCCGGGAGGGTCAGCATTTTGATAGACTCAGACTTTCAGATGATCAGATGAGGCCCATTCACATCAGGGAGGCCATCTGAGTTGCTCAGTCTATGGATCCAAATGTTAAACTCATTCGAAATCACCCAGAATAGTGTTTGACCACGTATGTGGGCATCCCATGGTCCAGTTATGCATATGCATGTGTGAAAGTCACTCAGCTGTATCCAACTGTTTGCAACCGCATGGACTATACAGTCCATAGAATTCTCTAGGCCAGAATACTGGAGTGGGCAGCCTTTCCCTTCTCCAGGGGATCTTCCCAACCCAGGGATCAAACCCAGGTCTCCTGTATTGCAGGCAGATTCTTTCCCAGCTGAGCCACAAGGCAAGCCCAAGAATACTGGAGTTGGTAGCCTATCCCTTCTCCAGTGGATCTTCCCAACCCAGGAATCAAACCGGGGTCTCCTGCATTGCAGGTGGATTCTTTACCAACTGAGCTATCAGGGAAGCCCCTTTGCCAGTTAGGCTGACAGAAAACAACAGTCAGCAGTCTACCCCTTGTCAACCTGGCACCCATGTGCATCTTCTCAAACCACACTTAACCTCCAAATGAAGACAGTAACATATTCATAATTCCATTTTGTATGACACAACTACCCTATGCATAAACAAATACTAGCCCTTTCTCTAGAAGAGGACGTAAATTCTTTGAGTCATGTCTACTATTCTCCTTAATTCTGTAACTTAAAAACTATAATGATAAAAAACAATACTTAATACTAGGACATAAAATTAATAATCTTATGTTACATAAACAGGGATAAAGAGAGAAGAAAACAAAAACATTTGTGTTTGTATATACATTATACTATATGTAATACAGTATATTATACTATATGTAATACATTATACTATATGTAATACAAACATATTCATAATGAAGTAAGGAGGAAATATCATAACTATTACAGTCCTCATTTCTGGAATCGCTCACACAGTCATAACAGGTAGTTATAACTATGTTTTGTGACTACCCAATCTGTATTTCCCATTATATTCCTTCCAAATCCCTAACCATTCATCCAAACCATTGGCCATGAATGAGTGTATGGTCATACATCTGGCTACTTATCCTTCCAAGTGAAGTGAACAGCCAGGTGCAGAGCTCAACTCTCTGCCCACTGGGAGAATTTCCCTTTACTGTTCATTCAGAGATGTCTCAGAGATGCACTGGGGTGCTGCAGCTGTCTGCTTGCCAATCATGCAGAGCTTTCTATACACCAGGCTTCAGTCTCCTCTTCCTCTGTCAGCTGATCATAGGGAACTCCTCATAAAGCCACAGGTGCAGGTTGGGAAAGAGAAGGCCGTATATAAAAGGAGAGGGGTTCATGGGCATTTGGACCACGTCATGCAACTTACCTCTTACATGTACATTCAGAGCCTGCTTAGGACCAACTGCGTACAGCCCACTTCCATTTGATGATGAAATGTTGACATGTATGCCCAACTTTATGGCCTGGTGGACCAGACGACACCCTACTCATGTTGGGTGGTAGTTCAGGTCACATGGTAACTTGGTGGCCCAATGTTAAGGACTTAGCCATTATTAATGCCCAATCACAGGCCAGAAGCTGTTTCCCCAAAGGAGAGTCATTGCCCACAGAGGGTAGTAAGGTTTTGCTCCAAAATCACAAAGGTCTACACTATGACTCACTTATAGAAGGCTGCCATAGCTCCAAACAGCATCCCTAGCTGCTCCTGACACTTCAAGCATCATAGGATCCTCTGGATAAAATTTCAAAGCCATTTGCACAGCAAGCTGGACCCATTGCTGAGTCCTCTCTTGTGCTGGGCCTCACTTAGAACTAGCAGCTTTCTGGGTTACTTGGTGAATAGGTCAGAGTAACACACCTAAATGAAGAATATGCTGTTTAGTGTGTCACTAGGCATTGAGCCTTTTCCAACCAAAAAGAAGGGCCAGTTGCAACTAATTATTCCTCATCTTTGAAGGGATATCTAAACATGTCCCTATTAGTGGACCCTAGAAAGTTTTCATTCCAATCTCAAAGAAAGGCAATGCCAAAGATTGTTCAAACTACCACACAATTGCACTCATCTCACACACTAGCAAAGTAATGCTCAAAACTCTCCAATCCAGGCTTCAACAGTATGTGAACTGTGAAATTCTAGATGTTCAAGCTAAATTTAGAAAAGACAGAGGAACCAAAGATCAAACTGCCAACATCTACTGGATCATAGAAAAAGCAAGAGAGTTCCAGAAAAACATCTACTTCTGCTTTATTGACTACGCCAAAGCCTTTGACTGTGGATCACAACAAAATGTGGAAAATTCTTTAAGAGATGGGAATACCAGACCACCTTACCTGCCTCCTGAGAAATCTGTATGCAAGTCAATATGCAACAATTAGAACCGGACATGGGAAAATGGACTGGTTCAAAATTGGGAAAGAAGTATGTCCAGGCTGTACATTGTCACCCTGCTGATTTAACTTATATGCAGAGTACATTATGCAAAATGCCAGGTTGGATGAAGCATAAGCTAGAATCAAGACTGCCAGAAGACATATCAATAACCTCAGATATGCAGATGACACCACCCTTATGGCAGAAAGCAAAGAGGAAATGAAGAGCCTCTTGATGAAAGTAATGAGGAGAGTGAAAAAGATGGCTTAAAACTTAACATTCAAAAAACTAAGATCATGGCAGCTGGTCCCATCACTTCATGGAAAATAGATGGGAAACAATGGAAATAGTGACAGACTTTATTTTCTTGGGCTCCAAAATCATTACAGATAGTAACTGCAGCCATGAAATTAAAAGACGCTTGCTCTTTGGGAAAAAAGTCATTACCAACCTAGACAGCATATTAAAAAGGAGAGACATTAGTTTGCCAACAAAGGTCCATTCAGTCAAAGCTATGGTTTTTCCAGTAGTCATGCACAGATGTGAGAGTTGGACCTTAAAGAAATCTGAGTGCAGAAGAATTGATGCTTTTGAAGTGTGGTGCTGGAGAGGACTCTTGGGAGTCCCTTGGACTGCAAGGAGATCCAACCTGTCAATCCTAAAGGAAATTGGTCCTGAATATTCATTGGAAGGACTGATGCTGAAGCTGAAACTCCAATACTTTGGCCACCTGATGGGAAGAACTGACTCATTTGAAAAGACCTTGATGCTGGGAAAGACTGAAGGTGGGAGGAGAAGGGGACAACAGAAGATGAGAATGGACATGAGGTTGAGCAAGCTCTGGGAGTTGGTGATGGACAGGAAGGCCTGGAATGCTACAGTCCATGCAGTTGCAAAGAGTCAGACATGACTGAATGACTAAACTGAAGAAAGGTAGAAAACTCCCGCACTTTCACGTTTATTTCCCATCCTCTTATATACAAATGTCTTACTCATAAGTCTAGAGTAGTTGCTACTTCCTGCTTACTAAGTTCAATACACATAAAATCATCAGTGTAACTGACCAGTGTAATATCTTATGGAAACAAGATCCCCATGAACTAAATTATGGTATAGGACTAGAGAGTTGACATATCCTTAAATTAAGACAAGGCAGATGTTTTTCGGATTTTGCCAGCTGATTTTAACCAGTTCTGAGGGCCTTTATTAACAGAGAGAAAGAAACGAAAGCTTTTGCCAGAAGATACCTGCACACCAGGTACAAGGGGATGTCTTAATTTGTTCAAACAATGAAACCACATTTGACAAAGCACCTGCCACTGAATTCACAACCTGATTAAGCCTACGATAATCCACTGTCATTCTTCAAGATTCATCTTTTTGTTTTTGTGTCTGACTCTTTGAGACCTCATGGATTGCAGCACACCAGGCTTCTCTGTCTTTCACTATCTCCCGGATTTTGCTCAAACTCATTGAGTCGATGATGCCATCCAACCATCTCATCCTCTGCCATCCCCTTTTCCTCCTATCCTTGATCTTTCATAGCATCAAGGTCTTTTCCAATGAGTTGGCTCTTCACATCAAGTGGACAAATATTGGAGCTTCAGCTTCAGCATCAGTGAATATCCTTCCAATGAATATCCAAGGTTGATTTCCTTTAGGATTGACTAGCTTGATCTCCTTTAGGATTCCTTTAGGACTGACTAGTTTGATCTCCAAGGGACTTTTAAGTGTCTTTTCCAGCACAATTTGAAAGCATCATTTCTTCAGTGCTCAGCCTTCTTTAAGGTCCAACTCTCATATCCATACATGACTACTGGAAAAAACCACAGCTTAGACTATTCGGATCTTTGATGGTAAGGTGGTGCCTCTGCTTTTTAATATGCTATGTAGGTTTGTCGTAGCTTTTCTTCCAAGGAGCGTATTTTTATTTCTTGGCTGCAATCACTGTCCACAGTGATTTTGAACTCCAAAAAAGTAAAAATCTGTCACTGCTTCTACTTTTTGCCTACCTATTCGCCATTAAGTGATTGAACCAGATGCCATGATCTTAGTTTTTTGAATGCTGAGTCACAAGCCCAATGGATGAGTTAAATAGGGATGAGTTAGATGCCACCACCTCTGTATTTTCCAAATCCATAATGGTGGCCCTAACTGCAGTCCTTCCAGGAATTCAGTATTACTTTCGGTTACTGTTCTCATAGGTAGAGGCAGTTGTGGTGGTGAAAGCTTTTGGATTTTCCCACCATAGTCGCCCTCGGTCCACTGGCCAGGGCACCCATATGGGGATTCTGCCAGTTGCCAAGGATGTCTATTCCAACCAGGCATTCCAGAACTGATGAAGTGGTTACAAACTGAGTTCAGGGATTTTTCTGAGCCCACTGTGAGAGGGATCCTATCTAAAACTCTGTTGATCACCAGACCTTCATACGTCCCTTCTGTGGCTGAAGGGCCACAGTGATATGTTGGATCTTTTGGAATTAGTGTCCAATATTTCCCCAGAGATTCAGTTATTAATATTTCCTTTACCACAATGTACCCTGGTAAAGGCCATGGATCCTTGGGGAAGGCTGAGAGAAAGATAAACAGTGTACATTTGCGGCAATGTGCAGGGGTCCATCTTTAAGGATCTTCTCCTTCCCCTTCTTCATTTAAGGGGTGTGGGGTCTGAAAATTGGCTCAAGTCTGAGACTGATTGAGGGGCCATGATTCCTTTTTTTTTTTTTTTAACTTCCATCAGACTTTTGTTCACTTGGCCTAAAATATTTCTGGTTCTACCGATCAAGTGAGGAGGTAATAGGCTTCCTATCTGTTTCACTTCATGGAGCACCATGAGGAAGTCACCAGGCCATGTCTGCATGAGTGAGGCTATTCTGACCGCTGATCATGACCATAGCCATACCCACCTTGCCTGTAGTGGCCTTTGGCCACAAACTGGCTCCTGTTATCCCGGATCCAATTATTCCAGTCTCATTGAGGTTTCCCAATTCAGAGGCTACAGTTCTCACTGTGAGATCTGGTTACAGAGAAGAACAATTGTGGAGCTCTTCCAAGGTGCTGGGCTCCCATCACAAATTTATTTCTCATCATCTTGGTGAAAGTTCTGTCTTCTGGATGCTCTCTGTATGGGGAAAGATGTCTTAAATGACAAACACCTTCTAACATTCCTGTTTCCCTAAGTATTTACATCCCTTCCTCTTCACTAAACCAAGATTGGTTGGGCACTTTCAGCTTGTCCCACTATGGTTCACCTTGCAATACCTGCTTTAGTCAATCAACCAAAGAAACTGTCACAGTTCCCAGTAACGCTCTGATCTGCTCCATGAAACACAGAATCCTTGCTCAGTGAGTCTGTATCAGTAAATTCAATCTGACTCAGCTCTACTCTTCTCCCTCCTTTACCCCACACTTTTGATATCTACTCCTGCTTAGGTCCCTAGACTTCTGTCTGTATAAATTGGGAAACTCGAGTACTTCTCTTAGGGTGTAGCACATCTCCTATGGTTCACACTCCATAAACCTCACCTGTACAGACCTACTGGGACTGGAGTCTAGTTACAGGTGTAGAAGCAAAGGCGGGTGATGGGTGTGGGTCCCATTTCTTGCATTGCAACTGCCTCAGGAGAGACCAATGCAGTTTACTTAGGCAATGCAGACTTTACTGTATCCCTTCAGATGGGGGTGAAGAGATCACTTGGGAACAGAGAGGATTCTTCCACTGGCAAAGAGGATTCATCAGAATTCATGGGTTTGATGTCAGTTTCGTCAGGGTATTCCTACATGTCCCCATTCCAACTTTCAGGATCCCATTCTGTCCCTTTCATGCCCTCAGTCTGCAGCAGACACCCTGGAAGGCGGGAGTTCAAACTGCATTTAGCCACTGACAGAATGAAATGTTTTTATTTGTGTTTTTTTTTTTTTTTTTTTTTAGAAATCTCAGCTTTAAGGCTACAAGAAATAAGGGTCTCCTCTAGGGCACCCAGAGAAGCTTTAGGTCATTCATGCAGCGCTTGAACTGGGGATTCAAACCCCTGAGCTCATCCTTTTCTTTCAACACTCTTCCAGCCACATTAGGAGAAACTGGCCAGTCTCATTAAATTTACTGAGGAAATGTTCAAAAGTATCATAAACACAGACATCCAGATTTATGCTTCTTGTAAGAGGTCAATTAGGAAAATCCTATGAAGATATATTTCATATCTCTATGGCCAAATCACATCAGTGCTACATTTACTACTGGAACCAGAATCATTTGCAACTTTAATTCTAACCGTATTAACACATTATTAACCAGAGATGTATTAATATATCTTTTGACACCCAAATGTTATTGAACAGAGCGAGAGGGTTTCAATATTCACTTACATGACAAATCACTGGCCACAGGCATTAGTTTCTGCCAGAGTTCCCCAGTCGATAGAGTCAATTCCAGAGACACCAGCACCAATGCATAAAATTCACCTCAAAATTCTGTTCCTCTAAAACCATTCTCAGTACCAAAATTTGTCTTATGTTCTCCAGATAGAGACATAGAGAAACAGAATCCAAAGAGAGCCAATGGGTAGTACCAGTCGAACCTGAGAACCAAGAAAGCTTATGATGTAGCTCCATTCCAAAGGCTGGCAGGTTCAATATCCAGAAAGAGTCGAAATTTCAATTTGGCAGTATATCCAAAAGCAGGGAAAAAAAAAAAAAAAAAAACCCATGTCACAATGTGAAGTCAATCAGCCAGGAGGAAGTTACACTTGGTCAGGTGGATGGTCAGCCTTTTGATATACTCATTTCTTCAACTGACTGGACAAGGCTCACTCAGGGAGAGCAATCTGCTTTACTCAGTCTATTGATTTCAATGTTAAATTCAAACCCTCTCATTGAAATATCCAGAATATTGGTTGACCAAATATCTTACAGTAATTAAAGATAGTAAGGGGGCATCACCAGCTAGATGGACTAGTTAACTCCGGGAGCTGGTGATGGACAGGGGGCCCGGCATGCTGCAATTCATGGGGTCGCAAAGAGTCGGACACAACTGAGCGACTGAACTGAACTGAAGGGGACAGCAAATACAGTATTTGTATTCAATGACTCCAAGAGATCAGATAATGAAGAGAAAAGTTAATACACAACTTTATGAAGAACACGAAACTCAGAGGATTAACGTATTTTTTGAGTCAAGAGCTCTAAACATTCTGGAGTCCTCATGCCAGCCCTGCCATTTTCGACAACTGTTTGGAGTTTGTGACCCAACAAACTGTCACACTGTTCTTCTAACACATGATGCTTGCTTTGGGTTTCCAGTGAAACTAGTCTGAGCTTTTCTATGGCATTTACAAATAAAAGAATGAGTCTTGACTAATAGAGAAGATCAAGGAGTACATATATAAAGCTATTTGATCAGGATAATTTATGCAATGAAAATATAGAAATGAAATGTTCAACAGTGGAGGCAGAGTTATGCAGGTCACAATCAAACTGCATTGCAGCCTTAAACTATGTTTTCAAAGACTGTTAAATAACAATTGCCTACATGAGATACTACCTAGTGAAAAAGCAGATACAACATTGTTTAATCAATAGCATTCACATTTATGTGTAAATATACAGGTGAATACTTGGAAGGAAAATTATGCAAATGTCAAGAACAGTTGCCTGTGAGTGATGAGAACAAAAGTGATGTGCTTACACTTTTATACTCACCAAATAAGTACATATTTATATACATAAGAATATTCAAAATATTATTTCAAAATTAACATTCATTCATATATAAAATAAGATCATCTTCGGTTCAGTCCCTAAGCAAATAATCAGAAATTTTAAGATACTAGTCAAATTACTGAAGTATTTATTTCACAGAGAAAAAGCCAGAGAATCAATGTGAGAGGGAAAGGGAGTTATTCTTCTAAGGAACTTTATTCTTCTTGCACATTTGCACAAACACCACTAAGGGTCTCTCCCAATAAATTAGATTCTTAAGTGACTTGTTCTTTAAACAAATGTTAAGAAATGATGATAATTACTTGAATTATATTGTTTTCCTTTAATTAAGAAATAAAGCCCACAATGGATAAGATAATTCTTTCACTGAAAAGGTATGTGATTTGAATTCTATGTGCAAACTCTCTATATCGAATTGGACCCTTTATCTTCAGTTGCCTTCTGGGGGAAAAAATCATCATCTCGCTTGCTAAATGCTTAGTTCAAATACTTCTGCTGATTTTTCTGCAATAGACACCTGCTCCCTGGAAAATCAATAGTGAATACTAGTAACATTAGTTAAAAATAACTCTGTTTCATGTTATAAAACTTCAGTAGATATGAAGTCAAATAATACCTTTGAATATTATTGAATGAGGAATTGTACCTTTTGGCTTCTGGATTTTTTTTTAACTTCAGACAGACCTTGAAGGTATTGCTGATTGGGTTACACACCACTGCAATAAAGTGAGTAGCAAGAATTTTTCTGGTTGCTTAGTGTATATAAAAGTTCTAATTATACTATACTATCATTTATTAGTCATGCAACAGAATTGTCTTTAAAATACAAATTTAAATACCTTCATTAAAAAACATCTCATTGCTAAAAACTGTTAACCATCTGAGCCTTCTTCAGCAAGCCATAATCTTTTTTCTGTGGAGGCTCTTGGTGTGGTGATGGCTGAATGCTGTGGTGGCTGCAACAGTTTCTTAAAATAAGACAACAATGAAGTCTGCCACATCCATTGACTCCTTTCACAAACTACCTCTCTGTAGCATGCAGTGCTGTTGGATAGCATATATTACCCACAGTAGACCTCCCTCAAAATTAGAGTCAGTCCACTCAAACCCTGCCATTGTTTATTAACTAAGTTGACATAATGTTCTAAATCCTTTGTTGTTATTTTCAACAATCTTCCCAGCATCTTCATGAGGAGTAGTTTCTATCTGAAGAAATCACTTTCTTTGCTCATCCGTAAGAAGCAATTACTCATCCGTTAAGGTTTGACCATGAGATTGCAGTGATTTAATCACATCTTCTTCAGACTCTTCTCTCACTATTCCTACCACAGATGAAATTACTTCCTCCACTAAAGTCCTGAGCCCTTCAAGTCATCCATCAATGTTGGAATCAACTTCTTCTAATCTCCTATTAATGTTGATGTTTTTACCTTTCCCATGTCCTACCTTTGCAGGGTTTTATTTACTTTACCCAGATTCATATTTCGAAGATGTAGTTTAAAAAACGTATTTCTCAAGTGATAAGGCTTGAAAGTTGAAATGATCCTTTGATTCATGAGCTGCAGATTGGGTACTGCATTTAGTAGGCACAAAAACAAACATGACTCTTGTTGTACATTGTGTAACCAGGTACATTGTCACTGAGCAGCAGTTTTTGAAAGGCATCTTTTCTGAGCAATAGGTTTCAACTGCGTGCTTAAAATATTCAGTAAACCATGCTGCAAACAGATGTGCTGTAATCCATGCTTTATTATTCCATTGATAGAGCAGAGTAGATTTAGTGTAATTCATAAGGACCCTGATTTGGGGGAATGATAAATGAGCACTGATTTCAACTTCAAGTCACCAGCTGCATTAGCCCCTAACAAAAAAGTCAGTCCATCCTTTGAAATTTTCAAGCCAGGCACCAACTTCTTTTTAGCTTATTAAGGCCCTGGATGGCATCTTCTAATATAATGAAAAACTATTGTTTACTGTAGCCACCTCCGTTAATGATCTGAGCTAGATCTTCTAAGTAACTTGCTGCAGCTTCTACACCAGCATTTGCTGCTTTAGCTTGCATTTGTTATGGAGATGAGCTCTTTCCTTAAAACTCATGAACCAAAGTCAGTTAGCTCCACATTTTTCTGCTGCTGTTTCCTCTCCTCTCTCAGCCTATAGAACTGAAGAGAGTGAGAGCCTTGCTCTGGATTAGTCTTTGCCTACAAGAATGTGGGGCTTCCCAGGTGGCAGCAGTGGTAAAGAACCCACCTGCCAATGCAGGAGACAGTGGGTTCAGTCCCTGAGTTGGAAAGATCCCCTGGAGGAGGGCATGGCAACCCACACCAGTATTCTTGCCACGGACGAGGAGCCTGATGGGCTATAGTGGGCTACAGTCCATGGGGTCACAAAGAGTAGGACACGACAGAAGCAACTTAGCAACAGCACCAAGAGAATGTGGTGGCTGGTGTGATTGTCTATCCAGACCACTCAAACTTACTCCATATCAGCAACAAGATCATTCATGTGTTCACTGAAGTAGCACTTTTCCCTTCCGTTAATAACATGGGTAACCATTTGCCACAAAAGGCTTATCTCCCTTTATGACATGCCCTCCTCAGTAAGCTTAATCAGTTCTAGCTTCTTTAAGTGAGAGACATAAGACTCTTCCTATAACTTGGACATTTAGAGGCCATTGTAGGGTTATTAATTTGCCTAAGTTTGTATCTCAGGAAATATAGAGGTTCAAGGAGAGAAAGAGAGAGAAGGGGAATGGCTGGTCCATGTAGCAGTCACAACACACAATATTTATTAACTAAGTTTGCAGACTCATGTGAACATGGTTCGTGGCACCCCAAAGCAAAGAAAATAGGTACATAAAAGATCACTGACTGAAAATCACCATAACCGATATAATAATGAAAAACTTTGAAATATTTCAAGAATTACCAAATTTGACACAGACAAATGAACAAACGCTGTTGGAAAATGGTGCTGATAAACTTGATGACTACGGGGTAGCCACAAACCATCAATTTGTTTACACAAAAACCACAATCTATAAAGGAAAGTGCACAAAAAGGTCATGTTTGTATCTCCAAAATGCTCATAACTATACGAAATGTCAAAAACCCATGTATGTTTCTTTTTACTAAGAATGTAGAACATTTAAGTAACATTATATGTCAAATTTAGGGAGGAAACATAGTCTAAAAATCATTCTAACTCTTTTCAACAATTAACTGTTTATTCTCTTTTCACATACTGATATTCGCCCTTGACTGTACATAATTTATGTTCACGGGCTTGAAAATGCCTTTATCTTTTATTTCCTTTAATGTCTACTCCATTAAATTTTTCATCTTATCGTTTCTTACTTCACTTTTCTAATTTTTAGCAGCAGTGCAACAACTCTAAGCTTTACCCTGTCTCTGTATTACTTTTCCTTTCAAACAGACTATAACTATAACTACCTTTTACTCCTATAAGTTACTGTCCTTTTGTTAAAACTGACATCAAATCAGGCCAAGCACCCTCATAGACCTTTCTCATCTCCAAATCTAATTCAACAAATACTTTTTGCTGCTCTTGAATAAACCACAAACTGTCAAAGATGCAATAATCCACAGATACACTCAACACCTTCAAGGAGCATACAGGCAAGTAGGTTTGAGATTTTCTCCATTCAGTGTATCCACTCACCAAACATTCTGATGTACTTTCCTAATTAAAATGATTTCTTCTACTGAACGTCTTCATTTTCAGTCCACACTCATCTTTAAAGAATACATTTTCTTTGATTCCAAACTTCTGATCTTATCGCAAACAAACCACCCAGTTCTAAGCTTATATAAATGACCAATTAAGTCATTTTGAGAGAACTGCCCTAGTAGTGGATAGATTTTAAAAGGAAAAAGAAGGAAAAAAAAAGAAAAAAGAAAAAAAAAACTGCTTTGAAAATTTGCCATGAGAACAACACAGATGAACCAGAAAGGTATTATGCTTAGTGGAATAAGTCAAATAGAAAAAGACAAATACTGTATGTTATCACTTATGTGGAATCAAATAAAAATAAAATGGATGAATGTAACAAAATAAAAAAGTTCCCTCACACATACAGAGAACAAACTAGTGATTACCAAGGGGAGAAGAATGGGGGATGGGCAAGATAGGTGTAGGAAGCAAAAGTTACAAACTACTTACTTACAAAATAAAATGCAAAGACCTGTTATACAGCATGGGGAAATATAGCCAACATTTTATAACAGCTTTAAATGGAGTATGATTTATAAAAACACTAAATCACTATGCTGTATACCTGAAACAAACATAATATTGTAAATCAACTATAGTTTATAGTTTAATTTTTTCTTTAAAAAAGTTGCTTACACACCCATGAGTTGCTATATGTACAAAAAGTGACTATTTATTTGGGGAAAGTAAGTCTACTGCAAGCTTTTTATGTATGCAAGCCCTTCTGCTCTGTCTTATTCACAATCCCTCCCAGCACAGAAAGATTCCAAAGTTATCCATGGACCACTTCATAGGCAAATTTTAAGGTTGTCTTTCTCTGTCTCTGAAAAGTAAATTAACAGTTCTTCCAAATTATCTTTCATTTGTAATTAGTATATAATTTTATACAAAAAACAATATATTATAAAAACACTTTTTAGACATCAACTTTTTTTTTCACTCCTTCTTGGTCTTTCCCTCAGCTTTAATATACTAACTCATTTAACAAGTAATTATTAAGAGATTTTTATCCACAGTCACTGTACTATATCTTTGGGACACCAACATTTGCCCACATGAAGTTCATGGCACAGATTTAACAGAATAACAGAAAGTTTTAGAAAATTATGATGTGCTCCATTCTGACATACAATGATATGCACTAAAAATATGATCCTTTATTCCCCCAAGATCACCACAATCAATTTCCTAGGGATCTCTCAGCTTGCTATAAAAAAGTTGGAGTAAATTTTTCAAAATTACTAAATCAGATTATTTCATTCTGTTCCTCCCTTCCCTTCACCAACCTTTCTTGCAATTTTATGTCTTCAAAGGGCTTACACTAATCTCAAGTAAAGCCCACTTTGACCAACAAGGTCCAACAGAATATTGCTATGCTTATCAGGGTAATCTCAAGCCATTTGCTTTGTTATTCACTCAGGGAGATACACTGGTCTCCGTTTTGTTCCTTGAACATAACAAGACCACTCATGCCTTATAACCTTGGGCTGAATTACTTTTCATAAAGCTAGTTCTATCTGTTATGGGTAGTTCAACTATTGGCTCCTCAGAGAAGCTGCTTATTGATCATTACATTTTGTTGTTGTTCAATTGCCAAGTAGCATCCAACTCTTTGCAACCCCACATGTTGTAGCATGCCAGGCTCCTCTGCCCTCCACTTTCTTCCAGAATTTGCTCAAATACATGTCCATTGAGTACTGGTGATGCTATCTAACCATCTCATTATGTGCAGCACTCTTTTCCTTCCAGCCTTTCCCAGCATTAAGCCCTTTCCCAATGAGTCAGCTCTTTGCATCAGGTGGCCAAAGTACTGGAGATTAAGCTTCAGCAACAGTCCTTCCAATGAATATTGAGGGTTGATTTCCTTTAGGATTGACTGGCTTGATCTCCTTGCTGTCCAAGGGATTCTCAAGATTATTCTCCAGCAACACAATTCGAAAGCATCAGTTCCTCAGCACTCAGCCTTCTTTATGGTTCAACTCTCACATTTGTACATGACTACTGGAAAATCCATAGCTACTCTTGATCACAAATTTCAAGTTTGTACCTTGGCATATAATTATGTTACCTATTGAGCTGATTATTGAGTGTTGTCTTATCTACCCCTAAGTCATTCTGTCTATTTTCCTCTGAGGAAAAAAAAAAAGGGACCATTTCTATGGTTGATACTTAATAAATATCTGTGATTAACAAATTACTATATAAGTGAGTAAAATTCTAGAGAGGAGGTGAACTGAGAGTGCAGTGGAGGCACTAGATTCAATGGGATTTGAGGTCAGGGAAGATTTAACACAGAAAAAAGCATATATTGAGCCTGGAAAGGCCAATAGGAATTAATTAGTTCAAGATGGTGCTGAGACCGTTCTAGATCTTCCTGCCAAGGGCAAAAACATCATGTGACAAATTTCCAGAAACAAGAGAGAAACAATAGCTCAGTTTGACAGCAGCAGAAATTGTGAACTGTATATTGGTATATCATAATTTTTCTAAGATAACTAAAGAAAAGTAATGAAAGGCCTTGTTTACCGTGGTAACGACTTTTAAATTGCATTTTATGTATAAATTATGTCAAAGTAAAGGACTTTTTGAAAGTTAATTTTAGATAGATTAGGCAATGTCTAGTATGGTTTCCTACGTTTCAAGCTAAAACAACTAGATAGGTATCAATGCCATTCACTGAGGCAGGAAATAAAAGGAGGATATTCTAATGTGAATGAAAAAATAAGAGTTCTATTAGACATATGTTTCAGATTCATTTTTTAAAAAAGTATAAATACAGATTTCCAAAAGACAGAGAAATACACAAGTCTAAAGATCTGAGCTGGAGATTGAAGTCAGAGGCCATGATATGATTAGAACTATTCACAGAAATTCCAGTCTTTTCACATAGCATTTACTCCACTCTCCCATTGTTGTAAAGCAAGGCCATGATAAGAATAAGTGATAAGCATTGATGTATGTCATGTCTGCAAAGTTGTTCCTAGAGATTGTGTAATTTACCAGTTCGTTTGATTGACCATAATGAGTGCTGGATCCCAGCTGACCAGTTTGTTTAACCTTTATTGAGTTAAGACACAGAGATACTGAAAGCTAGATCATTACAGAAAAGACTAGTCTCTCATTACTGAAGAAAATTTCAACTCATGAAAGCAGATGAGATATCTGAGAAGTGTTTAAGAAGAAAAGCATTCTAAGAACAGAGGCTGTGGATGGAACACCATCACTTGAAGGTCCAATCAATGAATATCTTCAAATGTTGCAAAGTAGAATCAGTTGAAAGAAAACTATTTTAAGTAAAAGCAGTGTCACTGAAGCAAAAATAAAGGGGGAATTTTCAAGGGATAAATAGAAATAGATATTAAACACAAGCTATTAAAATAAATTAAGAACTGGAATCAGTAATGACTTCAGTGAGAAAAGTTTCATTAGGATTGCTTGAAGCTACAGGGCAATCAGGATTAACCAGGAAGTAACACTACCTTTAAGAAACTTTTCTGTAAAAGGAAAGATGCTGTTTTCTCTGCAAGGAAGAAAATTTAAATAATGAAAACAGTTTAAATTTATCATCAGAATTTCTTTCATTTCACCTTTTAATTGCATCAATAGACATGAATATTGTATGTACAATATTCAGTGCCTTAAATGCTGGGAGAAAATGTACACAATTAAAATGAAGATCAAGTACTCCCTTTAGCAGCAAATGTACTAAAACTGAAATGGTACAGGGGCTATTAGTATAGCCCCTGTGCAAGGATAACATGCAAATTGGTGACATGTTCCATACTTTCATGAATATGGCTATACTATTCAAAGCAATTTACACAGTCAAAGAAATCCCTATCAAATTACCAATGGCATTTCTCACAGATATAGAACTTTTTTACAATTGGTACAGAAACACAGATAACCAAGAATAGCCAGAACAATCTTGAGAAAGAAAAAAGGCTGGAGGAATCAGGCTCCCTGGTTCAGACTATATTCAGTTCAGTTCAGTTCAGTCGCTCAGTCGTATCCAACTCTTTGTGACCCCATGAATCACAGCACGCCAGGCCTCCCTGTCCATCACCATCTCCCGGAGTTCACTCAAACTCACGTCCATTGAGTCAGTGATGCCATCCAGCCATCTTATCCTCTGTCGTCCCCTTTTCCTCCTGCCCCTAATCCCAGCATCAGAGTCTTTTCCAATGAGTCAACTCTTCGCATGAGGTGGCCAATGTACTGGAGTTTCAGCTTTAGCATCATTCCTTCCAAAGAACACCCAGGGCTTATCTCCTTTAAAACAGACTGCTTGGATTTCCTTGCAGTCCAAGGGACTCTCAAGAGTCTTCTCCAACACCACAGTTCAAAAGCATCAATTCTTCGGTACTCAGTTTTCTTCACAGTCCAACTTTCACATCTATACATGACCACTGGAAAAACTATAGCTATGATTAGATGGAATTTTGTTGGCAAAGTAATATCTCTGTTTTTCAATATGCTATCTAGGTTGGTCATAACTTTCCTTCGAAGGAGTAAGCGTCTTTTAATTTCATGGCTGCAATCACCATCTGCAGTGATTTGGGAGCCAAAAAAAAAAAAAAAATGAAGTCTGACACTGTTTCCCCATCTATTTCCCATGAAGTGATGGGACCAGGTGCCATGATCTTCGTTTTCTGAATATTGAGCTTTAAGCCAACTTTTTCACTCTCCACTTTCAGTTTCATCAAGAGGCTTTTAGTTCCTCTTTACTTTCTGCCATAAGGGTGGTGTCATCTGCATATCTGAGGTTATTGAGATTTCTCCCGGCAATCTTGATTCCAGCTTGTGCTTCTTCCAGCCCAGGGTTTCTCATGATGTACTCTACATAGAAGTTAAATAAGCAGGGTGACAGTATACAGCCTTGATGTACTCCTTTTCCTATTTGGAACCAGTTGTTCCATGTCCAGTTCTAACTGTTGCTTCCTGGCCTGCATATAAGTTTCTCAGGAGGCAGGTCAGGTGGTCTGGTATTCCCATCTCTTTCAAAATTTTCCACAGTTTATTATGATCCACACAGTCAAAGGTTTTGGCATTGTCAATAAAGCAGAAATAGATGTTTTTCTGGAACTCTCTTGCTTTTTCCATGATCCAGCAGATGTTGGCAATTTGACCTCTGGTTCCTCTGCCTTTCCTAAAACCAGCTTGAACATGTGGAAGTTCACAGTTCACATATTTCTGAAGCCTGGCTTGGAGAATTTTGAGCATTACTACAAAGCTAGAGTAATCAAAACTATATGATACTGGCACAAAACTAGAAAGATATATCAATGCAACAGGATGGGAAGTCCAGAAACATATCCATGCACCTATAGTCACCTAACCTTAACAGTGGAGTCAAGGATAGACAATAGAGAAAAGACAGTCTCTTCAATAAATGTTCCTGGGAAAATTAGACAGCTACATGTAAAAAAATAAAATTAGAACATTCTTAACACCATACACAAAAAATAAATTCAGAAAAGATTAAAGACCTATGTGTAAGGCCAAATACTATAAAACCCTTAGAAGAAAACATAGGCAGAAAAATCTCCTACATAAATTGCAAAATGATTTTTTTCAACCCGTCTCCTAGAAAATGAAAATAAAAACAAAAATAAATAAATAGGACCTAATTAAACTTAAAAACTTTTGCACAGCAAAGGAAATCATAAAGAAAACAAAAAGAAAACCCACAGAATGGGAGAAAATATTTGCCAATGAAGCAGCCAACAAGGGAATTATCTGCAAAATATTGAAGCAGCTCATGCAGCTCCTTATCAAAAAAACAAACAACCCAATCAAACAATGGGTGGAAGATCTAAATATATATTTCCCCAAAGAAGACATACAGATATCCAAAACCACATGAAAATTTGTTCAACATCACTAATAACTAGAGAAATGCAAATCAAAACCATAATGCAGTATCACCTCACATTGGTCAGAATGGCCGTCATCAAAAAGTCTACAAACAATAAATGCTGGAGAGGGTGTGGAGAAAAGGTAAACCTCCTACACTATTAGTCAGAATGCAAACTGACACAACTACTGTGGAGAACAGTATCATCAGTTCACTTCAGTTCAGTAGCTCAGTCATGTCTGACCCTTTGTAACCTCAAGGACTGCAGCCCGCCAGGCTTCCCTGTCCATCACCAACTCCCAGAGCTTACTCAAACTCATGTTCACTGAGTTGGTGATGCCATCCAACCATCTCATCCCCTGTCGTCCCCTTCTCCTTCTGCTTTCAATCTTTCCCAGCTTCAAGGTCTTTTCAAATGAGTCAGCTCTTCTCATCAGGTGGCCAAAGTATTGGAGTTTCAGCTTCAGCATCAAGTCCCTCCAATGAATATTCAGGACTGATTTCCTTTAGGATGGACTGGTTGGACCTCTTTGCAGTCCAAGGGACTCTCAAGAGTCTTCTCCAACACCACAGTTCAAAAGCATCAATTCTTCAGCACTCAGCTTTCTTTATAGTCCAACTCTCACATCCATACAAGACTACTGGAAAAACCATAGCTTTGACTAGATGGACCTTTGTTGGCAACAAACAACAGTATGGGGTTTCTTAAAGAAGCAAAAATATACTTAACAAATGATCCAGCAATCCCACACCTGGGCATTATACCCAGACAAAACCATAATTTGGAAATATACATACACCCCAAATTCACTGCAGTACTACTTCCAATAGCCAAGAAGTGGAAGCAACATAAATATCAGAGGAACATCAACAGAGGAATGGATAAAGATGTTGGGAAGATCCCCTAAAGAAGGGCATGGCAACCCACTCCAATATTGCTCCCTGGAAAGCTCCATGGACAGAGGAGCCTGGCGGGCTAGGGTCCATAAGGTCACAAAGAGTCGGACACAAATGAAGCATGCACACATGCACATATTTACAATGAAACATTATTCAGCCATAAAAAGCAATGAAATGATTCTACTTGCAGCAACATGAATGAATGGACCTAGAGATTCTCATATGAGTGAAGTAAGTCAGAGAGGGAAAGACAAATATCATATGCAGAGCTTATATGTAGAATCTAAAAAGGGGGTATGAATGAACTTACCTATAAAACAGAAATAGAATATAGAAAATTTCTACAGATGTATAAAACAAACATGATTATCAGGAGGCAAGCAAGAAGTGATAAACTGGGAGACTGGGATGGACACATACATACTACTATATCTAAAACAGATAACTAATAAGAACTTACTGTATGACACAAGCAACTCTACTCAGTACTCTATAATGGTCTGTATGGGAAAAGAATCTAGAGAAGAGTGAATCAGGGGTACTGATTCACTTTGTACACCTGAAATTAACACAACATTGAAAATCAGCTGTACTCCAATATTTTTTTAAATAAAATGATCAGTGTAAGTGATTTTAGAACAAAGTAGAATTTTTACATGAATTATTCCACGAAAGCTTTATACAGGTTCTACCAGAAGTATGGTAAATATACAAGGATGAAAGATTTATTTAGTATCATAATCATTATATATACACACATAGCCACATGTGTATATTTAACACATATTATATAACTATATTGGTACTGAGAAGAATTATAACAACTTAGTGAAATATATTCAATTTCAAAATCAAATGTCTACACATTTTTAGAACGCATTACTATCTAGAAAATATGTACTCCAGGTTTGCACTATTTCTCTTAAATTTGGTTGTCCTACAAATTGAACTTGCCCAAATGTAGGACCATGCACGTATTTTTATAAGTAAATTATCATTTAGTTAAATACAGTAGTATAGTCTTCTTTAGATAGAACTTTTAAATATTGACTATTTTGAATTAATATATACCTATATACAAGTTAGTTATCCTAAATCTACCAATTTTTAAGAGCACAGACCCTTAATAAATTTTATTTAGGGTAGGAATGAATAAGTTCAAAAGAAAGCAAGATTAAATAGCTTTGACTCAATAATTGTTTGAGATGATAAATTTATAGAAAGAAACAAATGGTTAATTTTCTGAGCCTCAAAAAAATATTTTGTTATCTTGTGCACTAAATACCATTCTGAATATCAATCATGTTTTAAAGCTGTTTAAGTTGATGATAAGCTTAAAACATAAACTTATATAGTAATGAGAGAATTATTTGTGTAAGAAATGCAGCAAATTTGAAGTAATATAAAACCAGGACAAGATTTTAGAAAGGATGAGAACCCTAGTGTGGTATAGTTATGGACACTGTCTATTCATGCTGATGGAATGAGAAACTAGTATTATCCTTACTAACTAGGATTGTGATAACAAGATCATCCTTTCTTCCTCAGATGTTTTTCCTTCTGTTTTTAATTATAATTTAGTTTTTCCAAGCTATTAGCCACAATGTACTATCATACAAATTAGTTCATAAAATTAAGCTATAAAAGAGGATATTTAATTTTTTTGACACATAACAGTTACCTAAATAGCATTCTACTCCTAAAAATGTCAGATAAATATTCTTTAGCTATGCCACAGTGATCAAAAATCCATTCCTTAATATAAAATCTGAATAATTATGTGCTATAAGATGTGACTTCACTTTGACTTTTCACTTTCATGCATTGGAGAAGGAAATGGCAACCCACTCCAGTATTCTTGCCTGGAGAATCCCAGGGATGGGGAGCCTGGTGGGCTGCCGTCTATGGGGTCGCACAGAGTCGGACACAACTGAAGCGACTTAGCAGCAGCAGCAGCATAAGATGTGAGATTTCCTCTAGCTTTCACCCTATAATTATACAAGAACTCCACAAAAAAACATCCTATTCCCCACATCCAAAAATTCTCTAAAACAGTACTTCTTAAAAGTCTGGTCTGCAGGTTAGGTTAGTGGAAGACTGAAAACTAATACAGTTCATATCAAGATCAATAGGTTATTTGAGAGTGTTTAGGAACTTATATTACAATATGGCATTGCTAAGATATCCAAGAATGTCATTTTAGTTGTCTGGATATCCATTTTTATTTATTAATTTTAAAGTCGTTCTCTTTTTTTAATTTAAATTTAGTTATTTTAATTGGAGGCTAAATACTTTACAATATTGTATTGGTTTTGCCATACATCAACATGAATCCACCACGGGTGTACAGTCTTGTTTTCTTAAGGGGAAAAAAACAGATAATTTGAGAGATACAGGGGTGGTGCTTATCTTTGCATCTTTAGGCAAATGATTTAGTGGCCGAATGATTTAGTAGCAAAAAAATGTACTTAATATATTCAGGACACTATGTCATAATGAATACCAGATAATTTTCCAGTAATGGAAAAATCTAAGTGAATATACATGAATTCTTAAATGACCTTGAAGACAGTAATCACATAATTTCTTTGATCCAGTTCTAGGTTACTGGACCCATGTCAGTAAGATCAATCTCTCTCTCTCTCTTTTGTTTTTCCTTCTTTCTTTTTTTTCTGACAGCCTCTGACCATTTGGCTTTGGTGAAAATCTACAATTCATATTTATTAGTAACTTTATGTAACACTGAAATAAGCTCTTTTTATGTAATGTATCTAATTAAAATGCCTGAGTGTATTTCAGCAACAATTCCACACAGCTGTCTACCCTGACTACATCATGTTCTTAGTTCTAGGATCATCTCTTCAAGATGTTGGTGGTCCATCAAATCACTTCACATAAAAATGTTTCTCTGGTATCTGTGGATTAATTTATGTAGGTTCAAATCAGAAGAAGCACTGCTTCATGTATACAGATATGGCTCCAACTTCATATACACCACAGAGACTCATAAAGCTATTGGTGTGCTCAGAAAAAGTCCATGTTAGAGCAAAACAGAATCTCCTAAGACACTCGGATGTGGCCATTGGACCCCATGCATCATCATTCAGAAATGCAACTTCTTATGAAAGTTTTGGTAGTCTGAATTGGACCATTCCTTTTTACTTTAGGTAAATCTACTTTATCAGTAATTAAACTTTCCTTTCTTCAAAAAAAAAAAAAAAAGATCATTGGATGTCATGAAAAATATATCTTGAGAAATTTGTTAATCCCCAAATTCATAAAAATACACACTTTTCTCACATAGATGTAGAAAAAAATCTATGGTATGCATAATTGTAACCTGAGGTTTTGTGAAGCATGATACTTTTCCCCCTTCCAGCACAAAAATGCTATGAAACAAGGAAGGAAGAGTTATTATGCCATGATAAAATGCATTTTTGCTTGACTGTAAGCTCATGTGAAACAGGATTTTAGTCTTAATTTTTAATAAAATGGGACCAGAAGAGCCAAAAGCAATCAAAATGCCTGCTGCATTTTCAGAAACACAGAGCTTGACTGTTTTCAACTCTGTCTCCAGCTCCTCCTTGAATATATGTCTTCTCCAAGGCATTTTCTTCTAGTCCAGAGCAGTCCTCTGTGTTGACCAGTTGCCCTGACCTGGAATATTTCACCTCTAGGATTTTTGCTTTACATTCTCAAGAGAAATTGCTTTTGCAATGGCATGGTTATTAGATGCAGACTCTTCCAAGTTCACATTTTCAAAAAAATAATACTTGTAGAAATACTCAAACCTAGCATTCTGATGGTAAAGGTCAGTTGTGTTGGCATAACAGAGGCTTCACTATGTATTACTCCACAGAAATATTTCTATAGGCTTCTTTCCTTCAAAATAAGTTTTCCATAAGGATTGGGAGTTTGGGATTAGTAGATGCAAACTATTACCTATAGGATGCATAAAAAACAAGGCCCTACTATATAACACAGGGAGTTATATTCAACATCCTGTGATAAACCATAATAGAAAGGAATATGAAAAATAATGTGTGTATATATATGTATAACTGAGTCACTTTGCTATACAGGAACACAACGCTGTAAATCAACTATACTTCAATTAAATATGTTTTTTTTTTTTAAAAAAAATCCCATCTCCTTGCAATGTGACATATGTCTTATACATGCTTTTATGCTGTATTAACCACTTTTCAAATTCCCTAAACGTGTAGCTCTTACTGGGTAAGCAACTTCTTTCCCTGGCTAGAGAACCTATTGAAATGGTTTTATCAATTGCCCTGTTTTGTTTTGTTTTTTTTTGGCCACACAGCACAGCTTACAGATCTTAGTTTCCTCACCAGGCACTGAACCCAGGCCACTGGCAGTGAAAGCACAGACCATCAAGGAATCCCCTTAACTGCCTTTTCTTCTTCCTACTTAAAGTGGAAAATGAATTTTTTCTCATACTATATTTTAGCCACAGGTAGTTTTGACATCCCCCTATTTATTTTCTATAGTCCTCTTGGGTTGTACCTAGCTTTAGTTTGTTTAGCCTCTCAAGCAATCATCCACTGTCCATAAGTGGAAGATGTGGGTCCACCTTAAATTACCCCCAGATTCTTGCCAGACACAAATGAAACCTGCTTGTTTCTAAATGTCAATTAAATTAAAAAATTCAAGTTTGGTTAGTCCTCTACTCTTACTTCTTCTTGTCCTGAGTTCTTGAAACTGAAGCTTATGCTGAAGTTCTGTCTCTCTGAGATGACTCTTGCTATTTTAAGACCTTACACAGGCTGCAGAAAACTATTACCGAGTCTCATGGTCACAACACCAGCGCTCAGGTATCGTTTCCCAAAGCATGGCACTGACACTGTTCCCTCTTTCCTAAAGGTGGATTTCTCTCTCTCATCATATATATATATCCCCTAGAGGAGGGCATGACAATCCACTCCAGTATTCTTTTCTTTTTTGCCATTTTAATTGATGTTTTAATCTTCCCATTGATGTACACATAGGCAATTAGCATACAGCTTTTATGTTTTCCCCGAAATGTCAATTTAAAGTCCTAAGATACTGCTGAATTGAATACTCTTCTATTTGATTCTCCATGAATTTATGGTTTATCAATTATACAATTTTCAACCATAGGTAATCCTATTGAGGCAGTTATATCATGCATAGAAGAATTAACATTTATTGAAGAATCTAATGATCTGAATTCTAGTTTCATTTTGGGTTCAGGGTACAGTTTGAGTTTTCCTCTAGTCATATAATTAAGATTGCAAATTCTAATGCTTAGAGGTTGGGAATAGTGGAATGAGTAGCTTCACATCATGCTTTGATTTGAAAATGTTCATGTTAAACAGGATTAGAGAGAGAAAAAAGAAAGAGAGAGCTCTTTTTAGTCCAACCCAACTTATTGGGTTTTATTTTGGGGTTGAGCTCCTAAGCCACAGCTAGGGATAAAGTTTTCTGCCCACTTTGCTGGTAATTGTCTCTTATATGCTTACATCTTTTCTTCCAGGGTCTCTTAGAAAGGAGTGATTTATTGATGGAAGAATTAGCCTCCTGGATGAATACTATCTTAAATATTCTTGCCTGAAAAACCCCAGGGTTGGGCTGGCTACAGTCCACAGGGTTGCAAAGAGTCAGACACAGCTGAAGAGATTAAGCATGCACACACACACACACACACACACACACACACACACACACACACACACATCTTTCTCCCTTTCTCTCTCTTCTTTCCTTTCAGTCTTGACTGTTTTCTCTTCCAGAAAAAGCCCTACATCTATGAACTCTTACAACCATGTTCTGAGCTATGATTTCCAGCTGAGATAATCCCTTTTCTAGGTAACAGGTTTCCCTGGTGGCTCAGATGGTAAAGAATCAGCCTGCAATGTGGGAGACCTGGGTTCAATCCCTGGGTTGGGAAGATCCCCTGGAGGAGAACATGGCAACCCACTCCAGTATTCTTGCCTGGAGAATCCCCGTAGACAGAGGAGCCTGGCAGGATACAGTCCATGGGGTCACAAAAAGCCAGACAGGACTGAACACCTAAGCACAGGTAACAGGTAATTTACTATTTCAGTCAATTCCTTGCTTGACTGCCAAAGAATGCTCTGTGGGCCCATCCTGGTCCACTCTGACAGCTCTGTATAACTTCAGATCTCAGGAGGAAAGACTTGGGGCAAGATTTTTACTTCTAAGATTTTGCTGATATCCTCTTCAGCAATGAGCTTTGCAAAGGAAGAGTACTTAGAAACATGGGGCAAGCAAAAGTAATGGTTGAGATGTTATAAAGGAGTGAAAGGGATAACCAAGATAAGAAAGGTCAAAAGATATGTTTGGAAGATAAATTTGCCTGGGACATTTCTTTAGGGATATATTTAGAGAGAAGGCCAAAAAGCAACATAGAAAATGACTAAAATATGATGAGATGAACAATTTCTTGCTACCATAGCCCATGTCTTCAACCTTAGGCCTCCCCATGAAGAGGATCATAAATCTACACGACCTGGTCATGTGCTAAGTAACTTCAACCCCAGCATCCTTGCAGTTTCACAAGTGGTAGGGAAGAGGCCCGAATAGACAGCCCTCAAGGAGCCAAATGTGGAAACTGCCTTTCAATGTATTCATTTACAGGAATATAGAAAAGAAGACAGTGGATCTATAGACAGCTTGTGTGGGTGAAACAAATGAGTAATTATAATGTGGTGTGATAGGAATCCTAGAAGAGAATCTGGGAGGAAGACATAACTCAAGATAAAGAAAGAGATATACATGAAAGCTTTCTGTGAAGAGATATTTGGATAAAGTTTTAAAGAAATCATGCCAATAAGAAGGGGATGAGGAACCCAGCCAGTGTGAGAACATGGACTTGAATGACTGAGGAGGTGTGGCACATAGTCTGGCATTTTGACATTTATTTCTGGAACACAGGTTGAGTTTGAAGGATCAGAGTTTGGAGAGAGACTCTGGGTCTAAATCCCAAGGGATCTTTAGTGCCAAGTTAAGGAATTTGATATTTCCTTTTTAAAACTGGGAGACATGATCTGCTTTGCATTCTTGAAGACAATTTTAGTCTGTGAGAATAATTTGTAGGGAGGTTATGATCAAAGGCTGGGGAACTGGATATGAATTTATGCAGCCTTTTAAGTGAGAGATGATGAAGGTCTAAATGAAATCCTCAATGAGGGGAAATTAAAAGAGACTTAGTGATTGACTGGATATTACATGTAAGGAAAGAGAGATATATTCAGTTTCCTGCTTTGGGAAACTTGCATAGACAATAAATAATTCCAGTTATCAATAATGAAAATATAAAAGGAAAATCAGGATGAAGTGGGATGGGGAAAATAGGCTTGGTTTGGTACATGTTGAATTTGAAGAACAGATTCATCTTTAGGAACATTCAGAAGGCCATTGCTGCTGCTGCTGCTGCTGCTGCTGAGTCGCGTCAGTCGTGTCCGACTCTGCGGGACCCCGTAGATGGCAGCCCAGCAGGCTCCCCCGTTTCTGGGATTCTCCAGGCAAGAACACTGGGGCGGGTTGCCATTTCCTTCTCCACTGCATGAAAGTGAAAAGTGAAAGTGAAGTCGCTCAGTCGTATCCAACTCAGCGACCCCATGGACTGCAGCCTACCAGGCTCCTCCATCCATGGGATTTTCCAGGCAAGAGTACTAGAGTGGGTAACTAGAGTGGGTAACTCCTTCCCTCAGTAGGCCATTAGAAGCATGTAATTAGAATTTCAAAGAGATGTACCATGGTGGAAGTTGAGAATTTTGAAAGGATTTGATTACTCAGGCAATGTTGTAATTTAAAAACAGGAACCATATAGAACAACTCTAAGAGTCAGGTAGATGGAGAGTACAAAATCAGAACAGACCACACAAAGTAGGAAATGAACTGGAAGAGGTTATTTTGAGATACTGTCAAAGACAGGAAACAAGTAAATAAGGGCATTTATTTTATTCAGGCTTTTGCAGTAGGGAGAGAATTTCAGATCCAAAGATCAGTGCTTTTTGCCTTAGATTGTATAGGGAGGAGGTAAGGTGATTTATAGTTTGAAGACATATGTGTGGCCTTAAAGGAAATTAGGTATAACTATAATCACAAAGCGCAATGTCACTGAGATCAGGGAAGAAAGAAGTGATAAGAATGAGTTGGTGTTTATTAGTTAGATTAATTTAAATGAAGCCAGAAAAAATCCTTTCTCCAAATAGAGAAATGAGCCCGCAAACAGTAGTTTGAGAATAGTGAATACACAAGTCAGATAACATGTGCTATGCAATATTAGCTATATTGAGAAGTCACATATCATTAATACACATTTGCTTCTGTTCTTATAAAGTGAAAGTAGCTCAGCCGTGTCTGACTCTTTGCAACCTCATGGATTACACAGTCCATGGAATTCTCCAGGCCAGAATACTAGTGGGTATCTTTTCCCTTCTCCAGGGGATCTTCCCAACCCAGGGATTGAACCCAGGTCTCCCACAGAGCAGGTGGATTCTTTATCAGCTGAGCCACCAGGGAAGCCCTTTTCTTATAAATGTATACTATCTATAAATTATTGCAAAGGGATAGAGTTACTCAGTGTTTCAGAATCAAGGGAAGATGTTGCCATGCTTTGTAGGCAGAAGGGAAATAGTGGGTGGAAAACAAGAGATTAAAAAGAGTAGGACTTCCCTGGTGGTCCAGTGGTTAAGAATATGCCTGTCAACACGGGGGACACAGGTTCAATCCCTGGTCTGGGATGTTCCCACATGCTGTGAGGCAACTAAGCCCATGTGTCACAATAACTGAAGCCCGTGCACCCTAGAGTCAGTGCTCTGCAACAAAAGAAGCCACCAGGAAGCCTGAACGCCACAACTAGAGAGTAGACCCCACTCGCTGCAAGTAGACAAAGCCCACGTGCAGCAACAAAGAGCATGGGCACTGCAACAAAGATCCGCACAGCCATACATAAAATAAGAATTTATTAAAAAATACTGTTGTTCCAAAATTTAAAATTTTTAATTTGTAATAAAAACTTTGATATGGATTAAAGGTATATATATGAAGTTCTCTATGAGCATGTCAAGACCTCAAAGATATGATTCAGACCATGGAAATGTTTGAGGAAACAATACACAGATTTATGGAATACACATATGAAATGATGATAATCTCTCACACACGTTCTTTATTTTTTTGCCATGCTGTGAAATTTGCAGTATTTTAGTTCCCCAACTAGCGACTGAACCTGCACACTTGGCAGTGAAAACACAGAGTCCTAACCCTTGGATCACCAGGGAATTCCCATAACCTCTTCTGAGGAGATTAATGCAGTTTCCGTAAGCATCACAAGCTAAATTAGGATTTTGGTAAATAGAACTGACATCAGATGGGAATTTACATGATAAAGCATGGAAATGATGAACTCTGAATTATGGGGGACATTTAATAGTTTAGAGATAAAGTTACAGTGTACATGTTTGAGCCTCAATCTCAAAATCTCAAAAATCTTCCATCTAAAGTAATAATATTCAATATGTCCCATAGTCGCAGCATGTGGAGCACGAAATATTCAGAATACAAAAAGGCTTTAGGTAACAGAGCCATACAAATAGAGGATAAAACACCCCCAGCGTAATAAATGATTAGTGGCAAAACTTTGTCAAACATACTGAAATGTAAAATGTCCTCAGGAGATGCAGTTCTCAAACTGAACTTTAAAAATTGCACATCTAAGGAGGGACAGACTCTTTTATAAATAAAAGGTTCTGATAGTAGAGAGTGCTGCTGCTGCTGCTGCTAAGTCACTTCAGTCGTGTCCGACTCTGTGCAACCCCATAGACAGCAGCCTACCAGGCTCTGCCATCCCTGGGATTCTCCAGGCAAGAACACTGGAGTCGGTTGCCATTTCCTTCTTCAATGCATGAAAGTGAAAAGTGAAAGTGAAGGTGCTCAGTCGTGTCCAACTCTTTGTGACCCTGTGGCCTGCAGCCTACCAGGCTCCTCTGTCCACGGGATTTTCCAGGCAGGAGTCCTGGTGTGGGTTGCCATTGCCTTATCTGTAGAGAGCAGTAGCTCAGTCCAAAATGGGATACTTACTAGCATCACATTGTACAATTCGAGCAGAAATATAAATACAATCCACAGACATTATCCAGGAAAGCTCTCATTAAGTTTGAAAATGTTCAACTCCCTTCACATTTCCAGGCCTGATCGTCTCTGAAGTTCTCTTAATTTTATATTGCCCAGATTCTATTTTCCAATATGTCCTGTGTGTCCTACTTTGTTTCATTTGCTTGTGAACTTTGTTTTGTTTGTCCACATGCTTGCCTGGTTATTCCCTGATTATATCAGGACTCATTAATATTGATAGAAAAATCAAAGAATTTTGAAGAGAAAATGTTAGACAATTGATTTTTTTTTCCTTTGAGGAAAAATATGCTCATGTCTACTTATCCATCTCTGTTAGGGTGATACATTATTTTAGAGCTCTCAGAAAGGAATCTGGTGACAAAAACATAAAACCTTGAAGAAAGTTATCCTCTTTGACAGTGAATTCTGAGAGTTCATGTATTTATCCTAAAGAAATGACCTGAAATCATGCAAGGTAAAAAAAAAAAAAAAGGTTTCTTTTCAAGATATTTACTAAAGAATATAAATTTAACATAATCCCAATTTGTAACTATAGGGACATGAAATCTGTGTGTTTGATTGAGTAACATACAGGTATTTAGGTAAGGTGTATGGAGTTTCATAGCAAGATAAACTATTAAGTGTTAGGTGAAAGGAGGAAGAAACACTATTATACACATATATGATCACAATTTGTAGAAACAAAATGACCTGAAAGATACATCAGTTCAGTTCAGTTCAGTTCAGTGGCTCAGTCGTGTCCGACTCTTTGCGACCCCATGAATGAAAGCGTGCCAGGCCTCCCTGTCCATCACCAACTCCCGGAGTTCACTCAGACTCACGTCCATCAATTCAGTGATGCCATCCAGCCATCTCATCCTCTGTCGTCCCACATAAGAAAATGTAAACTCTAGATGACTTCTCTGTAAGATTATGAATATTCTGCCATTGCTTCTACATTTCTATATTTTCCACATTTTTCTGAAGTATACATGTATTATTATATAAATGGAAAGATATATTTTAAGTTTCAAATAATGGTAAAAAAAAAAAAAGTCATTGTGCATTGATCCCAGATGAGCGCACATGGGAAGAACCTAAGAACTACTGTCACTGACAATCAAATTTTTGGTATAAACATGAGCTAATTATGAGAATCATCTTCTTGGGCTTTTGGGCTCCAAAAACCATTGATAAAATGCAAATACATTATGGGGATCATTGGTGCACCACCATGACATCTATGAAGCTATCAGTGTCTAATTTGCTTAATCTACATAGAGGAAGGTCCAATAGAAATAGAGTCTAGGGAAAAACTGTGTTCTTTAGTGGACAGAGTAGGAAAGGAACCTCTGAAACATGAGACCTGGTTTAGTAAACCCAGTTAAGACATATATGGTGACTTCCATGGTGATCCAGTGGTTCAGACTGCCTTCCAATGCAGAGGGTGTGTGTTCCATCCCTAGTTAGGCAGCTAAGAGCCCACACAGGTTGTGGCCAAAAAATCTAAGACATAAAACAGAAACAATGTTGCAAAAAATTCAATGAAGAATTTAAAAACGGTCCACGTCAAAAAAAAAAAAAATCTTTAAAAAAAAAGACATATGTATCACATAAAGCCCTAGTAATTATCAGCTGTTCAGTGACCACTACAAAATTTTGAATGCTTGCCAATTAAACCATGACATAATGCTATAACTTGAAATGTGTCCTTTTTTCCTCACTGTAAAAGCTATAGTGGACTTTTAAAATATATATTAATCACTCTTGTGGATATATAAACAGGAAAACACGAGCAAAATGAACTGGTTAGAATATTTCTAACATTATGTTTCAAGTCTAACTCTTTTGAATAACTTTGCAAGTTGGAGCCATTTATGCCTATGTTTTTCACACAACATCATTAAATAAGTTGGCGGTGGAACTGTCATCCAAGCTTCCCAAGATTTGATGCTGTCACTTTCATAATCATAGCAGAAGGTGTCAATGTGAGACACACAATCCCTCCTCCAGTTGATCTAAAATGGTTTATGGAATGAAACACTAAGGGTGTGTCACGTCTAATCAGGAAAAACAAACTCACACATATGGTGACAGCTAACTCCTGACTGCTGCCCAGCCAGCAGTGCATGTGAGCCTATGAGGCCCCCACAGGTGACAAAACACATTCCAATTTCACAGAAATTGAATTGTTTTAAAAGCTTCATTTCAGAATCTACAAAATAAGGGAACAAGATACTAGATCATAGGCTAGTAAAGAATATGGGTATTCTCCCATACTCTTTGTGGGAGGTGAGAATATGATCTGAGGCAGATTCATGAAGGAAGACTCAGATGGCCACTAACAGACTGTGTATTTAACTCTCCCACATAGGCATAGCTGTATTACAATTTTGATTTTATAAAAGAGACAGATACCCAGCATTTATTTTATTTTATTTTTTTATTTTACTTTCCAATATTGTATTGGTTTTGCCATACATCAACATGAATCTGCCATGAGTGTACATGAGTTCCCAATCCTGAACCCTCTCCCATTTCCCTCCCCATACCATCTCTCTGGGTCATCCCAGTGCACCAGCCCCAAGCATCCTGTATCCTGCATTGAACCTAGACTGGTGACTCATTTCTTACATGATATTATACATGTTTCAATGTCATTCTCCCAAATCATCCCACCCTCTCCCTCTCCCACAGAGTCCAAAAAGTCTGTTCTATACATCTGTGTCTCTTTTGCTGTCTCACATACAGGGTTATTGTTACCATCTTTCTAAATTCCATATATATGTGTGTGTGTGTGTTAGTATGCTGTGTTGGTGTTTTTCCTTTTGGCTTACTTCATCCTGTATAATAGGCTCCAGTTTCATCCACCTCATTAGAACTGATTCAAATGTATTCTATTTAATGGCTGAGTAATACTCCATTATGTATATGTACCACAGCTTTCTTATCCTTTCATCTGCTGACGGACATCTAGGTTGTTTCCATGTTCTGGCTATTATAAACAGTGCTGCGATGAACATTGGGGTACATGTGTCTCTTTCAATTCTGGTTTCCTCGGTGTGTATGCCCAGCAGTGGGATTGCTGGGTCATAAGACAGTTCTATTTCCAGTTTTTTAAGGAATCTCCACACTGTTCTCCATAGTGGCTGTACTAGTTTGCTATTCCCACCAACAGTGTAAGAGGTTTCCCTTTTCTCCGCACTCTCTCCAGCATTTATTGCTTCTAGACTTTCGGATCGCAGCCATTCTGACTGGCGTGAAAGGGTACCTCATTGTGGTTTTGATTTGCATTTCTCTGATAATGAGTGATGTTGAGCATCTTTTCATGTGTTTGTTAGCTATCTGTATGTCTTCTTTGGAGAAATGTCTATTTAGTTCTTTGGCCCATTTTTTGATTGGGTTGTTTATTTTTCTGGAATTGAGCTGCATGAGTTGCTTGTATATTTTTGAGATTAGTTGTTAGTCAGTTTTGTTATTATTTTCTCCCATTCCAAAGGCTGTCTTTTCATCTTGCTTATAGTTTCCTTTGTTGTGCAGAAGCTTTTAATTTTAATTAGGTCCCATTTGTTTATTTTTGCTTTTATTTCCAGTATTCTGGGAGGTGGGTCACAGAGGATCCTGCTGTGATTTATGTCGGAGATTGTTTTACCTATGTTCTCCTCTAGGAGTTTTGTAGTTTCTGGTCTTACATTTAGATCTTTAATCCATTTTGAGTTTATTTTTGTGATTGGTGTTAAAAAGTGTTCTAGTTTCATTCTTTTACAAGTGGTTGACCAGTTTTCCCAGCACCACTTGTTAAAGAGGTTGTCTTTAATCCATTGTATAGTCTTGCCTCCTCTGTCGAAGATAAGGTGTCCATAGGTGTGTGGATTTATCTCTGGGCTTTCTATTTTGTTCCATTGATCTATATTTCTGTCTTTGTGTCAGTACCATACTGTCTTGATGACTGCGGCTTTGTAGTAGAGCCTGAAGTCAGGCAGGTTGATTCCTCCAGTTCCATTCTTCTTTCTCAAGATTGCTTTCACTATTCGAGGTATTTTGTATTTCCATACAAATTGTGAAATTATTTGTTCTAACTCTGTGAAAAGTATTGCTGGTACCTTCATAGGGATTGCATTGAATCTATAAATTGCTTTGGGTAGTATACTCATTTTCACTATATTGATTCTTCCGATCCATGAACATCGTATATTTCTCCATCTATTAGTGTCCTCTTTGATTTCTTTCACCAGTGTTTTATAGTTTTCTATATGTAGGTCTTTAGTTTATTTAGTAAGCACTAGGAAAAAACAAGAGAGCTCCAGAAAAACATCTACTTATGCTTTATTGACTATGCCAAAGTCTTTGACTGTATGGATCAAAATAAACTGTGGAAAATTCTGAAAGAGATGAGAATACCAGACCACCTAACCTGCCTCTTGAGAAACCTATATGTAGGTCAGGAAGCAACAGTTAGAACTGGACATGGAACAACAGACTGGTTCCAAATAAGAAAAGGAGTACATCAAGGCTGTATATTGTCACCCTGCTTATTTAACTTCTCTGCAGAGTACATCATGAGAAACGCTGGGCTGGAAGAAGCACAAGCTGGAATCATGATTGCTGGGAGAAATATCAATAACTTCAGATATGCAGATGACACTACCCTTATGGCAGAAAGTGAAGAAGAAATAAAAAGCCTCTTGATGAAAGTGAAAGTGGAGAGTGAAAAAGTTGGCTTAAAGCTCAACATTCAGAAAACGAAGATCATGGCATCTGGTCCCATCACTTCATGGGAAATAGATGGGGAAACAGTGGAAACAGTGTCAGACTTTATTTTCTTTGGGCCCCAGAATCAGTGCAGATAGTGATTGCAGCCATGAAATTAAAAGACACTTACTCCTTGGAAGGAAATTTATGACCAACCTAGACAGCATATTCAAAAGCAGAGACATTACTTTGCCAACAAAGGTCGGTCTAGTCAAGGCTATGGTTTTTCCAGTAGTCATGTATAGATGTGAGAATTGGACTGTGAAGAAAGCTGAGCACCATAGAATTGATGCTTTTGAATTGTGGTGCTGGAGAAGACTCTTGAGAGTCCCCTGGACTGCAAGGAGATCCAATCAGTCCATTTTAAAGGAGATCAGCCCTGGGTGTTCTTTGGAAGGACGGATGCTAAAGCTGAAACTCCAGTACTTTGACCACCTCATGCAAAGAGTTGAGTCATTGGAAAAGACTCTGATGTTGGGAGGGATTGGGGGCAGGAGGAGAAGGGGATGACAGAGGATGAGATGGGCTGGATGGCATCACCGACTCGATGGACGTGGGTTTGAGTGAACTCCAGGAGTTGGTGATGGACAGAGAGGCCTGATGTGCTGCAATTCATGGGGTCACAGAGTCAGACATGACTCATAACTGAACTGAACTGAACTGAAGTGCATCTCTTTTGGTTACCCTAAATGGCAGTTGTTCAAAATGCAAAGCCAATACCTATATTTACATTATTAACACCTGATAGATACATGCATTTTATCAGGTCACTGTAAAACTTCTACTTCTCCTCTTTCATCCACTGTTAATTATTATCAATCTTAATTTGACCTCCTCTAAGTCTGTATCTCTTTTGCTGTTATTGCTTCTTGCCCTCCCCTGTTTCTGACTTAGCAAAGGGTTCTTTAATTCACTATGCCCTTCTACTAATTAAGCTCAAGGCTGAAAACTTCACTGACTCAAATTAGATGCCAATTTAGCTTTGCATCCTCTCTAGCCATTGTGTCTTATATGATTCTGATATAATGACTTGCTGTTTGTATTTTGAGGTTTTGCTTGCATTTAGATCTTAACACGTATACTTTGCTTTCTGTCTACAGAATTATTCCTTTGTTGTCACTATTATTTATTAGGCCTGAAATTTCTCTTGAAATATAATAAAATTAATGAAAACACCTTACAGATATACTTAAATATAAAATGCTTGTCCTACATGCGCAAATCTTTCAGTATTCAACTTTTAAACACAAGAAATGCAATAGCCTAAAAATGCAGAAAGAATATTAAGTTGCTTTGAGGCTAAGAAGATTAAAATAAAAAGAATCGACTATAACTTTAAAAATCGAATGATGGTGCAGTTTTCTTTGTTGTTTCCTCCATTGATCTACCCATTATACTATTCTTCTTCTAAGAAGTTGAGGGGGAAAAGGAATGCCTGTGTAGCTATTTGGAAGACTAATAAAGCATGGCTTGTTATTTGTAATCAAGGTTTTTGCTGGCACTCAGATTCATTTCAGTAGCTTGTACAATTCAGCAACCATGAGTGTTGCTAGTAGAATATTCAATAAAGAAGGTCAAATTCAGAATGCACTCTATTTTCCTTCTTTCTGACCACATAAATCGGATTAACCTGAACAATTAAATATTTGCACAAAAGGAATACAAGAATCCCTTGACAATAAAGTTAAAGATTATGATAGTTGAAAGCTGCAGTGGTGACATGTGCAATTTGTTCAGGTGTTTTCATAAGGCAAAAGCATCTCAGATACATTGCAAACAGAAGGATTAGCAAAATGTGCACACATGAGAAGCAAGAAACTCCATGAAGATGAGAACTTAAAATGCATATCACTAGCATATAGGAAAAATATAATAAGTATAGACAAAATATATTTTTATTTCTTGCTCTTCAAATTACATAATTTTAATTTTTTCCCTAATAAAACTGGAAGTAAATGTAATCACTGAATAAAACATGAGTTAAGGATCTAGTTTTAGAGACAGCTATACTCATGAAAAATTATCACTCTGCATCAGCTTTTCTGAAAATTTTATTTTTATTCTCAGGAATAAGCAAAATCTACAGATTGTAATGAAAAAAGAACTCCATTAAACCATACTAGGCACTGCCTTCATAGCACAGATACAAAAGTAAAATTTGGTTTACTAAGGAATGCAGTAGTCAGGGTAATTAGATTTTTTTTAACTCCAAGATATATTTCATCTTGAAATCTTCTCTCTGAATTAGTATTTGAGCTTCTGCTGAATATAAATTATTCTGCTACTCCTTTTTATGGAGTATCAAATTATTTTGATCATAGCTGACTCTATCTGAACCCAAACCTGCAAAGACTGGTGATGATTTCAAAGATGTTTTTCAGAAAAGCTTTGTTAAAAACTGGCATGTCGTCTTTAAAACACTTCAGTTCTTCCTAGTGATGAAAAATAACCAATGCTAAAACACCAATTTGAGTTTCTGGGTTTACTTATCTAATCAGTTAAAAATATAAATATTATTGGTGAACACAGCTTACATATTCCCTTTTTTGTAAGCATCTTAATTTTATCATCTAGTCAATATTGTTTAGCTTTTACTACCCCTCTTGAAATAACTTGTAACAGCAAAAAAGGCATACATGAAGAATTCACTTTTAAATACTAATAAAATGAAAGAGCACAGCTAAATGTAAGCTTCCGTTACTGACCTAGATTTTGTATTAGGCATATCCAAATATGTATCATCCTGATAATTATTACTTAATATAATTAAAATTTGTCTTAAAGAATGCAGGCTATATGACTACAAGACAAGAAATTTGGTTATTTGGAGTGGCATATTAATATAAGTAATTTTAAATCAATTCAAGTTTTTTGCCACTAACCCTTTAAGAGGACCATTCTAACTTTTTTCAGAATTCCACACCAGTGAAAAGCTGGTGGCACTCACATACTAAGCCACACACTAAACTGACTAGAATCTCCAATATAATGCAGTCTTCAACATCCTCATTCATGGAAAAGGAGTGTTTTCCTGGTCATCTATAACATTATTCTATAGTTGCTTATCCATGTCCTGCAGAGTCTTGACAGAAATACTGAAAAAATACAGAAGACACACATCCAGTTCTCAAAAGTAAGCACTAATTTATATACACTACCATGTGTAAAACAGATAGCTAGTGGAAAGCTGCTGTCTAGCACACGGAGCTCAGCCTGTGGTGTCCTATATGGGTGGCATAAAGGCGAGTGGAAAGGAGGCCCAAGAGGGAGGGGATATATGTATACTTATGGCTGATTCACATTGCTATACAGCAGAAACTAACATAACATCTTAAAGCAATTATACTCTGATCCCTGCGTTGGGAAGATCCCCTGGAGTGGGGCATGGCAACCCACTCCAGTATTCTTGCCTGGAAAATTCCCATGGACAGAAGGGCCTGGCAGGCTACTGTCCACAGCATCACAAAGAGTCGGACAAGACTGAGGCAACTTAGCATGCATACATACTCCAGTTAAAAATGTAAATTGGGAACAGACTGCAAAAAGTTAGTCAAGCCCAATAGATTGGTATGGTTTTGGCTTCACTATGAACAAGCTGTGTGACCTTAAGCAACTTATATATCCTCTTTAGCCTTCAGCTTTCTCCCTGCCAAACAGAGGTAATACTAACAGCCACCTCATAGGTCATTGTTCTGTAGATCAAATGAGATAATGCATCTTACACAGAGGAGTGTTCAATAAATGTCAGTGCTTAGTGGTGATGGTGTTACTTCCCCCTAAAATCTCAGAGTGTTGAAAAAGTATTTTCACTTTACCACCCAACCCTTGTTTACATGTTGTGTTTATTGCAATATACTCTGGTATGGTTACCTGTTTGAATCAACAGGGTAAGTATCATTCTTTTGTTGTTCATAAAGGAAGTACGTTCTTATGTCTGTAATAAGAAAATAGGGATCTGAAAGAGGAATATAGAACTATCAACATGACTTTCCTTAAGTGGGAAAGGAAATCTCTAGCTTCTTCTAGTATCTCCCCTTTGTACCTGATTTTTGGGGTCCTCTTAGTTATGCTTCTGGGGAAAATGGATAAACATATCCTCTATCACTTACAAGGAATCAGGAAACCAGAAGGGAACAGAAACTGGATCTTAATTTTAAACCAGATTATTTTCCTCTCTATTACTCTCTGTGCTATTTTTTTTCATTATTTTCTAGCCTTAGTAAAATGATTTATGGGTATTCTAGAATAGGAATCAATCACGCCATGGGTAACCAAGTAAACTAGTGAGAGACCTCTTTCTCTGAAAGAGGAAACACAGGAGTTAACAGTTAAGCATAATCCAACCATCATCCTGAATGAAGACCCTCTGTCCACTGCTAAATTGAAGAGTCTGAAATTGGATTTTATGAAAGTTTGCAATACATTTGGAGAAAACTATGCAAAGCCAAACTGCCATTCACAAGAAGTACTATGATCAAACTGGTTTAAGAAGAAACCTAAACATTAGGCTCTAAGGAACACCTGGAAAGACTCTTATTAATCAACTCTGTCAAGTGCTGAGGAACCAGTGGCTCTTAACTTCTGACAATGAAGTTTTCTTGTCAGAAGCACTGTTGTTGTTGTTGTTCAGTATCAAGTCATGTCTGACTCTTCATAACCCCATAGACTGCAGCACACCATGCATCCCTGTCCCTCACCAACTCCCAGAATCTGCCCAAGTTCAAGCCCAATTAAATCAGTGATGTCATCCAATCGTCTCATTTTCTGTCATCCCCTTCTCCTCTTGCCTTCAATTTTTCCCAGCATTAGGGTCTTTTCCAATGACTCAGCTGTTCGTATCAGGTGGCCAAAGTATTGGAGCTTCGGTTTCAGCATCAGTTCTTCCAAAGAGTACTCTGGGTTGATTTCCTTTAAGATTGACTGGTTTGATCTCCTTGCTTTCCAAGAGACTCTCAAGAGTCTTCTCCAGGACTGCTGTTCAAAAGCATTAATTTCTTGGTGCTCTACCTTCTTTATTTTCCAGCTCTCACATCCATACATTATTACTGGAAAGACCACAGCCTCGACTATATGGTCCTTTGTCAGTACCGACAAATAGAAGAGGCCAAAGCTGCAGTAAAAATGTCCCCAAACATTTTTGAGCATTTTATCATATCTAGTCCATATATTTGATTTTTACTAACATATTCAATAAAAATTAGCATAAAAACATGAAAATATACAGTCTAAGATTTTCATTCCATGTTCTGTTTTAATGATCTGAGCTTTAGCAAGTGAACAGTGCCTTTTTTTAACTTGTAAAATAATGCACCTCTTACCTGTTTATCAGAAAAGGTTGTGATAAGAAAATTGAAGAGAACATTTTTTAAACACTTGAATCATGGCTCTCAATATGGAGAAGACTCTTGAGAGTCCCTTGGACTGCAAGGAGATCCAACCAGTCCATTCTGAAGGAGATCAGCCCTGGGATTTCTTTTGGAAGGAATGATGCTAAAGCTGAAACTCCAGTACTTTGGCCACCTGATGCAAAGAGTTGACTCATTGGAAAAGACTCTGATGCTGGGAGGGATTGGGGGCAGGAGGAGAAGGGATGACAGAGGATGAGATGGCTGGATGGCATCACTGACTCGATGGACGTGAGTCTGAGTGAACTCCGGGAGTTGGTGATGGACAACGAGGCCTGCCGTGCTGCGATTCATGATGTCGCGAAGAGTCGGACACGACTGAGCGACTGAACTGAAGACATTTTTACTTTGCCCTCTTTTATTAAAATATACTTAAATGAATATAAAAGCTGAAAAACAACAAATTTAATCTTCAGTGAAACAAAGGAAGAAAAAGATCTCATACAATAACTACAATAAATACTTGGAAATAGGGGTTTTAAGAGATGATTACACATTTTAAGTGCCAAAACATGAAAAGAAAGTACTTACAATCATTATATTCTTTAAACTGTTAGTTGTTCAGTAGTGTCCGACTCTTTGAGACCCCATGAACTGTAGCCTGCCAGGCTCCTCCATCCATGGAATTCTCCAGGCAAGAATATTGGAGGGGGTTGCCATTTCCTTCTCCGGGGGATCTTCCCAACCCAGGGATTGAACCCAGGTCTCCTGTATTGCAGGCATGTATTCTTTACCATCTGAGTCACCATGGAATCCCAAATTCTTAAAAGCCCTATCTATTTTTACAGAGGAAAAAACTAAAAATAGGAAGATGATCAATGAGAGAAAGAAAATTTTCTTGAAGAATTAAATTCAATACAATAAAATGATAGAGAAAGAAAAGTTGAAGGAAAAAATTTACTGACATGAAATATCTGGCAGAAGCAGACCATTTGGATGAAGGCTGAAGAACTGAAGACATTTGTGAGTTTACAAAACAGACTTTCAAGCCTTGATATTAGCTATGGAGATTCCATGAGCACCAAAACCAAGATAAGACTTATGCCAAGTGAAAAAAAAAATGTATATAAAAGATTTGACTTCTGACTCCATGGAGATTTGTTGCCACCAAACAACCTTTGAAATGAACTATGGGTATTATACATCCCTTCCATAATAAATACACAAACACACTGTTGTTGAGCAAATAGCTAACACCATTCAAATATAAGAAATAATCAGGGGAAAACCATAAGAAAATTTTTTAATTAAAGAAATAAATTTAAAGTAACTTCAATAAGAAATATTACAATAGGAATTACTTAAGGAGACTATAAAACATGATTAAGCTTAGTCACAAAAAATAAAAGACATCACTTCTATGAAGTCAGAAAGAGCTCAAACTAGAGATACAATAGCTCTAAAACAAAATAAGGAAATTAAAAATTAGCAAGCAGAGTTCAGAGTAAAGTTAAAGATAACAATAAAAAATATTATAGTGTTGTCATGATTAATGTGTAAAAAATAAATATCATAAAAGACAGAATGGGTAGTCTTGAGAATTTACTCAAAATTAAATGTAAAAGGGCAAAGATACAAAAATGATTATAGAGTAGATCCTAGTAATGCAGAAAATGAAGAGCAAACATCAGAAAAAAAAAAAAAACAAGAAGTAATGATGACCCTGTATGCGAGACAGCAAAAGAGACACAGATGTGTAGAACGGACTTTTGGACTCTGAGAGGGAGGGAGAGGGTGGGATGATTTGGGAGAATGGCATTGAAACATGTATACTATCATGTAAGAAACGAAGTGCCGGTCTATGTTCGAATACAAGATATAGGATGCTTGGGGCTGGTGCATGGGGATGATCCAGAGAGATGACATGGGGTGGGAAGTGGGAGGGGGATTCAGGATTGGGAGCTTGTATACATGGTGGATTCATGTCAATGTATGGCAAAATCAATACAGTATTGTAAAGTAAAATAAAGTAAAAAAAAAAAAAAAAAAACAAGATCCTAAGAAGAACAACAGAACACAAATGAATTGAAAAGATAATAGACTCTGGGTTTTGTAGCTGCTAATTATCATAGGAATGTGTGCTCCAAAGAGTTTTTGTTTTTTTAAATAATGACATATTTTTATTATCTTGTAGCAGAAGAGTAAAAAATACTGAGGGGATCAAGGTAAGACACAGAAAACACCAAAATTTCCCACCCTAAACCACAAACTTTCTATAAGTATTTTTTAAAACTGAATCAAAGACATATACATCTCCATGACTCACACACACACACACAAAAGTGTGCTCACTCCAAGTCTGGTCCAAGTTATGACCAGGAACTGCTAACCAAGCTAAAAGCAGTACACACAAAGCTTGAGCAACAACTAGGACTTGCTGACATAAAGTTGGAACTAAAGCCACCAGTGTGAAGTAAGAGCTATTGCTTTCACAGCAAAGCTATAAGGTAAAAGCTAAGACATCACCATGTAAAAAAAAAAAAGCTGAAGAAATTTATTACCACTCAACATTCCTATAAAAAGGATGAAGGGAATATTTCATGTTGAAACAAAGAGATACTACACTACCTGAAAGCCATATGAAACATACCATTCTCTAGTTAAGGTAAATACAGAAACATAACATACTCTAGTGAAGGTAAATACAAAAACAAATTAAAAAGGCAGTATTATTATGATTTTGATGCATAACTACATTCTTGATTCTTTAATAGGATTTAAAGGACAAAAGCTGAAAAAGTAATTATAAATTTATGCTAATGGATTATACAATATGTAAAGATACAATTTGTAACACAAATAACATACACTGGGAAGGGGACTGAAAAGGAATAGCTTTTGTATGTGATTGAAGCTAAGCTGTTATCAGTTTAAACAGTTTGTTATTAATTTAGAGTGTTATATTTAATCTCTATGATAACCAGAAAGAAAATATTTATAGAATATACAAAAAAGTAAATGAGAAGGAAATCAACATGTGCTAAAACAACAATCAAACAAAGGAAAAACAAAGGAAAGCAGTTAGGGAGAAAATACAAGATTTTTTTTTTAAAGATATAAAACAAATACCAAAATGGCAATGGTAGATTCTTCCCTAACAGTTATTACTTTAAATGTAAATGGATCCAACTCCTCAGGATCTAATTAATGTTATCTATAAGACACATATTTTAGATATCAGTTCAGTTCAGTAGCTCAGTCATGTCCAACTCTTTGCAATCCCATGGACTGCAGCACACCAGGCTTCCCAGTCCATCACCAACCCCCAGAGTTTACTCAAACTCATGTCCATCACATCAATGATGCCATCCAACCATCTCATCCTCTGTCATCCCTTCTCCTTCTGCCTTTAATCTTTCCCAGCATCAGGGGCTTTTCAAATGAGTCAATTCTTCCCAGCAGGGGGCCAAAGTATCAGAGTTTCAGCTTCAACATCAGTCCTTCCAATGAATATTCAGGACTGATTTCCTTTAGGATGGACTGGTTGGATCTCCCTGTAGTCCAAGGAGCTCTCAAGAATCTTCTCCAACACCACAATTCAAAAGCATCAATTCTTTGGTGCTCAGCTTTCCTTATAGTCCAACTCTCACATCCATACGTGACTACTGGAAAAACCATAGCTTTGACTTGACGGACCTATGTTGGTAAAGTAATGTCTCTGTTATTTAATATGCTGTCTAGGTTTGTCATAGCTTTTCTTCCAAGGAGTAAGTGTCTTTTAATTTCATGGCTGCAGTCACCACCTGCAATGATTTTGGAGCCCCCAAAATAAAGTCTGTCACTGTTTCCACTGTTTCCCCATCTATTTGCCATGAAGTGATGGGACCGTATGCCCTGACCTTAGTTTTCTGAATGTTGAGATTTAAGCCAACTTCTCACTCTCCTGTTTCACATTCATAAAAGGCTCTTTCGTTCCTCTTCACTTTCTGCCATAAGGGTACTGTCATCTGCATATCTGAGGTTATTGATCTTTCTCCTGGCAATCTTGATTCCAGCTTGTGCTTCATCCAGCCTGGCATTTCACATGATGTACTCTGCATAGAAGCTAAATAAGTAGGGTGACAATAAACAGCATTGATGTGCTCCTTTCCCGATTTGAAACCAGTCTGTTGTTCCATGTCCAGTTCTAACTGCTGCTTCTTGACCTGTTTAGATCTAACAACACAGATAAATTGCAAAAGAAAGGATAAAAACAGGTTACTCCATGCAAATAGTAACCCACAGTAAATAAGAGTGGCCATTCTAACATCAGATAAAAAAGTCTTTAAATCGAAAGTGTTAGAAGGGTCAAAGAAGGACAGTATAATAATAAAAGCGTCAACTCACCAAGAAAATATAACAATTTTAGACATATAGATGCCAAGCATCAGAATTCCTATATATGTGAAGCAAACATTATAGAACTAGAGGAATAAATAGATAACTCTACAATAAAAGTAGTGGATTTCAATTTATTCTTGTTGTTTAGTCACTAAGTTGTGTCCAACTCTGAAACGCCATGGACTGTAGCCCACCAGGCGCCCCTGTCCGTGGGATTTCCCAGGCAAGAATACTGGAGTCAGTTGCCATTTTCTTCTCCAGGGGATCTCCCAGACCCAGGGATCAAACCCAAGTCTCCTACATTAGTGGGTGGATTCTTTATCACTAAGCCATCATGGTAGCCCATCATTACTGATTATAGAGAAATAAGAAGGATTATAATAGAGTAATAAGAGAAAGTGCACACAAACATAGGATAACCTAGGTGAAAATTTCAGGACAAATTCCTAGAAACATTCAACATACTAAGATTATCTCATTAAAAAAAAAAAAAAGGAAATCTGAACAAATCTATGAATAGTGAGATGATTGAATCAGAAGTCAAAAAGTTCCTAGCAAGCAAAAGCTCAGAACCAGATGATTTCACTGGTGAATTCTGGCAAGCATTTAAAGAGTTAATATCACTCCTCCTCAAAGATTTATAAAAAATTTAAGAGGATGTACACATGTTCCCAATCCTGAACCCCCCTCCCACCTCCCTCCCCATACCATCCCTCTGGGTCATCCCAATATAAAGTAATTAGCCTCCAATCAAAATAAATAACTTTCAATTTAAAAAAAATAAATTTAAAAAAAGAATGTATATAAAAAAATAGAAGCGGAAATACTTGCAACTCATTCTGTGAGGCCAGCATTACTTTGATACCAAAGCCAGACAAAGAATCTACAGAAAAATAAAAGTACAAAACAACATCTCTGATAAAACATTGATGCAAAAATTTTCAACAAAATACTAACAAAAGAAATTCAACAGCACATTAAAAAGATTATACACCATGACCAAGTGGAATTTGTATCTTGAATGCAAGGATGCTAGACACATGAAAGTCAGTCAATATAATATATCACATTAACAGAATGTAAATGGAATACTAAGGGAAAAAAATCCATATGATTATCTCAAGTGATGCAGAAAAAGCATTTGAGAAAATTAAACATGTTTTCATGGCAATAACACTCAGCAAAGCAGAAATAAAAGGAAACTACCTCAACATAATAAAATCTATATAAAAAAGCCCACAGCTAACATCACACTCACTGGTGAAAAATTAAAAGCTTTTTTTAAGACCAGAAACAATACAAGGATGCCCATTTTTACCACTTCTATTCAACATAGTGCAAGAACAATTAGACAAGAAAACTAAATAAAAGGTATTCAGATGGGAAAGGAAGAAATAAAATTATTTCTATTTGAAAAGGATTTTATATGTAGAAAATCCTAAACATTCCACACAAACTGTTAGGACTAATAAATAAATTCAGTAAGTTTTCAGGATACTAAACCAAAGTCAGTTGCATTTCTGTACACTGAAATTGAACAACCAAAACAGGAAATTAGAAGGAAAATTCTACTTATATCACAAAGAATAAAAGTGTTCAGGAATAAACTTAGTGAATAATACTAAAAACTTGTATACTGAAAACAGCAAAATGTTGCTGAAAGAAACTAAAGACACCACTAAATGAAAAGCATTCATGGATAGGAAAACTTAGTATGATTAAGGCACCAATATTACTTAAAATGATATATATATTCAATGTAATCCCTACCACAATCCATGACTCTTTTCGTAGAAATAGAAAACCTGGATCTAACATTTATATGAAATTTCAAGGGACCCTGAATAAACAAAATAGTATTGAAAAAAATGAAAACGTTGGAGGCTTCACTCTTCACGATTTCAAAATTTACTACATAGCTAGAGTAACCAGAATGGTTTGATAGCATAATAACATATATTTAGACCAATGGAATAGAACAGAGAGCCCAGAAATAAACCTTTGCATATATGGTCAGCCAATCATTAACAATGATAAGACCATTTAATAGGGAGATGCCAGTCTTTTTAACAAATTGTATTGGAAAATAGAATATTCACTTGCAAAACAATTCAACTGGACTCTTAAATTATACCATATGTGAAAACTAACTTAAGATGGATCAAATATGAGCTAAAATGATCAAAATCTTAGAAGAAAGCATATAGGAAATAATGAAACTGGATTTGACAATGGTTTCTTGGACATAACACCAAAAGCACAGGTAACCTCCCAAAAAAGATAAATTGGACAATGTTGAAATTAAATTTTCTATGTGTCAAATGACAGTTAACAATAAAATAGTAACTTGGAATTTTTTAAAATTTCAATCATATATCTGATAAGAGGTTACTATCCTGAAAATATATATATAAAACCCTGCAAGTCAACAAGAACAATAAAAAATCATACATCTGATAAGACGTTTCTATTCAGAATATATAAAGAATCTGGACAACTCAAAACAGCACTAAAAAAGGATGAATCTTAAATGTGTTTTACACTTAAAATTAAAACAATTTTAAAATGGACAAAAAGACTTGAATAGATATTTCCCTAAAAAAAGAAACAGATGGCCAATAAGCAGATGAAAAGGTTACCAATATAACTAACCATTAGAAAAATGCAAATGAAAGCCACAATGAGATACCACCTTGTACCCATTAGAATGGATACTATTAACAAAGCTAAACAACAAAATCAGAAAATAAGTTTTAGCAAAGATATGGAGAAAATGGAATCCTGTGCATTGTTGGTAGAAATGTTAAACAGTGCAGCCTCTAGGAAAACAGCATTGGTACCTCTAAAAGAAATAAAAGTAGAATTACTATATGATCCAGATATTTCTATCTCAGAGCATATGCCCAAAAGAATCTAAAGAAGGAACTCGAGTACCTAGAAGAATCTAAAGCAGGAACTCGAGCATGTATGTATCTGTCTACCCATGTTCATAACAGAATTACCCTTGATAGCCAAAAGGTGGAAGCAATCAAATTGTCTGTTGACAGATGCATAAATAAAACATAGTGTAGAGACTTCCCTGGTGGTCCAGAGGTTAAGAACCTGCCTTCCAACATGCGGGTTGATCCCTGGTCAGGGAACTAAGATATCCCACATGCTGTGGGGCAACTGAGTCTGAGGTCAAAACTAGAGAAAGCCTGCATTCCTCAAAAAAGACCCAGCACAGCCAAAATAAAATAATAAATAAATGAATAAAACATGGTATGCACATGCAATAGGGGCTTCCCATGTGGTGTATGTGTTAAAGAACCCCCCTGCCAATGCAAGAGACATAAGAGATATGGGTTCATCCCTGGGTCAGGAAGATCCCCTGGAGAAGGGCATGGCAACCCATTCCAGTATTCTTGCCTGAAGAATCCCCATGAACAGCAGAGCCTGGCTGGCTACAGTCCATAGAGTCACAAAGAGTTGGATATGAATGAAGCGACTTAGCATGCACATATACTACATACAATGGACTACTGTTCAACCTTAAAAAGGAAGGAAATTTGACATACACTACAACATGGATAAAACAGTTGATAATAAAAGGAGTTGATAATACTTTCTTCCTAGTAAATTGCCAATGTGACTCACAAAGGGGGGGGGGGGTGGGACAAACCCTAAAGGTCGTTACACTAAATTAAGTAAATTAAGTAAAGTAAGTAAAGTAAAGTGGTCACAAAAGTATAAAAACAATACATGATTCCACTTATATGAGGTACTGAGATTAACCAAATTCATAGTGATAGATAGTAGAATGATGCTCACCAGGGGCCGAGAGGAAGGGGGTAGTGTGGAATTTTTGTCTGATAGATACAGAGTTTCAATTTTCTAAGATGAAAAGCGTTCTGCAGATGGATGATGATGATAGTTGCACAACACTACAAATGTACTGAATGCCACCGATACACACTTGAAAATGGTTAAAATGGTAAGTTTTGTGTTATGTATATTTTATCATATTTTTCAAAGACAAAATGAGTTATTAAGCCATGAAAAATCAGAGATGAATCTTAAATACATATTGCTAAGTGAAAGAAGCCTGCTATATACTTTATGATTCCAATGATATAACATTCTGGGACAAATGAAATCTACAGAAATTAAAAAAAAAAAAAATCAGTGGTTTCCAGGAGATTGGCTGGAGAGGAGGAAGGTTGAATAGGTGAAGAGTTAACAGGTATTTTAGGACAAGAAAACTGTTCTGTATGATATTGGATAAGCCACAGGAAGCTCTGCCCCTTTCATCACTGTTGTCCAGGGCTTCTCCTGAGTGGGGTTGTAATGGAGTGGTCATCCACTTTTATTTAATCTCAGCATATTGTGCATATGCATCCATAAATCATATCTGAGTTTTTCCTTCTGTTAATTCATCATAGGTAACTCTTTATATAGAAGTTCCCTGGTGGCTCAGTGGTAAAGAACACAGCTGCCAATGCAGGAGACATGAGTTCGATCCCTGGGTCAGGAAGATACCCTAGAGAAGGAAATGGTAACCCACTTCAGTATTCTTGCTTGGGAAATCCAACAAACAGAGGAGCCTGGCAGGCTACAGTCCATGGGGACCACAAAAGAGTCAGACATGACTTTGTGTGACTATAACAAACAACAACTCTTCATATGGTCAAATCTCTGTGTGAAGGAAGAATCCATGACATAATGCAGGTATGACAGAAATCTAAGCTATCTACCAGGGCTGTTTCCTCATTCCTTTCCTGCTTAGTCACAGCTTTTATAGACCATTTCCATTTTGCACGTGAATGCTGCTGTGCACATCCAATTTTAGGCTGCACAGACAAGATAATACTCAGTTCACAGTGGGCAATTGGGGGTGAATAATCACTTTGTTATAGTAGCAAGTCAGCTGGTTCTCCATGAACAAAATCTGTTACTAGAAGAGGTAATGCCCTTCCTGAAAATGTGTAGTTACTATTAATGGCATTAATAGTATTGAATTTGCTGTACAGCATCGACCACAGGTACTTGGAACTTCTGACTCATGCGCCAAGTGTAAGCTTGAATTATAGTCTCTATTCATGCAGACCCATTTCCTTGCTCTAATATATAAGAACTATCAGTCTTTGTGATACCCAGAAAATAGGCTAGAGTCAAATAACAAATGAGGTGGAGGGATAACATAGGAAGTTGGGGTTAGGAGATGTAAGCTATCAAATGAATAATAATGGATAAACAACCAGGTCCAACTGAATAGCACAGGGAACTATATTAATATCCTGTGATAAACCATAATGGAAAATAATATTAAAAAGAATGGATATAAAGAATATAATATATATATAAACTGAATTACTTTGCTATATAGAAGAAATTAGCACAATATTGTATACAAATCAACTATAATTCATTAAAAGATTTTAAAATAAAAAATAAAATAATAAATAATTAAAAGATTTTAAAAATCCAAACAGGCACAGCAAGTATTCTACCTCACTTTGGGGTGGGTGATTCAAAGCACATCAAATTATCTCTCATTTTTGAAGGGCATTTCAAATTCTCATAGACCATTGGGCCCTTTTAGAAATGTCAAAATTGTGGCATGGCCCTCCATTTTCACTGAGATGATATCTCAACCTCTTGCACAGATGCCTTACCGAAGCTCCTAGGAAGTTTGATCTCTCCTGCTCATCAGTTTCATTTGATATAATATCACAAATGTAATGAACCAGCTCTGGCTGCACCTTGGGTCTGACCTGAAAACTTACTTGTACCCATCCTCCTCCCATCCACTTCTTTATCACCAAACCTTCCAGTAAATTTGGATAAGTACCACTTCCTTTTATTAAATTCTTTCCTGTTTGAAAACTCTAGAGTGGTTTATGTCTTCTTACACTGAAACCTAACTGATATATAAAGAACTTTCATATTACTTTCTTATTCTTTAGAGAAAACACTAAAACATTCAGAACTTATTAATAAGTTGGGACTCCTGAAAATTCTTCCCTGACCTCAACTTGCAAGTTTATAGAAATGAGTTTATTTCCTCTAAAGAAACAATCATATGTTACTTTCAATTAAACATCAGTTCAGTTCAGTTGCTAAGTCATGTCTGACTCTTTGTGACCCCATGGACTGCAGCATGCCAGGCTTCCCTGTCCATCACAACTCCTAGAGTTTGCTCAAACTCATGTCCATCAACTCAATAAACATCAGTTATGATAATATGATAATAAAAAATATCCACTGAAATCTTTCAAAGATCACACTCATATTGGAAGGTAGATTTTTAAATACTGGGTTAGCCAAAAAGTTCATTTAGGTTTTTCTATAACATCTTTTAGAAAAACCACAATGAACTTTTTGGCCAATCCAATATTACATAGTGTGGGAACACTGCACTCTAGACAATTCCTATTGTGGACACCCTCATTGTCATCACAAGGCTCCAGTCTCCTCCAGTTGCTGCTGCTACAGAATCACTGCTTGACTGGGCCATGCCTACAATTACCACCACCTCAGTACACCTTACTCTCCAAGATTTCTGATTATATGCAGTGTCTTGAATGGATCATCTTCTGTTCAATCCAGATTCATGTGTACCTTACAGACATTCACTCTATTGGTACTTGAGAGATTAGGGCCCCCCCCCACCTGTTTAACACTAGTACATAAGACACTATGCAAAACTTCTATGAATATGCTTAACTCATTAAGTAAATAATTATTTGATATTTCATCCATCTGGAATTCCCTTTCTTCCCGTCTTCTGTTGACTGATACCTATTAGGCCACCATGATTGAGTCTAGATCAGGAATCCCCAACCTCCAGGATCTAATGCCTGATGATCTAAAGTGGAGTGATGGAATAACAGAAATAAAGTGCAAAATAAACATAGTGCACTGGAATCATCCTGAAACCATCCCCTGACCCTGGTCCATGGACAACTTCTCTTCTAAAAAACCTGTCCCTGGTGCCAAAAAAGTTGAAGACTACTTACTGGTCTAGATGTCACATTCTTAGGATATTTCCTCAATCTCTAGGATTGTCTATTCCCATAGTTCCCTGTCCTTTCCTCAGTGAATCCACTTAACATACCTTACGTTTTCCTGTGTAACTACCAATGTCCTTAAAGAATAAATACCATGATAGCAGACAAAGATACTATTTATCTGTGCCAATACACTGTAGAAAAAAAAAAAATCCTTCCTTGAAATGTCCTAAAACTGACTTTGAAACAATCCAGAAAGTGGAAGAGAGTAGATGAAGGAAAACTGAATCAAATTAGGCCATGAATGGATCACTGTTAACAGTGCTTTGCGGGAGCAGCCATGAAGAGATACCCCACATTCAAGGTAAGAGAAACCCAAATAAGATGGTAGGTGTTGTGAGAGGGCATCAGAGGGCAGACACATGGAAACCATAATCACAGAAAATGAGTCAATCTAATCACACGGACTACAGCCTTGTCTAAATCAATGAAACTAAGCCATGCCCTATGGGGCCACCCAAGATGGGTGGGTCATGGTGGAGAGGTCTAATACAATGTGGTCCACTGGAGAAGGGAAAGGCAAACCACTTAGGTATTCTTGCCTTGAGAACCCCATGAACAGTAGGAAAAGGCAAAATGATAGGATACTGAAAGAGGAACACCCCAGGTCAGTAGGTGCCTAATATGCTACTGGAGATCAGTGAAGAAATAACTCCAGAGACAATGAAGGGATGGAGCCAAAGCAAAAACAATACCCAGTTGTGGATGTGGCTGGTAATAGAAGCAAGGTCCTATGCTGTAAACAGCAATATTGCATGGGAACCTGGAATGTTATGTCCATGAATCAAGGCAAATTGGAAGTGGTCAAACAGGAGATGGCAAGAGTGAACATCAACATTCTAGGAATCAGCGAACTAAGATGGACTGGAATGGGTGAATTTAACTCAGATGACCATTATATCTCCTACTGTGGGCAGGAACCCCTTAGAAGAAATGGAGTAGCCATCATGGTCAACAAAAGAGTCCGAAATGCAGTACTTGGATGAAATCTCAAAAATGACAGAATGATCTCTATTCATTTCCAAGGTAAACCATTCAGTATAACAGTAATCCAAGTCTATGCCCTAACCAGTAATGCTGAAGAAGCTGAAGTTGGTCGGTTCTATGAAGACCTACAAGACCTTTTAGAACTAACGCCCAAAAAAGATGTCCTTTTCATAATAGGGGACTGGAATGCAAAAGTAGGAAGTCAAGAAACACCTGGAGTAACAGGCAAATTTGGCCTTGGAATATGGAATAAGGCAGGGCAAATGCTAATAGACTTTTGCCAAGAGAAGGCACTGGTCATAGCAAATACCCTTTTCCAACAACACAACAGAAGATTCTAAACGTGGACATCACCAGGTGGTCAACACCGAAATCAGATTAATTATATTCTTTGCAGCCAAAGATGGAGAAGCTCTATACAGTCAGCAAAAACAAGACCGGGAGCTGACTGTGCCTCAGATCATTTGCTTTATTGCCAAATTCAGATTTAAATTGAAGAAAGTAGGGAAAATCACAAGACCATTCAGGTATGACCTAAATCAAATCCCTTATGACTATACAGTGGAAGTGAGAAATAGATTTAAGGGCCTAGATCTGATAGGTAGAGTGCCTGATGAACTATGAACAGAGGTTAGTGACATTGTATAGGAGACAGGGATCAAGATCATCCCCATGGAAAAGAAAAGCAAAAAAGCAAAATGGCTGTCTGGGGAGGCCTTACAAATAGCTGTGAAACGAAGAGAAGTGAAAAGCAAAGGGGAAAAGGAAAGCTGTAAGCATCGGAAGGCAGAGTTCCAAAGAATAGCAAGGAGAGATAAGAAAGCCTTCCTCAGTGATCAATGAAAAGAAATAGAGGAAAACAACAGAATGGGAAAGACTAGAGATCTCTTCAAGAAGATTAGAGATCCCAAGGGAATATGTTATGCAAAGATGGGCTCGATAAAGGACAGAAATGGTCTGGAACTAACAGAAGCAGAAGATACTGAGAAGAGGTGGCAAGAATACACAGAAGAACTGTACAAAAAAGATCTCATGACCAAGATAATCACAATGGTGTGATCACTCACCTAGAGCCAGACATCCTGAAATGCGAAGTCAAGTGGGCTTTAGAAAGCATCACTATGAACAAAGCTAGTAGAGGTGATGGAATTTCAGTTGAGCTATTTCAAATCCTGAAAGATGAAGCTGTAAAAGTGCTGCACTCAATATGCCAGCACATTTGGAAAACTCAGCAGTGGTCACAGGACTGGAAAAGGTCAGTTTTCACTCCAATCCCAAAGAAAGGCAATGCAAAGAATGCTCAAACTACTGCACAATTGCACTCATCTCACATGCTAGTAAAGTAATCCTCAAAATTCTCCAAGCCAGGCTTCAGCAATACGTGAACCGTGAACTTCCAGATGTTCAAGCTGGTTTTAGAAAAGGCAGAGGAACCAGAGATCAAATTGCCAACATCCACTGGATCATGGAAAAAGCAAGAGAGTTCCAGAAAAACATCTATTTCTGCTTTATTGACTATGCCAAAACCTTTGACTGTGTGGATCACAATAAACTGTGGAAAATTCTGAGAGAGATGGGAATACCAGACCACCTGACCTGCCTCTTGAGAAACCTGTATGCAGGTCAGGAAGCAACAGTTCGAACTGGACATGGAACAGCAGACTGGTTCCAAATAGGAAAAGGAGTACGTCAAGACTGTATATTGTCATCCTGCTTATTTAACTTATATGCAGAGTACATCATGAGAAACGCTGGGCTGGAAGAAGTACAAGTTGGAATCAAGATTTTCAGGAGAAATAATCAATAACCTCAGATATAAATGAAGAACTAAAAAGCCTCTTGATGAAAGTGAAAGAGGAGAGTGAAAAAGTTGTCTTAAAGCTCACACTCAGAATACTAAGAAAATGGCACCTGGTTCCATTACTTCATAGGAAATAGATGGGGAAACTGTGGAAACAGTGTCACACTTTGTTTTTTGGGGCTCCAAAATAACTGCAGATGGTGACAGCAGCCATGAAATTAAAAGACGTTTACTCCTTGGAAGGAAATTTATGACCAACCTAGGCAGCATATTCAAAAGCAGAGATATTACTTTGCCAACTAAGTTCCATCTAGTCAAGGCTATGGATTTTCCAGTAGTCATGTATGGATGTGAGAGTTGGACTGTGAAGAAAGCTGAGCACCAAAGAATTCATGTTTTTGAACTGTGGTGTTGGAGAAGACTCTTGAGAGTCCCTTGGACTGCAAGCAAATCCAACTAGTCCATCCTAAGGGAGATAAGTCCTGGGTGTTCATTGGAAGGACTGATGCTGAAGCCAAAACTCCAATACTTTGGCCACCTAATGCAAAAAGTTGACTCATTGGAAAAGACTCTGATGTTAGGAGGGATTGGGAGCCAGAGGAGAAGGGGATGACAGAGGATGAGATGGCTGGATGGCATCACCGACTCGATGGACATGAGTTTGAGTGAACTCCAGGAGTTGGTGATGGACAGGGAGCCCTGGAGTGCTGCAATTCATGGGGTCACAAAGAATCAGACATGACTGAGTGACTGAACTGAACTCAACTGAACTGAACAGTGGGTTAAAAGATGATGCTAAAAGTGCTGTACTCAATATGCCAGCAAATTTAGAAAACTCAGCAGTGGCCACAGGACTGGAAAAGGTCAGTTTTCATTCCAATCCCAAAGAAATGAAATGCCAGTGTTCAAACTACAGCATAATTGCACTCACCTCACACACTAGCAAAGTAATGCTCAATATTCTCCAAGCCAGGTTTCAACATTATGTGAACCGTGAACTTCCAGATGTTCAAGCTTGATTTAGGAAAAGCGGAGGAACCAGAGATCAAATTGCCAACATCTATTGGATCAGAGAAAAAGCAAGAGAATTCCAGAAAAACATCTACCTTTGCTTCACTGACTATGCTAAAGCCTTTGACTGTGTGGATCACAACAAAAACTCTTCAAAAGATGGGAATACCAGACCACCTTACCTGCCTCTTGAGAAATCTGTATGCAGGGGAGGAAGCAACAGTTAGAATTGGACATGGAACAACAGATTGGTTACAAACTGTGAAAGGAGTATGTCAAGGCTGTAGATTATCACCCTGCTTATTTAAGTAATATGCAGAGTACATCATGTGATATGCTAGGCTGGATGAATCACAAGCTGGAATCAAGATTTCCAGGAGAAATACCAATAACCTCAGATATGCAGATGACACCACCCTTATGGCAGAAAGTGAAGAGGAACTAAAGAAACACTTGATGAAAGTGAAAGAGGAGAGTGAAAAAGCTGGCTGAAAACTCAACATCAGAAAACTAAGATCATAGCATCTGGTCCCATCACTTCATGGTAAATAGATGGGGAAACAATGGGAACAGTGACAGATTTTATTTTGAGGGGCTCAAAAATCACTGCAGATGGTGACAATAGCCATGAAATTAAAAGATGCTTACTCCTTGGAAGAAAAGCTATGACCAATCTAGATAGCTTATTAAAAGGCAGAGACATTACTTTGCCAACAAAGATCCATCTAGTCAAAGCTATAGTTTTTCAAGTAGTCATGTATGGATGTGAGAATTGGATTATAAAGAAAGCTGAGCACCAAAGAATTGATGCTTTTGAACTGTGGTGTTGAAGAAGACTCTTGAGAGTCTGATGGACTGCAAGGAGATCAAACCAGTCCATCATAAAGGAAATAAGTCCTGAATATTCATTGGAAGGACTGATGCTGAAATTGAAGCTCCAATACTTTGGTCACCTCAAGCAAAGAACTGACTCATTTGAAAAGACTCATATACTGGAAAAGATTGAAGGCAAGAGGAAAAGTGAATGATAGAGGTTGAGATAGTTGGATGGCATCACCAACTCAATGGACATGAGTTTGAGCAAGCTCCAGGAGTTGATGATGGACAGGGAAGCTTGGCACACTGCCTCCATGGGGTCATGAAGTGTTTGACACAACTGAGTGACTGAACTGAACTGAACTGAACTGACAGTGGTAGATGGATACCTTGGGTTCATCATAATTTCCTCTATTTGTTTGAAGTTTTCCATGTAAAAACTTCAGAATTCACCACAGATGATTCTCAGGATTCTCAGGGTGTATCCTGGATTCTAGACCGCTTAGCTACTGTAAGGTTTGCTGTTTGTTCTCTGAATTTCCATAGCACTGCCTCCTAGTCCCCCTCATATTCTACATGGCAAGGGGCTGCTGACACTTGCCTAGAATACAGACGCTGATGACATTGGCAAGATGGTCAACACTGAAATCAGATTGATTATATTCTTTGCAGCCAAAGATGGAGAAGTTCTATACAGTCAACAAAAACAAGACCAGGAGCTGACTGTGGCTCAGATCATGAACTCCTTATTACCAAATTCAGACTTAAATTGAAGAAAGTAGGGAAAACCGCTAGACCATTCAGGTATGACCTAAATCAAATCCCTTATGATTATACAGTGGAAGTGAGAAATAGATTTAAGGGCCTAGATCTGATAGATAGAGTGCCTGATGAACTATGGAATGAGGTTCATGACATTGTACAGGAGACAGGGATCAAGACCATCCCCATGGAAAAGAAATGCAAAAAAGCAAAATGGCTGTCTGGGGAGGCCTTACAATTAGCTGTGAAAAGAAGAGAAGTGAAAAGCAAAGGGGAAAAGGAAAGATATAAGCATCTGAATGCACAGTTCCAAAGAATAGCAAGAAGAGATAAGAAAGCCTTCTTCAGTGCTCAATGCAAAGAAATAGAGGAAAAGAACAGAATAACAGAATGGGAAAGACTAGAGATATCTCCAAGAAAATTAGAGATACCAAGGGAACATTTCATGCAAAGATGGGCTCGATAAAGGACAGAAATGGTCTGGACCTAACAGAAGCAGAAGATATTGAGAAGAAGTGGCAAGAATACACAGAAGAACTGTACAGAAAAGATCTCATGACCAAGGTAATCACGATGGTGTGATCACTCATCTAGAGCCAGATATCCTGGAATGCGAGGTCAAGTGAGCCTTAGAAAGCATCACTACGAACAAAGCTAGTAGAGGTGATGGAATTCCAGTTGAGCTATTTCAAATCCTGAAAGATGAAGCTGTAAAAGTGCTGCACTCAATATGCCAGCACATTTGGAAAACTCAGCAGTGGCCACAGGACTGGAAAAGGTCAACTTTCACTCCAATCCCAAAGAAAGGCAATGCAAAGAATGCTCAAACTACTGCACAATTGCACTCATCTCACATGCTAGTAAAGTAATCCTCAAAATTCTCCAAGCCAGGCTTCAGCAATACGTGAACCGTGAACTTCCAGATGTTCAAGCTGGTTTTAGAAAAGGCAGAGGAACCAGAGATCAAATTGCCAACATCCACTGGATCATGGAAAAAGCAACAGAGTTCCAGAAAAACATCTATTTCTGCTTTATTGACTATGCCAAAGCCGTTGACTGTGTGGATCACAATAAACTGTGGAAAATTCTGAGAGAGATGGGAATACAGACCACCTGACCTGCCTCTTGAGAAATCTGTATGCAGGTCAGGAAGTAACAGTTCGAACTGGACATGGAACAGCAGACTGGTTCCAAATAGGAAAAGGAGTACGTCAAGACTGTATATTGTCACCCTGCTTCTTTAACTTATATGCAGAGTACATCATGAGAAACGCTGGACTGGAAGAAACACAAGCTGGAATCAAGATTGCTGGGAGAAATCTCAATAACCTCAGATATGCAGATGACACCACCCTTATGGCAGAAAGTGAAGAGGAACTAAAAAGCCTCTGGATGAAAGTGAAAGAGGAGAGTAAAAAAGTTGGCTTAAAGCTCAACATTCAGGAAACGAAGATCATGGCATCCGGTCCCATCACTTGATGAGAAATAGATGGCGAAACAGTGGAAACAGTGTCAGACTTTATTTTGGGGCGCTCCAAAATCACTGCAGATGGTGACTGCAGCCATGAAATTAAAAGACGCTTACTCCTTGGAAGAAAAGTTATGACCAACCTAGATAGCATATTCAAAAGCAGAGACATTACTTTGCCAACTAAGGTCCATCTAGTCAAGGCTATGGTTTTCCAGTAGTCATGTATGGATGTGAGAGTTGGACTGTGAAGAAGGCTGATTGCCGAAGAATTGATGCTTTTGAACTGTGGTGTTGGAGAAGACTCTTGAGAGTCCCTTGGACTGCAAGGAGATCCAACCAATCCATTCTGAAGGAGATCAGCCCTGGGATTTCTTTGGAAGGAATGATGCTAAAGCTGAAACTCCAGTACTTTGGCCACCTCATGTGAAGAGTTGACTCATTTGAAAAGACCCTGATGCTGGGAGGGATTGGGGGCAGGAAGAGAATGGGATGACAGAGGATGAGATGGCTGGATAGCATCACTGATTTGATGGATGTAAATCTGAGTGAACTCCAGGAGCTGGTGATGGATAGGGAGACTTGGCGTGCTGCGATTCATGGAGTCGCAAAGAGTCGGACATGACTGAGAGAATGAACTGAACTGAAGGCTGCTTATTCCTGTTGTTCTGGAAGCCTGGTGTTGGAGAGGATAACAACTGGACTGAGGACAAAGGGTACCATCTCTATAGATCCCTGTACAACCTCTTGCTTAAATGATGTTAGCACTAATGATTGGTTCCTGGTGCCACACATGTCTAATCATCATTTTAGCCAAATAGCTTTCTTTTGACTTTCATTTACTCCTCTGTTGTAATCATCTCCCAAAAGCCATCGTCTCCCTTAGGAAACATGAGGTTGTAGTAACTGGCTTATGGGATTATTGAATGAGGAGTGCCCAAACATGTTGAGAAATGAAATATTTCCAGCCATATCAGTAAATAATGGATGTTGTGGTCATCAGCAATTGCAGCCACCATGGATGATGGGCTGGTGAGCCCTAAGGGGAGTCAGGAAGGAAAAAATACCTGCCATCTAGCAGCCCTCAGACTGCAGCCACTCACCCTGAGCCCTGAGGAAACTCAAGATGTGAAACAAAGGATATTGGTCCCAGATAGGTGATGTGCATATCAAAAGATTGATTTCAGTGATCCCAGATTCTTAAAATCCTCCCATACATGAAAAGTGCTAAATTGCATAACTTGGGATATCTGGTTTTCTTTAATTTACAATAATCTTTTGACGTTCAGTTTACCTGCCCTCTGTTGCAAAAGTTCTATATAACCTGGCTCCCATCCTCGCCTCCTCTGAGCAGTTCTCTCACAGTTACTTGAGATGCTGTCTCCTGGGCTTTCAGTCTTAAAAATCCCCACCAAATAAAACATAACTCTCAACTTTTAGGCTGTAAATATTTTTTATGTCCACAATGTTCAGAATAATATTGTCACTTCCTCTCTGACATATATCCCACTTTCTTTGAACCCAACTTGTACTCATCTCACTTGCCCTCCTCTAAACCAATCCTATTATTGAAAAATACACTTCTTAAAATTTCCACTTGTTAATCCACTAAAAATTACACAGAACACTCTCCCGGACACTACATGTGTTATTTTAAAACTCTATTACATAATAGTTAAAGGAAAGTAACATGTTTATGTTTTAGTATATTATACTATAAAAGACTTATTCCAGATAGTATGTGTTTAAACAGTATTTAGTTGGACTTTATTACAAATCATCTGGAAAGGCCTATAGGGAAGAACTGGGATAATTACTATAAATTACCTTTGGTGAGCTTGGGTCTTGCTAGGCTTAAACTAATCACTCATTGAGAGTTTGTACCTTTGGAAGGATCACTAACTTATTCAGGCCACCAAGGTACTATTTACTGTTTTTATTACCCCTGAGTCCCTGAAGCTAAACAGCTAATAAAAAATCAACAAAGGCTCTCTTTCCCACTCATCTGCTGTAAATGATTTTACCTTTTATTTCTTGCCATCACCTCAGGCAAATACAGAATCCAAATGTGATAATACTTAGGGTTTTTTTATGATATGAATTTAAATTTTGATTAGCTCAAAGCTGTCTGATGTTACTCAACATTTGTACCTTAGCTTAAGGACCTTTGGAAAGGGATTTTTTAATGAAAGAAAATTACACAAAAGCAGAAAAACAAATTTTCTTTTGCCTTTGTGGCTTCCTACACCTGAGAGTTCAATTCCCCCAAAGAATCACTTCAGCATAACTTTAACTTTTATACAGGCAATGTTACTTTTATCTACTTTTCCCAGTCCTTCTTAGTGTTTATTTTTCTAATTTTTTCCCAAATTTACATTGACCTTTGGTATACTAGAGAAGCTAGGTGTAACACTAAAATTTCATTTTAATAGGTTTCTACAAATAAGGATACTGCTTCAATCAGAAACGTGTACATCATTTTAGCATTTGGAGCAACACTGTCCAAAGGAAGTTTCTGAGACACTATGGTTTATATCTGTATTGTCCAATGTGGTGGTCATCAAACATATATGGCTACTGAGTTCCTGAGATGTAATAGTGAAACTGAGGAACTGAACTTTTAATTTTATTTAATTTTCATTAATTTAAACTGAAATAGCCACATGTTTCCAGTGGCTACCATACTGGACAGCACAGGTGTAGAACATTAATGAGCAAAACTTCAAATGACAATGGCAATAGTTCTAAAATCCCAGCTCTGCCACCAGCTTGCTGTGGGGTCCTAGGGTGAAGATTTCACAACTCAAGGAAGAACAGGATTGTGCCAGAATGGAACTTTACGAGAAACGTTATGCTGTCAGTCTCAGAGCAACAGTTAGCAGCCCACAACCTTCCCTGTTTTCATTCTCTGTATTGGTTTCAGGATCTTTACCAGAAAATGCATAAGGTTTATGAAGACACCGCAAACGCTGAATGACATATCACAAAAACAAGACCCGTATATATGCTGTCTACAAGAGACCAACTTCAGACCTAGGGACACATACAGACTGAAAGTGAGGGGATAGAAAACAGTATTCTATGCAAATGGAATAAAGAGAAAGCCAGAATAGCAATAGTTATGTCTGACAAAATAGACTTTAAAAATAAACACTGTTACAAGAGACAAGAAAGGTCACTACATAATGACCAAGGGGCCAATTCCAGAAGAATATATAACAGTTGTAAATATACATGTACCTACCATGGAAGCACTCAATATATAAGGCAAACATTAATAGCCATTAAAGGGAAATTCACAGTAACAACAATAAAAGTGGGAAATTTTAATATCCCACTTACACCAGTGTACAGATTATCCAAATAGAAAATTAATTTTAAAAAACACAGTCCTTAAATGACACACTAGACTAAATGGACTTGAATAATTACAGAGCATTCCATCTGAAAGCAGAATATACTTTCTTTTCAAATGCACATGGAACATTCTCAAGACTGACCACACGCTGGGTCTCAAATCAAGCCTCAGTAAGTTTAAGAAAACTGAAATCATATCAAGCATCTTTTCTAAAAATAAAACTATCAGATTAGAAACCAATTATAGGGAAAAAAACTGTAAAAAACACAAACACATAGAAGCTAAATAATATGTTACTAAACAATCAATGCATGATTGAAGAAATCAAAAAGGAAATTTTGTAAATACCTAGAGATAAATGACAATGAAAACTCATTGATTCAAAACCTATGGGATGAAATATCACCACATTTGCTTCCAAACTTGTTTATATCCCTATGGGTAGGACAACTGAATGGTACTTGGTATTACAAGATTCCCCCCAAAATAAGGGAAAACTGATGACCTGCCTCTTGAGAAACCTGTATGCAGGTCAGGAAGCAACAATTAGAACTGGACATTAAACAACAGACTGGTTCCAAATAGGAAAAGGAATACATCAAGGCTGTATATTGTCACCCTGCTTATTTAACTTATATGCAGAGTACATCATGAGAAATGCTAGGCTGGAAGAAGCACAAGCTAGAATCAAGATTGCCGGAAAAATATCAATAACCTCAGATTTGCAGATGACACCACCCTTACGGCAGAAAGTGAAGAGGAATTAGAGCCTGTTGATGAAAGTGAAAGAGAAGAGTGAAAAAGTTGGCTTAAAGCTCAACATTCAGAAAACTAAGATCATGGCATCCACTCCCATCACTTCATAGGAGATAGATGGGGAAACAGTGAAAACAGTGTCAGACTTTATTTTTCTGGGCTCCAAAATCACTGCAGATGGTGATTAAAGCCATGAAATTAAAAGACACTTACTTCTTGGAAGGAAAGTTATGACCAACCTAGACAGCATATTCAAAAACAGAGACATTACTTTGTCAACAAAAGTCCATCTAGTCAAGGCTGTGGTTTTTCCAGTGGTCACGTATGGATGTGAGAGTTGGACTATAAAGAAAGCTGAGCACCAAAGAATTGATGCTTTTGAACTGTGGTGTTGGAGATTACTCTTGAGCGTCCCTTGAACTGCAAGGAGATCCAACCAGTCCATCCTAAAGGAGATCAGTCCTGGGTGTTCATTGCAAGGACTGATGCTAAAGCTGAAACTCCAACACTTTGGCCACCTGATGAGAAGAGCTGACTATTTGGAAAGACCCTGATGCTGGGAAAGATTGAGGGCAGGAGGAGAGAGGGACAACAGATGATGAGATGGTTGGATGGCATCACCAACTCCATAGACATGGGTTTGGGTGGACTCTGGGAGTTGGTGATGGACAGGGAGGCCTGGTGTGCTGTGGTTCATGGGGTTGCAAACAGTCGGAAACGAGTGAGTGACTGAAGTGACTGAACTGATGAATAAAATTCAGACCCTTTAAAAAAAAAAAAAAAACTTCTGCTCTTTCAATCAAGAAGAAAAAAAAAAAAATCAATGTCTTTATAATTCCGTTCAGTTCAGTTGCTCAGTCTTGTCTGAATATTTGTGACCCCATGGATTGCAGCAGGCCAGGCCTCCTTGTCCATCAACGACTTCTGGAGCTTGCTCAAACTCATGTCCATAAAGTCGATGATGCCATCCAACCATCTCATCATCTGTCATTCCCTTCTCCTCCTGCTTTCAATCTTTCCCAGCATCAGAGTGTTTCCCAGTGAATCAGCTCTTTGCATCAGGTGGCCAAAGTATTGGAGTTTCAGCTTCAGCATCAGTCCTACCAATGAATATTCAGGACTGATCTCCTTTAGGATTGGCTGTTTTGATCTCCTTACAGTCCAAGGAACTCTCAAGAGTCTTCTCCAACACCACAGTTCAAAAGCATCAATTCTTTATAGAAAGTGCTCAGTGTTCAACTCTCACATCCATATATGACTACTAGAAAAACCATAGCTTTGATTAGACGGAGCTTTGTTGGCAAATTAATGTCTCTGCTTTTTAATATGCTCTCTAGGTTGGTCATAGTTTTTCTTCCAAGGAGCAAGTGTCTTTTAACTTCATGACTGCAATCCCCATCTGCAGTGATTTTGGAGCCCAAGAAAATAAAGTCTGCCACTGTTTCCCCATCTATTTGCCATGAAGTGATGGGACTGGATGCTATGATCTTAGTTTTTTGAATGTTGAGCTTTAAGCCAACTTTTTCACTCTCCTCTTTCACATTCATCAAGAGGCTCTTTAGTTCCTTTTCACTTTCTGCTATAAGGGTGGTGCCATCTGCATATCTGAGGTTACTGAGATTTCTCCTGGCAATCTTGACTCCAGCTTGTGCTTCTCCAGCCCAGCATTTCTCATGATGTACTCTGCATATAAGTTAAATAAGTAGAGTGACAATATACAGCTTTAACATACTCCTTTCCCAATCTGGAACCAGTCTGTTGTTCACGTCTGATTCTAATAATTACTTCTTGACCTGCATACAGATTTCTCAGGAGGCAAGTAAGGTGGTCTGGTATTCCCATCTCTTTCATAATTTTCTACAGTTTGCTGTGATCTACATAGTCAAAGGCTTTGTCATAGTCAATTAAGCAGAAGTACATGTTTTTCTGGAATCTCTGGCTTTTTCAATGATCCAATGAATGCTGGCTGGTTCCTCTGCCTTTTCTAAATCCAGCTTGAACATCTGGAAGTTCATCATTCACATACTGTTGAATCCTGGCTTGGAGAATATTGAGCATTATTTTGCTAGCATGTGAGATGAGTGCAATTGTGCAGTAGTTTGAGCATTCTTTGGTGCTGCCCTTCTTTGGGATTGGAATGAAAACTGACCTTTCTGGTGTATTGATTGCAGTACTTTAACAGCATCATCTTTTAGGATTTGAAATAGATCAGCTGGAATTCCATCATCTCCACTAGCTTTGTTCATAGTGATACTTCCTGAGACTCACTTGACTTTGCATTCCAGGATGTCTGGCTCTTGGTGAGTGATCACACCATCATGATTATCTGAGTCATGAAGATCTTTTTTGTACAGCTCTGTGTATTCTTGCCACCTCTTCTTAATATCTTCTGCTTCTGTTAGGTCCATACAATTTCTGTCCTTTATTGAGCTCATCTTTGCATGAAATGTTCCCTTGGTATTCTTAATTTTCTTGAAGAAATCTCTAGTTTTTCCCAATATATTGTTTTCCTCTATTTCTTTGCATTGATCACTGAGGAAGGCTTTCTTATCTCACCTTGCTATTCTTTGGAACTCTGCATTCAAATGGGTATATCTTTCCTTTTCTTCTTTGCCTTTAGCGTCTCTGCTTTTTTCAGCTATTTGTGAGGCCTCCTCAGACAACCATTTGGCCTTTTTGCATTCCTTTTCCTTCAGGATGGTCTTGATCCCTTTCTCCTGTACAATGTCACAAACCTCCATCCATAGTTCTTCTGGAACTATTTCTATCAGATCTAATCCCTTGAATCTATTTGTCACTTCCCCTATATAATCATAGGGATTTGATTTAGGTCATACCTGAATGGTCTAGTGGTTTTCCTTACTTTCTTCAATTTAAGTCTGAATTTGCAATAAGGAGTTCATGATCTGAGCCATAGTCAGCTCCCAGTCTTGTTTTTGCTGACTGTATAGAGCTTCTCCATCTTTGGCTGCAAAGAATATAATCAGTCTGATTTCAGTATTGACTATCTGGTGCTGTCCATGTGTAGACTCTTCTCTTGGGTTAGAAGAGGGTGTTTGCTATGACCAGTGTGTTCCCTTCATAATTGGCTTGATATAATTATATAGTCTTACCCACTGAATGCTCAGCAAAATAAGTTTTTGTTGTTTTCAGAGTGGATTGTATTTCCTTTTGCCTTTTTTTTTTTTTTGCTTTAATAATAGCATAGTTAATTCTGACTGTTAATGAATCTTTGAGGAGGGTTTACTAACTTCAGGCAACAACCTTTCATTAAAAGCTGTCCTCACCATAATTGCTACTATTATCATTTCACATCCAGGCAGCTGTTGCTAACACAGTACTCAGCTTTTGGGTATACCAAATATGTAAAACAAAACTGAGATCCAAGGGCAGATGATGTTAGAAAGGCAAACATACTATACAAATTGTAATGTTGTATCAAGGGTATATATTTATTTTATAGCTTTTGGCATGTTTAGACCTTTCAAATTTGATAACTACTTACACACTGGGACAGTTTTGTGATATTAAGTATTTTTGTATTTAAAAGTTTCCAAATGTTTACACCATAAACATTGTACAATATTAAGGTTATAACCATAAACTTAGTTTGGTGATTTCAGCATAGTAATGTCAAGTACAAATTATAAATGTTCTCATTAGTTTTCTAAATTGGTACTTTATTAAACAGCGTGGAAAATTTGGGCGAACTAACATTGCAGTAGAAAGCCAAGAGACATTCCTAACTGTTCCCCACCCTCACCAGTCCTGACATGATCAGTTGTGTCAACATGGCCTTTATAAACACACCAGTGTTTAAAGGATAAAACTTGAGAGATATAATTGGAGAGCCACTGAAGTGAAACAATGAGGTTTGCAGCTGCTGACTATTTGCAACCAGATTTTATTTTTCTCAGTAATTCTGTTTCTCCTTTTCAAATTTCTTTGCTAGAAGTGCACTGAGTTTACAGAGCCTGTGTTTGACACCTAATTTTTTGTTTAAATTTTTTTGGGGGGACATGTTTGACACCTAATTTTTTTGAACCAGTGCTTGACACCTACTTTTTTTTTTAATTTTTTTTTGACATGGACTATCTTTTTAAAATCTTTATTGAATTTGTTAGAACATTGTTTCTGCTTTATGTTTTGATTTTTTTTATTATTTTCTGTTGTTGTTTGTTTGTTTTTAACCACAAGGCATGAAGGATCTTAGCTGCCTGACTGGGGATTGAACCCACAGGCCCTGCATTGGAAAATTAAGTCTCAACCACTGGACAACCAGGGAAGTCCCATGGCACCTGATATTTTAAAAGTGTGAGTTTATCTTCTCTTCTGCTGTTGAACATCTTGCATGTGCCAAGCATGCCTGTTTTCCCTTTCCCCTACTACCTGAAGCCCCATTAGAGCCTTTGTTCCCAGCACCCAGAAATATGTTTTTTCTCCAAGGTCACCTCTTAACCACAAAAAAGGGGATTATATTGATCCACTTTCTCCCTGCTGCTGCTGCTGCTGCTAAGTCGCTTCAGTCGTGTCCAAATCTGTGCGACCCCATAGATAGCAGCCCACCAGGCTCCCCCATCCCTGGGATTCTCAAGCCAAGAACACTGGAGTGGGTTGCCATTTCCTTCTCCAATGCATGAAAGTGAAAAGTGAAAGTGAAGTCGCTCAGTCACGTCCGACTCTTAGCGACCCTGTGGACTGCAGCCTACCAGGCTCCTCCATCCATGGGATTTTCCAGGCAAGAGTACTGGAGTGGGGTGCCATTGCATTCTCCGACTTTCTCTCTAACCTCTATTTAAAACTTAATCAACTCCTCTCAAATTACATTTTATGGTGTTTAAGATGCTACATCACTCAGGGGCATTTTCCAATCTATCCACTATAAGAAGAAAAACGATTTGCAAATATGTTAACTGTTGTATGTTATTTTTTTTTAAGTTCTCATTTCCTAAGACTTTCTTGAAAAGGGAATGAGAGCAAACCTTGCCCCCAAAACAACCCTTTGTTCAGCTTGAGGTTTGCTTTAAGGTAGCAAGAAAGGTTTCCAGACTTCTGTAGCAAGATAATAGTCATGAGAACCTGGCTTTCTCAAGAAAGAAAAAGTATTTCTTTACACATTAGCTCTTGTTTAAAATACTCAGCTCAGATGATGTTTCCCTGGTGGTCCAATGGTTAAGACTTTGCCTTCCAACGCAGGGTGCGTGGGTTTGATCCGCGGTCTGGGAACTAAGGTTCTCACATTCCTTGCAGCCAAAAAACCAAAATGTAAAACAGAACCCATATTGTAACATATTCAATACAGACTTTCACAGTGGTCCATGTTAAAAAAAAAAATCTTAAAAAAAAAATAACAATACAAAACAAAAGATCATACTGAAAACACTCCCCACCACACACATTCAAATATGACATCCAGTCACAGTTTCCACTCTTAAATGAGAAAACAAAAAGTATAATTAAACATCTTAAGAAAGCCCGTAATATGGAAATTATAGACAATTCTAAACAAGCAAACAAAAAATACAATTCATCTTGGAGGAAAAACAATTGTCTTCAAAAATAAGAACATTATTATTAACACTACTGGTAAGAAGAGAGATGATCATTTATCCCTAGTGCAGAATTGGTACAGGAATAAAGAACAAAACGTTCAGAGAAAAAAGAAAAAACTTTGCAATTTAAAAACATCACAGTTGGGTTTAAAATTCTAACAGGAGATTAGGAAGACAAAATTGAGGAAATCTCCCAGAATGAAAAGCAAAACGTCAAAGAGTTAGAAGAAGGAAAGATAACAAGTAGAAAAGTACAAGGAGTCCTAGAAATTAGAGAAGTAATTTGGGAAATTTCCACAGAACTGACAACCATTATTTGCAAGACTGAATGCCTAGCACAGTGGATGGAAATAGACCTATCTACTGTGAGTTTTCTAAATGCTGTCGGTAAAAAAGATTTTACAAGTTATGGAGAGAGAGGGGAAAAAAACCATGGACCACTGTTAAAGTCTATATTGAATATGTTACAAAAAACTCATATATAAAAGACAAAGAATCAGAATGAATCTAACTATAGCATGAGCATCAAGAAGATGATGAAGCTTCAAGTTATAAATAAAATTCTAAACCCAACAGTCAACAGTCAAATAATGCATTCAAACATGCACAGTGTTGAAAAATCTATCTCCCATGTACCTTTTCTTAAAATGCCACTGAGGATGCATTGTACCAAAACTAGAACATAAACCAGAAGAGGAAGACATGGGCTACAGGAAGAGGAGAGGCAATAAAAAGGATATGTCCATGAAATCCCCACAAAAATAAAGACAGAGCCCAAAGCTGACAGATGTACATCAGTGATATATAAGGTGATGGGTTCAGATTGGAACACTGTGACTTAAGAAATAGATGGGATGAGGGTTATTACAGCCAAGATCCCCAGTGCCATTGTATATACCATCTTTATAACCTCAAAACACAGTGCCTTGGTGAACTTCACTCAGATTCACACATGCACTTAACTTGACCTACTGTTGAAATTCTTCCTCTCTTTTTTTTTATGTCCTACTGCCTGGATCAGTTTATAATACACATTTCTCTCTCAAAGCAAGTGGTCAACTTTGAACTGTATGTAAGAACAAATAGTAGACCATGTGAACTCAGAAGCAAAGGACACGTCCAGACTTTGGTACCTGGCCCATATTCTAGGCCTGTCAGATGACCCAGTTTTGCTGAGACTTAAGTTTCTTAGGGCCATTTCAAGTCTTCCCCCACTGACTTCCCCACTGACTGAGAGTTAAGCATTTTATTAAACTCTCAAAGAAGCTAAAGTCAGATTATGATGCCAATGCTCCATTCAGCTTCTCATCCCCTGGATCCTCCTAACAGTGGTGCTGCTGTTATTCCCTTTTGCAAGCACATCTGTCTTTGCCACATATTTTTCAAAACTAAATATTATTTAATTCAATGTACACTGGCAGAAAACCAACCAAGGAAAGGGGAAAAAAAGGAAAATTCTGCACAAGGGCGCATGAATGCTCCTGAGATACTGCAATGATAAGTCTCTTATCTCAAGTAGGAAAGATGTTGAGTGTATTACCATTTTTCTATTATTAACTTATAACAACAGAGGACAAGATGGTTGGATGCCATCACCGACTCAATGGACATGAGTTTGAGCAAGCTCCAGGAGATGATGAAGGACAGAGAAGCCTGGAGTGCTGACCACAGTCCATGTGATCACAAAGAGTCAGACACGACTGAGCGACTGAACGATTGAACAACAACATTAACCTGTAAACTACATGTATACAGTATCATACATATCAAAACTAAATACCATTAACAACAACAGAGAAGAAACAAAGAAGGGATTTCTCTGGCGGTCCAATGACTCCACACCACCAAAGTGGAGGGCCTGGGCTCAACCCCAGGTCAGGCAAGTAGATTCAACATGCCACGACTAAGAGTTCACATGCCATAACTAAAATATCCCACATACTGCAACTAAGACCCAGTACATCCAAATAAAGAAATATTTTTAAAAAGAAATTTATAAAGGAAGCAAAGGATGGAGGGAGGGGGAAGAAAAAAAAATAATGGCAATGTGAATATTATCATTCATTCTTTCCTGTTTAGTAACATATATCCATTCACTATGTATTATTTACAACTAGATTCTTTTTTAAGTGTTGGTCATTCAGTCATGTCTGACTCTTTTCAACCCCATGGACTGTAGCTTGCCAGGCTCCTCTGTCCATGGGATTCACCAAGCAAGAATACTGGAGTGGGTTGCCATGCCTTTTTCCAGGGCATCTTCCCAACCCAGAGATTGAACCCAGGTCTCCAGAAATTCAGGTAGATTCTTTACTATCTGAGCCACTGAGGAAGCCCCTCTCTGTTCTTAATTGGAGGATAATGGCCCCCTTACAGGGGCTTCCCAGGTAAAGAATCCCAGCAGTAAAGAATCCTCCTGCCAATGTAGGTGACAGAGGTTCAATCCCTGGGTTGCGAAGATCCCCTGGAAGAGGAAATAGCAACCCACTCCAGTATTCTTGCCTGGGAAATCCCATGGACAGAGGAGCCTGGCGGGCTACAGTGCATGGGGTTATAAAGATTTGCACAGAACTGAGCATGCACACGTGCGTGCACACACACACACACACACACAATTGCTTTACAATGTTATGTTAGTTTCTGCTGTAAAACATGAGCCAGCTGTAAGTATACATATATGCCCTCCCTCTGGACCTCCCTCCCACCCCTCATCCCACCACAAATAGATTCTTGATCACCCTCTGTAGTTTTCCTTTCTATATAAATCCCCATATACCATTGCCCCAACATACTTCCAGCTCTTAGAAATTTTGCCCTGCTATATTTTAGTTCTGCTATTGAAATTTATATCAACCTGACTGAGTGAAGAGTAAAGACATCTTTTAACATTTTGGTGGAGAGCATATTACATAACTTTTCCTTACAGGTTTATGTTTTCAAGGATGTGAATATATGCAGAGGCTTTATTAACTAAAGTTTCCATGTACATGAATTTGGTGTACCTACACATTTACTTTCAAAACACTTTCAGAGTCGTTTATGCTTATTTCTGAGAAAAGAAAAGAAAGACTCAAGTTAGAACCAGATTTACCACTACATAGACACAGAATGCTTGTAATTTATCTATACTAAAAAGTAGTCAGAGCCTACACAGATTTATATGAGTTTTGTCCAAAACATTAAAACACTTCTCCTAAATGTTTTGGAAAATATTTTCTACACCAATGATTTCATTGATTTTTTTAAGTGCAAATACCCATGGAAATGAAACATTAACTGTTCAGTTAACATAAGAGCAGCAGAACTGTAGGCAGATTTTATTGTCATTGTCTAATAGTAACTGACACCCAGATATGTCCCGTGTATTGTGCTAAGCTTTTGATTTACCTAATCAAGTCTCAAAGTAAACTTCAAGACAGGAATTACTATTTTCTCTCTCAGAGAAGAAAACAAAGCCCAGAGTATGTATGTTACCTTCTCAAATTGTAACAAGTCAGCAGCATAGCGTGGGTGTATAATCAGATATGGTTGATTCTGAAGCCTAAGCTTTTTCCGGGGGAAGCAGGAAGAAATAGTTTACTGAATAGTATGGTCCACGATTAGGAGTCATAATGAGGAGTTCGGAGAGCATCAGAGTCCTGTGCCTGGAAACACTTGCGGGAAAACCCTTGAGCAGTATGGAGGATACAAAGGCGATTTTTAAGAGTACACATCTTTGTCTACAATCATCCCTAGCTATGAACACTGTGAGGCATTTTCATGGTATTTTTCTAAATACTAATCAATTCTGAACTATTATGCTTTTTAGTGCAGAGCCTTCCTGGCAAGGCCTGTTAGTTCAGTCCCTCAGTCGTGTCCGAATCTTTGTGACCCCATGAACCACAGCACGCCACGGCCTCCCTGTACATCACCAACTCCCGGAGCTCACTCAAACTCATGTCCATCGAGTCGGTGATGCCATCCAGCCATATCATCCTCTGTCATCCCCTTTTCCTGCTACCCCCAATCCCTTCCAGCATCAGGGTCTTTTCCAATGAGTCAGCTCTTCGCATGAGGTGGCCAAAGTACCAGAGCTTCAGCTTTAGCATCAGTCTTTCCAATGAACACCCAGGACTGATTTCCTTTAGAATGGACTGGTTGGATCTCCTTGCACTCCAAGGGACTCTCAAGAGTCTTCTCCAACACCACAGTTCAAAAGCATCAATTCTTCAGTGCTCAGCTTTCTTCACAGTCCAACTCTCACATCCACACATTACCACTGGAAAAACCATAGCCTTCACTAGACGGACCTTTGCTGGCAAAGTAACATCTCTGCTTTTCAATATGCTATCTAGGTTGGTCATAAATTTCCTTACAAGGAGTAAGCGTCTTTCAATTTCATGGCTGCAATCACCATCTGCAGTGATTTTGGAGCTCCAAAACATAAAGTCTGACACTGTTTCCACGGTTTCCCATCTATTTCCCATGAAGTGATGGGACCAGATGCCATGATCTTTGTTTTCTTAATGTTGAGCTTTAAGCCAACTTTCTCACTCTCCTCTTTCACTTTCATCGAGGCTTTTTATTTCCTCTTCACTTTCTGCCATAAGGGTGGTGTCATCTGCATATCTGAGGTTATTGATATTTCCCCCAGCAATCTTGATTCCAGCTTGTGCTTCATCCAGCCCAGCTTTTCTCATGCTGTACTCTGCATATAAGCTAAATAAGCAGGGGTGACAATATACAGCCTTGACGTACTTCTTTTCCTATTGGAACCAGTCTGTTGTTCCATGTCCAGTTCCAGCTGTTGCTTCCTGACCTGCATACAGATTTCTCAAGAGGCAGGTCAGGTGGTCTGGTATTCCCATCTCCTTCAGAATTTTCCACAGTTTATTGTGATCCATACAAAGGCTTTGGCATCGTCAATAAAGCAGAAATAGATGTTTTTCTGAACTGTCTTGCTTTTTCCATGATCCAGTGGATGTTGGCAATTTGATCTCTGGTTCCTCTGCCTTTTCTAAAACCAGCTTGAACACCTGGAAGTTCACGGTTCATGTATTGCTGAAGCCTAGCTTGGAGAATTTTGAGCATTACTTTACTAGCATGTGAGATGAGTGCAATTGTGTGGTAGTTTGAGCATTCTTTGGCATTGCCTTTCTTTGCGATTGGAATGAAAACTGTCCTTTTCCAGTCGTATGGCCACTGCTGAGTTTTCCAAATGCTGGCATATTGAGTGCAGCACTTTCACAGCATCATCTTTTAGGATTTGAAATAGCTCCACTGGCATTCCATCACATCTACTAGCTTTGTTCATAGTGATGCTTTCTACGGCCCACTTGACTTCATATTCCAGGATGTCTGGCTCTAGGTGATTTCAGTCACGTATATTCATAAATTTCATATCAACAGATAGACTTTCAACAGTTCCACTCAGCCATCCTCACCAAGGCTTCAATAAAATGGAAAATTTTTCTTGGGCTCCAAAATCACCATAGATGGTGACTGTAGCCATGAAATTAAAAAGACACTTGCTCCTTGGAACAAAAGCCATGACAAACATAGACAGCATCTTAAAAAGCAGAGATATCACTTTGCTGACAAAAGTCCATCTAGTAAAAGCTTTGGTTTTCCAATAGTTACATATGGATGTGAGAGTTGGACCGTAAAGAAGGCTGAGTGCCAAAGAATTGATGCTTTCATACTGTGGAGCTAGAGAAGACTCTTGAGAATCCTTTGGACAGCATGGAGATCAAACCAGTCAATCCTAAAGGATATCAGCCTTGACTATTCATTGGGAGAACTGATGCTGAAGCTCCAATACTCTGGCCACCTGATTCTAAGAGCCAACTTATTGGAAGACCTTGATGCTGGGAAAGATTGAAAGCAAAAGGAGAAAAGAGCAGCAAAGGATAAGATGGCTAGATAGCATCACCAACTCAATGGACATGAATTTGAACAAACTTTCAGAGATAGTGAAAGACAGGGGAGCCTGGTGTGCTGCAGTCCATGAGGTCACAAAGAGATGAACAATGACTTAAGGACTGAACAACAAAAGGCTTTCAACTGTTCCACCTTCCCATCCTTATCAAGACTCCAATAAAATGGAATAATCATTAAAATAAAGTAAATGTGTTATGAAACACCTACAGTCTTACCTGGTTGCCCCACTTACATCTATTCAGGGCTAAGTGTTTTATTACCTGCCCTTTTAAATCAAACTTCAGACACTATTTTCCCTTTCACTGGCAATTGGATGATAGTTTTGATTTCAAATTTGACTCTGTTTGCTTTATGATACCATTTGCTTTTCATCTGTGCTGTTTGCCACTGGTTCTACTTTGTATTTCTAACTAGAGTTGGTTCACATCTCTACAGGGATATCAGTGGAGTCATTTAGGGCTTACACTTGTACACCTTTCTCAGTGAGTTCAGTGCTGCTAGATCTCCTGAAAGCCTTTCTAAGCCTTGTTTTAAGTTCACTAACGTTTCTGCCAATTGACCAGTCCTTATGTCACTGACTGATGTGTGGGGTACATTAGCACCAGGCTTTGCTCTGCATGATAAAATACCTCTTTTTGGGAGACAGTATGATACAATGTCTAAAAAAAGTCTGATAATAAAAGTTGGTATGTGCTTTCATGTTGAGCTATCCTTATATTCCTTAAAAGAGTTTCCTATAATATCAAAAAATTCCCTCTGTCCAGGGTGAGACAGACTACAGAGGGGGTCAGGCCATCACTTTCTACAAAAGGCTTTGTTTTTGAGAAAATGATATTTTTTCAGGTTAATCTCTTCTTCAAAGATACACAGGACATTTGAGTCACAGTAGCACATATCACAGATGAATGCATATGAGTCCACAATAATTAGGTGCAAAATATAGTGCCCTCTGAGAGAAATTGTTTGAACAAGCTCTTTAACCATTTTGAGATATCAACAAATATATATCAATAAATAAATATCAATAAAATGGTGATGGTAACTCCTCTAAATTCAGACTCAGTTCAGTTCAATTCAGTTGCTCAGTTGTGTCTGATTCTTTGCACCCCATGAATCACAGCACGCCAGGCCTCCCTGTCCATCACCAACTCCCGGAGTTCACTCAAACTCATGTCCATCGAGTCAGTGATGCCATCCAGCCATCTCATGCTCGGTCGTCCCCTTCTCCTCCTGCCCCCAATCCCTCCCAGCATCAGAGTCTTTTCCAATGTGTCAACTCTTCGCATGAAGTGGCCAGAGTACTGGAGTTTCAGCTTTAGCATCATTCCTTCCAAAGAAATCCCAGGACTGATCTCCTTCAGACTGGACTGGTTGGATCTCCTTGCAGTCCAAGGGACTCTCAAGAGTCTTCTCCAACACCACAGTTCAAAAGCATCAATTCTTTGGAACTCAGCTTTCTTCACAGTCCAACTCTCACATCCATACATGACTACTGGAAAAACCATAGCCTTGACTAGACGGACCTTAGTCGGCAAAGTAATGTCTCTGCTTTTCAATATGCTATCTAGGTTGGTCATAGCTTTTCTTCCAAGGAGTAAGCATCTTTTAATTTCATGGCTGCAGTCACCATCTGCAGTGATTTTGGAGCCCCCAAAAATAAAGTCTGACACTGTTTCCACTGTTTCCCCATCTATTTCACATGAAGTGATGGGACGAGATGCCATGATCTTCGTTTTCTGAGTGTTGAGCTTTAAGCCAACTTTTTCACTCTCCACTTTCACTTTCATCAAGAGGCTTTTTAGTTCCTCTTCACTTTCTGCCGTAAGGGTGGTGTCATCTACATATGTGAGGTGATTGATATTTCTCCCGGCAGTCTTAATTCCAGCTTGTGTTTCTTCCAGCCCAGCGTTTCTCATGATGTACTCTGCATAGAAGTTAAATGAGCAGGGTGACAATATACAGCCTTGACGTACTCCTTTTCCTACTGGAACCAGTCTGTTGTTCCATGTCCAGTTCTAACTGTTGCTTCCTGACCTGCACATAGGTTTCTCAAGAGGCAGATCAGGTGGTCTGTTACTTCCATCTCTCTCAGAATTTTCCACAGTTTATTGTGGTCCACACAGTCAAAGGCTTTGGCATAGTCAATAAAGCAGAAATAGATGTTTTTCTGGAACTCTCTTGCTTTTCCATGATCCAGCGGATGTTGGCAATCTGTTGTGAAATTCAGAAAATGTTTGTAAAGTAGTTGACAGACTGTCTGGATTTTGTTTTCTATTAATTTAGCAATGACATAATGTTTACCATTAGATTCACGTATGCAAATACTTATCTCTAGCCACTAAAAAAAATGATACAATATTGTGCATTTTTATGCTTCCAGGTGGTGATGGCAATAGGGACTAACCTGGCAAAATATTTGCATTATGATCAAAACCTACCACTTATAAAGACTCAAAGATCTAGCATAACAATGAAATTATTCTGCTGAAAGCTTCAGAAAAAATATGTTTTTGGTTGTTGTTTTTCAATCATCCAGTTATGTCTGACTCTTTGTGACCCCATAGACTGCAGCACACCAGGCCTCCCTGTCCCTCACCATCTCCCAGAGTTTGCCCAAGATCATGTTCATTGCATCGGTGATGCCGTCCAGCCATCTCATCCTCTGATGCCCTCTTCTCCTTCTGCCTTCAATTTTTCCCAGCATCAGGGGCTTTTCCAATGAGTTTTCTGTTTACATCAGATGACCAAAATACTGGAGCTTAAGCATCAGTCCTTCCAGTGAATATTCAGGGTTGATCTCCCTTAAGACTGACTGGTTTGATCTTGCTGTTCAAGGGACTTTCAGGAGTCTTCTCCAGCACCACAGTTTGAAGGCATCAATTCTTTGGTGTTCTGCCTTCTTTACAGTCCAGCTCTCCCAACCATTCATGACCACTGAGAAGACTATAACCTTGACTATAGGGACTTTTGTCAGCAGGGTAATGTCTCTGCGTTTCAACACACTATCTAGGTTTGTCATCACTTTCCTGCCTGGAAGCAACCGTCTTCTGATTTCGTGGCTGCAGTTACCATCTGTAGTGAATTTGGAGCCCACGCAGAGGCAATCTGTCACTCCTCCCACCTTTTCCCCTTTAATTTGCATGCAGTCGTGGGGCTGGATGCCATGCTCTTAGTTTAATATTTATTCTTAGGTCAGCTCTTTCACTCTCCTCCTTCACCCTCATCAAGAGGCTCTTTAGTTCCTCTTTGGTCTCTGCCATTCTGAGGTTGTTGATGTTTCTCCCTCCTATGTTGATTCCAGCTTGTAACTCACCCAGCCGGCATTTCTCATGATGTGTTCAGCATGTAGGTTAAACAAACAGGGTGACAGCAGACAGCTTTGTCATACTCCTTTCTCAATCTTGAACCAATCAGTTGTTCCATACAGGCTCTAACTATTGCTTCCTGACCCACATATAGGTTTCTCAGGAGACAAGTAAGATGATCTGATATTCCCATCTCTCTAAGAGCTTTCCACAGTTTGTCATGATTCACACAAAGGCTTTAGCACAGTCAATGAAACAGAGATAGATGTTTTTCTGAAATTCCTTCGCTTTCTCTTTAATCCAGCGAATGATGGCAATTTTATCCCTGGGTTCCTGTTCCTTTTTTTTTTTTTTTTAGGTGGGGACACATTATTTCTGACATCCCACCCACACTGTACAATGTCTCCATCTTCTATAGCATTGTGGGTAAGGAGAGCAGCACATGGAGTCCCACTGTCTGGGTTTTCAAATCCTGGTTTTGTTCTACACTAGCCGGAACTTTAGATAAATTTCTTAGTCTTTGCCAGTGGTATGCTCAATGCTACTGGAGTGAGAAAGGCTAAAAATGTATGTATTTGTACACACACGTATCTATATTTATTTCTATACCTATCTCTACATACTGACAACATGAGTTTACAATCATGCCATGAATTTCATTTCAACACCATACGGTTCATCCCACCTTTCACCCTTTCAGATTTGTACTCCCCTTCTCCAGTGGTGAGAAGACTGCCTTCCCATATCTACAGGAATTTATTTGTTCACTGTTCCTCTATGTAGACAGTCTCCAGACCCTACCAGGTAGCCGTGTCACACAGAATCTTCCCTCTGTGGTCTTCATCCCTATCAGACTTCCATGCATCTGTGCACCAGTGCCTTCCTTGAACCGACAAAGTGGTTCTTAGCATTTTTTTTTAATTAGGAATACAGAATTTTTTTTACCTTCTTGATACCTCATGAACTCCTTTGAGAAGTTGATGCCAGCTACTTAACCTCTCCCCAGAAAAGGTGCATACAAGTAAATCTGCACAAAAATTGTATATAATTTCAAGAGATTCTAAGATTCAATTTTTTGTTTGTTTGTTTAATATGTACATCAGTAGGGATAATAACTCCCTCAAAGGAACTGCTTTAAGAACTTATCTACCATGCTTTGAATATTGTGTCCAAAGTATAAATGGAGGTTATGAGAATGAGCTTCTGTAGTTAGCTCTTAATCCACATTATGATCTCAAATCAGTTGCTATGCACTTCTGTGTTCCAGTAATTCTTTACTTCCTTCCTGGATTCATTCACTAATAGTCCTGAGTCTCAGTTTACCCTTCTTTACAAAGGAGATAACAATACCGATCATTCAGGGAAGTTGTAAAAATTAGAGATCATAAATGATAAGTCACCGATACAGAAAGTAGGTCCAAAAGTGATAAAAGCCACTGACATTTCTGCATTGTACTGGCATTTTCTAAGCCCTTCAGATTCATTTATTTCTTTTCTCATGCTTTGAATGCTTTTCTTTAGCTATCTGGTAATTTAGGCTTACCCATCCTTCACCAGTCAGACCAATTGTACCTTATCCTCAGTGTGTCTTTGGTCATTTCATATGAATTTTATTCGTTATGGTTCCCTCAGGCTTGTTTCTTCTACACTCAACCCTCTGGCAGACATAGTTTGACTTAATAATTTAATGTCACTGCATTTATAGGGGTTGGACAGAAGAATCATCTATTTCAATTGCCGCATAATAGGTTTTACAAAAGATCAGCCAAAGGCATTTTCCACTTTTATATCCATCACAACTTACATGAAGATTCATGGGACAAATCCCATGGTAAATTTTGTTTTTGAAAAGTTTATCTCTAGTAATGAAGTTACATGTACGTTGTCTTTATACTGGAGGAGCCATCGGATAGAGCAGTTATGGGCTTTGTCAAGTGGATTCACGTATTGCTTTGTCACTTCCTGGCCCTGTGAATTTGGAAGATACATTTAATCTCCTTGAGGCTCATCTTGATGTTTTGTAAACTGGGGATGATATCTTTTCATGAAAGGATTTTACTGAAGATTAAATCAGGATATACACACAAAGAACTTGACATATAGAAGATAATAAGATATGCTAGGGAATTCCCTGGAGACCCATGGTTGGGACTCTGCACTTTCACTGGTGAAGGCCCAACTTCAATCCCTGGTTGGGAAACTGGGATCCTACAAGCTGAACAGCCAAAATAATAATAATAATAATAAAAGATATGCTAGTTTCCCGCCTTTACCCTTGATTCTTCTGACTAAATCATTCCTTTCTTCTCTACAATTTAATACCTAGAGCTAAATCAGACATGTCTTTTCAGATAACTTATAACATCCAATCTATATGATTTTATTCTTTTTTTTTAACCCAAAATGATCTTTTGAGGGTTCTAAAAACTTAGAAGAAAATATAGAATAATTTCCAAATAAATAAAACTAAAATATGCAGGCTTATTCAAATGGATCACTTTTAGAAAGATAATAGCCAAATAATGCATTTAATGTAAGTCTTTTCTACCCATATACATGAATCTAAGAACAAATTGAGAGCATTTTTTGAAGATAGCAATGGTCTTTATTAGATTCTCTTATCATTATTGTTTACTATTACTATTATTATTACTGTAAGACCACTTGCAATCCACCCTCTTAACAAAATTTTAAGTATAAAATAGTGTTGTATACAACAGGTACAACGCTGTACAACAGGTCTTTAGAAATTATCCACCTCATGTAACTGAAACCATATACCCTTTGGACATCAGCTTATTTCTTCCTCTCTCAGCCCCTGGTAACCAATGTTACACTCTCTGAGTCTATGGGTTGACTATTAAAGATACTTCACATACAAGGAATCATGTAGTATTTGTTCTTCTGTAACTGGCTAATTTCACTTAGCATGATAGAAGGCATGTTGGTTTATTACAATTTCGTTATCAAAACCATCTTTAGTAAAACTTGGGAGTCAAACCATCTATATTAGAATCATGGTCTCAGCAGTTAATAGAGGTGTAATTTGGGGCAAATTACTTATACAGTTTGTTTCTCAGTTTCCTCATCTGTAAAATGGAAAAATAATAGCATCCATTTACTTTGTTCTTTGTGAGAGCTAAAGCTAATTTTTGCAAAGTTTTTCAAATGGTGCATGGCTGAGACTTAAACACTATACAAAATTCAGGAAAAATTTTTAAAAGAAAAGCAGTTCTTCATTGTATGCATGCTCAGTCCCTCAGTCGCGTCCAGCTCTTTGTGATCCCAAGGACTGGAGTCTGCCGGGCTCCTCTGTCCATGGGATTTTCCTGGCAAGAATACTGGAGTGGGTTGCCATTTCCTCATCCAGGGGATCTTCCTGCCCCAGAGACAGAACCCACATCTCCTATGTCTCCTGCATTGCAGGCAGATTCTTTACCACTAAGCCACTGAGGAAGCAATTGTTCCTTACTATTAAACTAATAGTTTAATCAGTAAATAATCAGCTACAATATTCCAAAGTCATTTAAATATCAAAATCATATCTAGGCAAACAAGAGTAGAAACATTCTAAGGATATTCTGATTCTATGTTGAGCCAAATTACCAACCTCATACTGATAATGGCAGAGTGACCAGAATGACCAGTTTGCCCCACTTTATGTAGGTCTTTATATAATTGTTGGCATTAGGAGAAGCTAGCACAGTTCTCAGAACTATGCTACTGCATGTATATGGTCACAAATTAAAACCTGAACCTCAAATCTAAAGTCAGTTATGAAAAATCTGTGAAACCAGATCAAGGAATTAAAATCATCTCAATTAGCTGTGAGGCCAATAGGCACTCATTTTTACCAAACCCGCTTATCTTTTCAATAGTTTGTCTTGAGATTTTGTAGTTCCTTTAATATAAACACTTAAGAAGTGAATGTCATACTTACCTAGCTCACCATTCAGACTGACAATTGCAGTTTGACAATCTAAGATGAAAGATCTATTCCAAGCGCCAATAAGTTACTACTACAGGATGTGAGCATTTTCAAAGATGAACACAATGTGCAATTTTAGGGCAATGAATGAGTTTTATTTACCACTATTCATGAGTGTTTATGTTTCAAAAGTATTCTTACCAAAAAATATAATTTAAAAAAAAAAATCAAGGCCATCTATGTTGCTTTGGATCACTTCTGAAGCTTTAGATGCAGTGTTTATCAAAATTGTTTGTCTCGGAGAGGCGAGAATGACATTTTGAGACTACTAGCTACGTATTTAGGAATGGTCTGTCAGATAATCAAGCCTATAAATAAGACCTGGAAGCAGCTGGAAGAGAATTGAATTCCTCTGGATAATTGGTATATGTGTCGCCCAGGGAGAAACAAATACTCTGTCTAAAATAATGCTGACTGATGAGACAGGGCATGTCTTCTCATACAAACCACACATTTTCACAGAAAAAAAAATCCAGCATCCAGAGATATTTTAAATTTCCTGACTATGTCCTCTAAAAATCAAATGGAACAGTTTCTTAAAGCCTTGGCAAAAGGAAGCAAGCTGTTCAACTTTTGTGTAATCAACCCAAGTTCGTGTTTTGGAAACTGCATACTCCAGCAAGTGAGACAGCATATAAAAGAAACAGTTCAAGAACAAAGGGCTCAATTAAGCATATTTATAAAATGCCTGCCTTTAAGTTAATTACATAGCACTATACAGGTTAGCAGTAGGAAAACATCCCACTGCTTTCCATGGGATGTCTCTTCACATAAGGGGAAATAATAAGTATATTAAGAAAGTACTCTGTAAAGCAGTAAGAATATGTCAGTTAATCAGAATGATCTATTCAAGTGGCCTGATTTGACATTAGTCTTTATAAAATCAACCAAAAAGTTAAACATCATCATGATCCCAACTTTTGGTACTGGAACATCGGTGAAAAGATTCTTCTACTCTCTCATTCTTACAGAGAAATAAAATGTTACATCAGAAAATAATGCCTAGATGAGGGAACTTACTCATTTAAGAAAATCTGTACTTAAAAATTGTTTCTCAAAAAAAAAAAAAAGAATGAAATACTGTCATTTGCAGCAGCATGAAGGCAACTAGAGATAATCCTACTAAAAGAAGAAAGTGAGAGAGAGAAAGACAAAAAGCATATGATATCACTTATACTGAAATAAAAATTTCGCTAGCTTTGGGTACTATCTGAGAAAATAATGTTAGATTGGTTAGTCTTTCCCATAAGATGATCCCTATTGCCATATGTTAGGTCAAAGGTTGTAAAACTGTATTAAACAAAGTTATCCTTCTTCCATACTGTGGTAATAGTGCTCCACATGCTGATATTTTTACAGATGTAGCATCTATCAAGTGTACTCTAAAACATACCTTTATGTCCAAACTAAGCAATGTTATTGATGTTAAATGTGACTTTAGTGGGTTGCTGCAGCCTCAGTGACTCCATTTATGTTTCTCAAATTCCACAAAGACTTACAGCAAAAAAAGAAAAAAAAAATGACAACTTTTTAAATTCTTAATGAAAAATACTAGAGTCAGGAAAGTAGTCATTTTTCCTTTGCTGTTTTGTTTCCTAGTGTGAAGCTACCTGAAGAAAATAAATAAAAATCAGAAGCTTTATGAGCGTCAGAATCAAACTAAAAGTGTGGTTTGAAGGGAGATTTGCAAGAAACAAACACAGCCTAATAAGTTTGCCTTCTTCAAAAGAATATAACAATATATTTCCTTGGGATAAAATAGTCACTTACTGTCCTTTGTTTCTTTAGGATGATAATCTTTCCAATTTATTTAATATTTTCAAAGGATTAGTGATCCACAGGCTTCCCTGGTGGCTTAGCTGGATCTATCAGTTATCTGAAGGCTTCCATATTTCTTTGTACTGTCAATAAATCTACACACAGGAATTAGAAAGATTATAAAGTTGAATACAAAAGAACTAGGATCCACAGTCTAGAATGAGCACATAATCCCCTCTAGAGCACGGGATTGCAAATGGGAAGTTCCTGCTTTTCTACCCCTATTCCTCTGGACTCATCCATGTTCAGTGATCTTTGATTTCCAAACTGTACTTGATTTCAAAAAAAATTTTTTTTCAATCCTTCCTTAGTATAAAAGGCCTAGGCTAATTTTATGGCATTGTGGCTTCTTATATTATGTATGTATGTACATTTCCATCTGAAGTATTTTCTCCTTATTTCACCTTTTCTCTGAATCACATTCTAAACAAAAAGAACACTGGATCCTGTTATCCCTCTAATATTCAGCATGATGTTCACATAGGAGACCAAGGCATATAATGACTACTTCTCAAGGCCTCTAGGTTTAAAAATACCTTCATTGCTAAAGCTTTAAAACAAAATTTTCTTGTGATTAGAACCAAGAAAGCAGCAAAACCTAAAGGCACTTTTATCTTGTTTAATTTGGATAGAACTTTGCTCTACATGACAGGAAAATTATCTACTTCCCTTTATTTTTGACCAAATGAAAACAAAGAAAAGTTGTTACCTATTTCAGCAACAGTAATTTTATATCACATTTTAACTCTCAGTAACCTTAATGAATTCTTATCATTGAATTGATAGATGATCAATTTTTTAGTCAGAGAAGCAGCTCAAAACTAGTTCTACTCTCAATTGCTGCCCTAAATCTCCATTATGATCATTTAAACATTTTTCTCCTTCTCCTAGAAAGAAATGAGTTGTTGTTGTTGTTGTAGTTTTAACAAAAAAAAATATAGCACATTTTATCCTAATAAAATAAGTTTGCATTTTGGAGACATGGGTATGATAATGATGGAAGCTAAATTAAGCATCCACTGCCCATGGAAATAGCCAGTATTTCTTCAATATTCTCCTAATGCAATAAGCCAAGCATTCACAAAGACTAGACTTCTCAGGGTGCTGACAAAATGAGCCTGAGCCGTAGAAACTAGAAAGTCTCTAGCAGCGGTGTTGCTTTCTATACCATGAGTACTTTAAGATTAAAAATGTAGTTTTATCTCAGTGTGAGGCCAATGTTAATAACTAGCCTATTCAAGGGAAGCTTCAAGAATTCTGTAATTGAAAGTTGCCCAATTGTGCATGGACTAACCTAACTTTCAAGTAGCACAATTCATTTTAGTCAGTATTTCACTTAAAGAATGAAGTTTCAGGAAAGCAAGAAAGTGCCTTGACTTTATATATTATCAACTTTGATGCCCTGAATGTATTTCTGCTTTTGCAAATGATGGTATATGTAAATAGCATTCTGGCAGACTCTGATTACAAAATCAGACAGGCAGAAAAATTCATTTATGGTTAAAAGAACAGCAAATGTTACAATCCTCAATCTTCAGCAAAACAATAATCATTTTACATACAGCTAACTTATTCATGGTTGTGGCATACATTTTTTTTACAAGTTAATTTATGCTTTTGATTTTTTTTTTAACCAGAGAGATGTTTTTGAGCTATCTTCATTTATGTTCTATTTTCTGACTATTGAGATCTTGTCTGTTAAACTAATTACACTGGAACAGCAAGTTCACTTAAAAAATGAGAAATACAACTTTCCACAATTGCATATCTTATATGAATGATATGAAAACCGCCAGCCATGATCCATAAATGTGTGTGCTACAAAAAATTTTTTTTTTACTTTTGACAGATATCCCAGAGGAAAACAAATAATAAGATTGGGTCTGCTTCATTGTTTCTCACAGTAGGATTCAGCCTTGCATCTACTTCTCTTTGATCTACTTGACAAACCATAAATCCGAACTCGAGACTCATTTCAAGACAACTTGCAGAGAAGTTAATAAATGTTTGTATTTGTGCTTTAGTTAATGTCTCTCCTTCAATTAGTTGAGATTATCCAGAAGCTATGATGTGTCTGACAAATTGTCTTTATTACATATGTATGTACGGATTTTGCAATTTCATGTTCTTTTTGAATCCACTGGCTTAGGTCAACTCAAACATACAAACTACTGCCCAACATCGCCAAATGCACATTTTTGAGCAAAAATTCCTTATTAGCTATTCAAATGTAGAATGCAGCCTAGAATCTTGGCATGATTCTTCTCCTGCCCATCTGTCATCGTTATTCTGCCCATTTGCATTGTGATATGCCAAGATGAACTAGACAGAAGCCAACAAAGGTCTGAATGAGGTATCTAGCCTTCAGGACATACAACCAAACTTATTTTTCCCCTGTAAAATGTTTTTAACAAGTCACAAATCAGTGAGAGCTGTTACTTAGTTCTGTTTTTGTTTTTTTTGTTTTTAGGGATTTTCCTAATGGTTGTTTTCCAAAAGTAAAACTTGTAACTAATAAAATTTGCTTGTATTTTTCTCTGTAGTGAGTTTCATTTCACACAACCAGATTTACAACTTCTGTTTTGAAGTCCAATTAATAGGTTGTAGTACATAAGAATTTTTTTGTAGTCTGTTATTCATTAGAAATTATGATCAGGGACAGTTTAGGATAACACCTAGGGGTATCCAGTTTATTTATTTATTTAATTTTTATTTTTACTTTATTTTGCTTTACAATACCGTATTGGTTTTGCCATATATTGACATGAATCTGCCACAGGTGTACATGAGTTCCCAGTCCTGAACCCCCTCCCACCTCCCACCCCATATCATCTCTCTGGATCATCCCAGGGCACCAGCCCCAAGCATCATGTATCCTGTATCGAACATAGACTGGAGATTTGTTTCTTACATGATAGTATACATGTTTCAATGCCATTCTCCCAAATCATCCCACCCTCTCCCTCTCCCACAGAGTCCAAAAGTCCATTCTATACATCTGTGTCTCTTTTGCTGTCTCACATACAGGGTTATCATTACCATCGGAGATAGGCAGAGTATTAAAGAATGATGTTAGCATGGGGGTTTGTATATAGAAGGTGAAACATCATTTAAGGGTGAAAAGGTGGTAGGGAAAGTTGAGAAACTAAAATCCAAGGATGAAACCAGATTAAGAACCAAAAGGTAAATTCAGGGACTCATTTAGGAACAGGAGGATAACAGTCTTGGAGCCACCTAGGCACATTGTTTTCCAAAATGTATTTCCATTTTGGTTCCTTAAACGCCCAATGTTAAATAATCTGATATTAGCACTCCCAGGTAGGTAGGTATCATTTGCATCTGTCCAAACCTTGCAAAATTCCAGAATCAATGCTGCTTCAGGCATTGATGATTACACTGACTTAATAACCGAGTAATCTGGGGGGAAATTCTCCTTTCAGCATCTGTCCCACTAACTTGATGCAATCTACAGAATAAACTAAGTACTGAGTATAGGTAGAGTAGAAAGATAAAACATCCACTACTTTTTCCCAGTTTTAGTACCATTAAGGCCAATTCATATAACATTAAACCATGAGAAAATCTTTTCCAGGGGTGGATACAAAATAACAAGGATTCAGGAAGCAATACCTTTTACCTTCAAGAGTCAAAATGATCATTACACAAAGAAAAATTACATGCTGTTGATATTCTCCATCATTTTCCATCCCTAAGTATATGCTGAAACACTAAATTCTCCCTCTTAAATTTACACAAAACTTTTATCAGTACTGGTTATTCTCAGCAAGAAAGATAAACTGGAGACAAAAGAAATGCTTTTTCTCTACTGACCTCTTACCCTCAAAGTTAATGGCAGACTCTAATGTCTTCTGTATACTGTGCTAAAGCAGATGTTACGGACTGAACCTATCCTCCCAAATTTGATAAGATGAGACTTTAACCCCCAATGTGATGATATGAGGAGGTGGGGTCTTTGAGAGGTGGTTAGGTCATAAGGATGGAGCCCTCATGTATGAATTAGTGCTGAAACCTAGCAGGATCCTGTGGGGTTCCTGGGTACAAAAGCCTTTCTGGGTCCCCCATTTCTTTTTTACCAGAAATAGCCTCCTTGACCTTCCCTGAGTTCCAAAGGTTAGGTGCAAACAGTTGCCAATTAGGCAAGGGAGGGAATAGGAGGCAAAGGAGTAGTGGTTAAGGAACAATAGTGCAGCCTTGGTTCACGTCTTGGTTCCTTCCCCCTCAAGGGATATATGTAAAAATATCTTTGAGCTGTTTTGCAGATACTGAAACCTCCACCAGAAGGAAGAATTTAACCGTATGCTGCTTAAAAGCAGGTACACCCCAGACCAGCTGGAACCAGAAGACTGAGGATGCTCACTCCCACTTTTCTCACCACCAATCAATCAGAAAAATGTCCACAAGCTGATCACACCCTCCCCTTTGAGCCATTACTGCAAAACTCCTCACTACTTCCTCTAGGTCAGGACAACAGTTTTGAAGGCATTAGCCTGTGGTGGCCCCTTTCGCCTGGCAAAGCAATAAAGTTATTCTTTTCTACTTCACCCAAAACTTTGTTTCCTGAGATTCAAATCAGTACTAGGGTAAAGGAGCAAAATTTCAGCTACAGTGCCCATGAGAAGATGCAGCCAAGAGTTCCCTTGAGCTTCCTTTCACCGCGTGAACTTGCCATCTGAACTACATCTATGAACAAGGAAGTAGGTTCGCTCTCACCAGATAAATCTATTGGCATCTTTGTCATGGACTTTCCAGGCTCTAGAACCGTGAGAAATAAATTTTCGTTGTTTATAAGAAACTTAGTCTACGGCATTCTGCTACAGAAGCCTGAACAGGCCACAAAAATAGATAATTTCAAAATGGGGGTTCCCAAAGAGTCTGTGGGTAGGGCTGAATCTCAACGTGTTTTATTTTATCCTATATATTTAAAAACATTATTTTGAGAGGAGTCCACATAGCCTTTCTCTATCAGATTGCCATAAAGATCCAAAACACATAAGGCTAGAGAGAACACAGATTCTAATAGTGAATGCTAGAACCTTGGCATTTAAGATACCTATTTGATGCTAAAACAATAAGGCATATCAAGTCAAACAAGCAGTGAAGCACCAACTGATTATATTTTTCAGACTGCTGTGTTGGCATCAACAGATACAGATTATTAATGACTAGTACAGACTGAGTGCCTTCTTTGTAGACCTAGGGCCCCTAAGTGAATTCAGTTTGCGACACACTGAAATCAAAGCAAACCAACAAACAAGCAAATAAAGTGCCATCTTATTCCAGGGCCACAACTGAACCATGTCATGAATAATATCACTGAGTTTCTGAATTGTCTGCTGAAAACACCGTAAAATAGATGAACTGTTCATTTTCAGATACTTGTAGGAGTCAAACATGTTAAGCAGGGAAAATTAATTATGTATATTTACACAATTGTTGTTGTTGTTGTTGTTCAGTCGCTCAGTTGTTTCCAACTCTTTGTGACCCCATGAACTGCACTGCACCAGGCTTCCCTGTCCTTCACCATCTCCCAGAGCTTGCTCAAACTCTGGTCCATTGAGTTGGTGATGCCAACTAACCATCTCATCCTCTCTCATCCCTTTCCTCCTGCCTTCAATCTTTCCCAGTTTCTGGGACTTTTCCAATGAGTCAGTTCTTTGCATGAGGTGACCAAAGTATTGGAGCTTCAGCTTCAGCATCAGTCCTTCAAGTGAATATTCAGGATTGATTTCTTTGGGGATTGACAGGTTTGCTGTCCAAGGGACTCTCAAGAGTCTTCTCCAACACCACAGTTCAAAAGCATCAATTCTTCAGTGCTCCAGTCTTCTTCATGGTCCAACACTCACATCCATACATGACTACTGGAAAACTACAGCTTTGACTAGACAGACCTTTGTCAGCAAAGTAGTATTTTCAATATGCTGTCTAGGTTGGTCATAGTTTTTCCTCCAAGGAGCATGCATCTTTTATTTCATGGCTGCAGTCACCATCTGCCATGATTTCAGAGTCCATTGTTTCCCCATCTATTTTCCATGAAGTGATGGGACCGGATGCCATGATCTTTGTTTTTGAATATTGAGTTTTAAGCCAGCTTTTCACTCTCCTCTTCACTTTCATCAAGAGGCTCTTTAGTTCTTCTTCACTTTCTGCCATAAGGGTGGTGTCTTCTGCATATCTGAGGCTATTGATATTTCTCCTGGAAATCTTGACTGTAGCTTGTACTTCATCCGGTCTGGCATTTCGCATGATGCACTCTGCATATAAGTTAAATAAGCAGAGTAACAATATACAGCCTTGATTTTCTCCTTTCCCAGAATGGAAACAACCCATTCTTCCTTGTCTGGTTCTGTTGCTTTTTGACTTACCTACAGATTTCTCAGAAGGCAGGTAAGGTGGTTTGGTAATTTGATCTCTAACAATTTTCCAGTTTGTTGGGATCCACACAGTCAAAGGTTTTAGCACAGTCAAGGAAGCAGAGGTAGATGTTTTTCTGGAATTCTCTTTCTTTTCCAATGATCCAATAGACGTTGGCAATTTGATCTCTGGTTCCTCTGCCTTTTCTAAATCCAGCTTGAACATCTGGAAGTTCTCAGTTCATATACTGTTGAAGCCTAGTTTCAAAAATTTTGAGAACTGCTTTGCTAGCATATGAGAAGAGTGCAACTTTGTGGTAGTTTAAACATTCTTTGGCACTGCCTTTCTTTGGTACTGGAGTGAAAACTTACCTTTTCCAGTCCTGTGGCCACTGGCATTTTGAGTGCAACACTTTCACAGCATCATCTTTTAGGATTTGAAATAGATTAGCTGGAATTTCATCACCTCCACTAGCTTTGTTCATAGTGAGGCTTCCTAAGGCCCAGTTCACTTTGCACTCCAGGATGTCTGGATCTAGGGGAGTGATCACACCATCATGATTATCTGGGTCATGAAGATCTTTTTTGTAGAGTTATTCTGTGTATTCTTGCCACCTCTTCTTAATATCTTCTGCTTCTGTTAGGTCCATACTGTTTCTGTCCCTTATTGTGCCCATCTTTGCATGAAATATTCCCTAGGTATCTCTAATTTTCTTGAAGATGTATCTAAGTCTTTCCCATTCTATTGTTTTCCTCTATTTTTTTGCATTGTTCACTGAGGAAGGCTTTCTTATCTTTCTTTGCTATTCTTTGGAACTCTGCATTCAGATGGGCATGTTTCCTTCTTTACTCAGCTATTTTTAAGGCCTCTTCAGACAACCGTTTTGCCTTTTTGCATTTATTTTTCTTGGGGATGGTTTTTATCACCACTTCTTGTACAATGTTATGAACCTCTGTCCATAGTTCTTCACTCTATTAGATCTAATTCCTTGAATCTGTTCAGAATTTATTTACAGAATAAGTTACAAGAAAGTTTCCTTGATATGTGAATGGGGTTCACAACTCAGTGTCCTGCGTTTCATAGATAATGGGTCTTTCATGTTTTATTTTATTGCTATTTAAAAAATTCCCACCAAAGAAATATTAGGCCACTATTTTAAGAGAGGCAGAATCTTTTATGGTTTGGTTTCTCTCAGGCCACAATACACACTTTCACACCTTTAAAAATGTGTCATTCTATGTCACCATCTGAAGAGTGGATATTTACATTTATCTTCCATTGCATGCAATGACTTTCATTTACAAGAAACCTAATGAAGATTCTTTTTCATTTTTTATAACAGAAAATATTCAGCCTTCTTGGGTAAATTTTCAGTTCCTAGAAAGCTTAACCAAGGTCAATAATCTTACATAAAATTGATATGTTATTGTCTTTTGAGCGTTAAAAACAAGTCTAAATAAGCTGCACTACCATCATCAGGGGTTAAACTATTTCTATTACAGAAAGTGCTAGAGTGCATTACTCACTTAATTATCTTTCTGATGGTTAGTACCTCTTCAGCATGCCATTTGTCATGGCGTTTATCCAATATGTTACTTCATGTGCATAATTAGGAGGGGAATATAAAACTGCACATCCAAACTCTCCTTAGGGGTAATTACATTGTCAAATTTATAGGTAATGAGAAAATTTTCAAAGCTCTTAATACGTTCTAACATGGATTGTAGAGGTGTTGTTTGTTTGGGGGGATTTTGTTTTGTTTTGTTTTTGGCCAACTTTCTCAACTAACGTTACTTTTACAAGTGAAGTTTCACACAATCAACAAATCATGAAGACAATCCTGAGGATGTGTTTGGAAACATAAAATTAAAAAAAGCCAGTGTGAAATGATTGATTGCTGAACCTGGAAAAATAAAATATTCTGTCAGCCAAGCTTACTTAAAAGAAATATATGTCTAATATCACAGGGTACAATATATAACCAGAGTTAAGAATAAGCAGAATTTCCTATCCTGTGAAGTGAGAAATCTGTGAAAATTTGCATCTTTTCCAGCAATTAATCTTAAAGTATATGATTACTTTAATAAGTTCTTGGAGTCTATTGATGTGACCCCTCAGCACCAAGAATTTGGAATAAAGGAAAAATCACGTTGCCTGCTCAACATTGCAGTATGGAAACAGGAGATAATCAATCCAGTCGTGGGAAATCACTATGATGAGGCATGGCTGCACTGAGGATTCCTATGAATACTGTATAGTGTCCATTTTTTTCCAGTTGCCCAAGCCAAGTACCATGCAGTCATCACTTCCTCTTCCATTTGTTTTTATTTCCCCTTTAATCCTAACAAATCCTGAAAGCCCTACCATCAAAAAATGTTACCACCTCTGTTGCCTCCATTCTTTTCCTAGGAATGGATTTCCCTCGCTGGGCTTGTCACAGTGGCCTCTCAACTAGACTTCCTGACACTGCCCCAGTGTCTCTTTAGTCAGTTGTCAACACAGTAACCACAGCGATACTATAAAAATGTGAATTAAATCAAGTGGCCCATATCACCCAGAGGAGTCTATCACTCTCTTCAGAATGATCTAAATGGCCCAGTAGGGTCTCACACCTTGCTTATGCCCTGAACCCCATCACCTTCTGCTACTTGCTCACTTGCTCACCCTGCTTCAGCCATACTGATCTTTTTGCTATTCCTGGAACTCAAACGGCCAGGTCCTGTCTCAGGAACAGAGACTCCGCCTCTCCCCTTGCCCAAAGCACTTTACGCCATTTAGGTTCTTGCCAGACTCCCTCACTTTCCTTAGATCCTGACTCAACTGTCATCTTCTTAGGACAGGCTTCCCTAATGACTCAATGCAACACAATATTGCTCAGGACTTCCCTGGCAGTCCAGTAGTTAGGACTTTACCTTCCAATGCAGGGGATGCCTGCCAATTCCTAGCCAGGGATCTAAGACCTCAGATGCCTCACAGACCAAAAAAAAAAAAAAAAGAAGAAGAAGAAGCAATATTGTAACAAATTCAATAAAGACTTTAAAAATGGCCCACATCAAAAAAAATCAATAAAATAAAATAAAAATCACTGACACCTGCTTGACCTCTTCTTGAATGCCCAACTCCCATTCACCTTGCTTTATTCATCTTCACAGGTCTTATTATCTCACTACATATTTTATTTATTTTGCTTATCATGTTTCTCCATGTTACAAAGATCCTGCGGAACAGAAATATTTGTCCATATTGTTCCTTGTGGTATATACATCAAACCAAGACAATGCCTGCACAAGGTAGAAACTCTAGAAGGAAATAATAAATAAATAAAGGGATAAGTGACTCATGGCAGGAAGATTTATGAAGGAACAGACATGCAAATCTCCTACAGTTGTACACTATAGCTTCCATACCAAGACAAGCCCAAACTTAATAAATTCACAAACATTGAGAGAAAGTATCAGAAAGAGGGACTTGGCGCAACAACATGAAGGCATGGCGAATCATGGACACAGAATCCATCAGTGCTCTCTGCCTTCTTAGAGGAGCCTACACAAAGGATGTCCACCCTCCAGGAGATGGGTGAGTGAGATGGGTCAAGCTATCTTAGCTTAATGTCGAGCAGTAAATTCATCTACTGACCCTTGTCAGCCTCCCACTTTTACCACTCAACCTTTGACTCCCCCAGAGGTCTGCTCAGGGGGTAAAAATGATCACATGGAGTGAGGCTTATGCTTCATATCTGATTTCCTATGTAATACATACAGTGCGAGAGTGCACTTATATGGAATCTGAGGAATTACCTTCATTAATTTCATAAATTCAATTCTTTTACTTTTTTCCTTCATTAGATACACATTCTGATGTAGAGTGGCAAGTCACCCCATTTTGCTCAGAACTGAGGGGGCTCTCAAGACATTGGACCTTCTGTGTTAAAATTTTAGAAGTCCTGGGCAGACCAGGACAAGCCAGTTACCCTAGTTACTACACGTCAGGCAACGTGATAAATGCTGGGAATAAAACAATATATACTCCATAGCCCCTTCTTTGGATATCTGAGAAATCTCTTCACTGGTAAACAAAAATTTCCCAATAGGAACTGATTTTTATTTCTTTGTTTCTAGCATGTCAGTTAAGTCCAACAAATGTTTAAGCACAGTGTCTATGTAAGCATTTTGGAACTAGCTCAAAATAAAAACAAAGAGAGAGAGGCTAATGAGGAAAACAGCACATTAAAAGATATGGTAAATTTAATTTGCTGTTTGAGGGCTTACTGAGCATTTATTATTTGTCAGACATGATTTTGGATGCTAGTAACACATATATTTTAAAGTCTCTAAATGGCTCCCCAGCTCCAGTTTAAATTCTGTCTGGATCTTTTTCCAGGACATCTGTCCATCAGAACAGATTATCAAAAAAATAATTGTAACTCACCCTTCAAGCTTTTTCAGGAGGCAGATGAGATCAGCCACTTCCAGTCTTCCCAGTATCTAACCAAAGGGTCTGATTTCTCTCATTTTAGATGTAATCACAGACCTCTAATTGACTGCATCCATTTGGTTTAGAGAGAAAGAGTTATCTGTGTTATAGACATGAAAGTGACAACACCTCAAGAGAGACAATTCTGCACTGTGGAAACCAGCCTCCCATCAGAGGCCCAGCCAAGCATCAGAAGCTCTGGTTCTCGCCTGCGTGTACTTTCCTTTAGTCTCTGTTGCAGGTAATTTTAGCAGCTCTATTACTACCGAGGGTTCTGACTGGCCTTTGATGAGAATCATCTCTCTTCAGCAGCATTAGCTTCCCATTATCTTTGGGTGAGCCATGAGCACCCAGGTCTAAACAAAAAAGAGACAATCACACGGCTTTATTGATCTCAGCACTTAAAGACTTGAAAACATCTTCCTCAGCAACACACCTAACACAGCAGACTTTGGGTAGGAACTGCAGCTTTTCTTTAGATCTAGAGCAAAAGATGCTTACGCAGACTTCTCTTAGAAATTTTTCATCCTGCACATCATTAGCCATGACCTGGTGGTAACAGCCTTCAAAGCTAATATAGTCATCGCTGGACCACGATCATTACCTCGAGTTTCCCTTCAATTGTTTCTTCAAGTCCCATGTTCCCAATTGTGACCATTACTGTACCTCAAGCCTCCTGTCAGCAAATCTAAGGGCTCTTCACCCCGGTAATGCTAGAGTGTCACAAGCTTAATTTGAATCTCCAGTGGAAAATGGGGCAGGGGGATAGCAAGATAGAAAGCATATTGAGAAGGACGAAAGCATTGGAATAATACCGATGCTCAACTGGGCCCCTCAAACAAACAACACTATCCAGGGTAGAATATTTACTATGGTGCCGCAGATTAGAGATGTAAACCAAATGACTCTTTCTGGCTCTCCCAGAGTTCTTTAAGCTCAATACAACAGAAATGAAACTCACTACAACCATCCCTCAGTCACTTATTCCTTTTCCTCATTCCTGTCTGATTGTAATTAATGAAGCTTCATCTAATTAAGAGACCTGGGAATTATTACCAGTGCTTCTGTCCTCCTCACCACCTCCAAGTAATTAACTGCTGGTGAGCTTAGTCAGCTGATCCACAAAGACTTTGTGTAAATTTACTTTCGTTAAACTCACAGTAAGACCTCTACACACAAACAGGTTCCATTCTGAGAGCTCATTCATTAACTCAAATTTGTTCCTAAGTCCACCAAAGTTAGCCTAGGTACCCAAATAACACAACTGGTTGTATAGTACTCTACTGTAATAGAGTTATAATACTTTTCGTGCAAATAATACATAAGAAACAAAAAATAAAGGAAATATTTTTAATCACATAGTACAGTACCTTGAAAAGTACAGTAGGACAGTACAACAGCTGGCATCCAAGGGCTGGCATCGAGTGAACAGGCAGGAAGAGTTACTGACTGAGGCAGGGAGAGGAGGTGGGAGATGACAGAACTGGAGGATTGTCAGCAATGGGAGGTGGAGGGCGAGCTGCAGTTTCACTCCTGCCTGACACGACCGGATGCGCAAATGCACATTTGCATCTTTGAAAAGTTCGCAACTTTAAGGTTCATATGTAGGGGACTTATTCTATCTGTTAAACAGGCATTCAACAGTGCAAAGGTTATACACAAGTAAACCTGGACCCAAGGAAGTGGACCTGACCGGCCAATATCCTCCTTAATCCTCCCAGAGATGTGCCAGAAGAATGATGATCAATGCTAGCCACATAGAATGAAAAAATTCTACCAATCAGAGAATCCCGCCTTTGAGGGTTTATTCTGTACTCTTCGGCCACTGGAGGGACCATGGTAGCACACAAGTGTTCCCCGCATTACCAGAGAAATAACCATATGCTGCATCCCAGACATACTTTTGTGATATTTTTCCTACGGAATCACCAGGTCTAGTGAGGTTGTTAGCACTGCACAGGGGTCCATGACCCGTTCCCCACACCGATGCTAGCAACTCTTCCTTTCTGAGAGCTGTGACACTGTTGCCCCCGTTCGTATCCACTGCCACTGCTTCAGATCAAGTTCTGATCTTGTCTTATGCTTCGGCCCCATCCCGCTCTACCCACCATCTGCACGGCAGCCTCTTATCTTTCGAAAGTGCAAAGACATTCCTGCTGTGTTCAGGCTAAAAACATTTTATTGCCAAATAAAGTCTGAACTCCTTACTGTGGCACAAAAGGCCTTTTATGTCCTCGCCGCTGATTTTTTTCTCTGATGTTATTTCCCGTATTATTTGTCCTACTTTTACTCTCATTTCCAGCGAATGCCCAAACTACAGCTCTACACCATTCCTGCCTTCACATACATGTTGCCCTCACTATGAGGCTGTTATTCAAGATCACATAGCCCAGTGGAATACTACTCAGCCATTAAAAATAATAAATCATGCCATTTACAGTGACATGGATGGATCCAGAGATGTCATATTGAGTGATGGATAGATCCAGAGATTGTCATATTGAGTGAAGTTAAGTCAGAGAAAGGCAAATATCATGATATCGCTTATAGGTGAAGTTTAAAAAATGATACAAATAAACCTATTTACAAAACAGAAAGACTCGCAGATACAGAAAACAAACTTATGGTTACCAAGGGAAAATAGGAGGAGGATGGATAAACTGGGAAATTAGGATTGACATACACACACTGCTGCTGCTGCTAAGTCGCTTCAGTCGTGTCCAACTCTGTACAACCCCATAGACAGCAGCCCACCAGGCACTGTCATCCCTGGGATTCTCCAGGCAAGAGCACTGGAGTGAGTTGCCATTTCCTTCTCCAATGCATGAAAGTGAAAAGTGAAAGTGAAGTCGCTCAGTCATGTCTGACTCTTAGTGACCCCATGGGCTGCAGCCTACCAGGCTCCTCCGTCCATGGGATTTTCCAGGCAAGAGTACTGGAGTGGGGTGCCATTGCCTCCTCCGATACACACACTACTATATATAAAATAGGTAATTAACAAGAACCTACTGCATACCACAGGGAACTCTACTCAATACTCAATAGTCTATAATGATTTATATGTGAAAAGAATCTGAAAAACTGTAGGTATATGTATATGTACAAGTGACTTACTTTGCGGTACACATGAAAGCAACATAACATTGTAAGTCCACTTAGTCTAATAGAAATTAATTTTAAAACTAGATCATGTATTTCAATGATCACATATTTAAAAGCTTTATGCCCAGTACTGTGCTAGGTGCTGAGGATCCAAAGTCAGGGGAGATGTGATCTCCTGCAAAGAATCTGCAATTTGGGAAAAATCCAAGCACATAAATCAACAGTTATGATATAAAGAGATCCATTCTTAAAAGGCCATACTGAGAATTATTATGCGGTCCCAGAAGAGCATCCACTTAAGGAGATGATGGGGGGCCCTGAAAACTTGCCAGTATTTTTGTTCGATTTTAAGAATAGAAGCTAACTTAAAATCGAACAAAAATATTGGCAAGTTTTCAGGGCCTCCCCCCTTTCCCTTGTAGCTCAGTTGGTAAAGAGTCTGCCTGCAATGCAAGAAGCCTGTGTTCCATCCCTGGGTCAGGAAGATCCCCTGGAGAAAGAAATGGCAACCCACTTCAGTATTTTTGCCTGGAGAATCCCATGGACAGAGGAGCCTGCCAGGTTACAGTCTATGGGGTCACAAAAGTCAGACAGGACTGAGCTAAGCACACACACACAGAAGCTATTGGTTAAACGGAACCTTGATTTCTCCCAGGAGAAGTCCTGAGTTGGTTCAAAATCAGATGCTATTTGAAAAATATACACTACCATATGTAAAACAGATAGCTAGTAGGAAGTTTCTGTATAACACAAGGAGCTCAACGTATTGCTCCGTGACAACCTAGAGGGGTTGTGACATCCCTAGAGTGGGATGGAGGGGTATGGGAGGGAGGTTCAAGAAACAGGGGATATATGTATACTTCCGGCTGATTCATGTTGTTGTTACATGGTAGAAACCAACATAATATTGTAAAGCAATTAGCCTCCAATTAAAAATAAATTTTAAAAGATTAGATGCTTGGTGTTTTCCTATACAGACTGCCATCCTCAACTTCTAGGTAGATGGAAGTACCACTTTCTAGTCTAGTGGGATTGGTGAATACTCAGGACCTCTTAAAAGGCTTTTTTCCTGTTGGGATTTGGCAAAGCCTCATTACATAAGGGAGAGAAAAAAAAAAAAAAAAACTTCTGAGGAATGATCCATGGGTACCAACTTTCATGAGGGTAAAATAAAGTTATCAAAGATTAGTGGCACATTACTGATGTGCCACAGGAACTAATTTGCTAGTGTGTGGAGAAGGACAATACTGTGCTTAGTCTGTGAACTGCTAAAACAAGACATCACAGATGGAAATGGATTTCTCCCAGCTCTGATGGTGAGAAGCACCAGTCAGAGTGCCAGCCTGATCAGGTCCTGGTAAGAGCTGACTCGCTGTGCCCTCACATGGTAGAGGGGAAAGGGGTCTTTGTGAGGTCTCTTTATAAAAGCTCTAATCCCACTCCTGCAGGCTCTGCCTTCATAACCTAAGCACCTCCTAAAGATTCCACTTCCTAAAATCATCACAACAGGCAATAGGTTACAATACTGGAATTTAGGGTGGGGGGTACCAAACATTCAGGCCACAGAATGTGGGATGGGATGACAGCTGGCAATTTCCTTGTACTGAGTATACACCCCTTTGCCTGTCACCTACAGGTCTTCATCCACTGCCTTGGGTAGGTTCCAATCTCCTCCAGCTGAGTACCTTATCAGATTTTTCTCCCAACTACCCACCTAAGCAGCACCTACCAAATCTACCTGGGATTTGGCAATCTTTCTCTAAAAGTTCATGCATAATGCTAAATGGATGCATGAATGGATAAGTGGTCTGCATGTATGAATTACTATTTATGGGATAATACCTGCTCTATGTCCTTCTGTTAGAATAGCCTTAATTATTTCTAGGATAATGAATAATTTATGAGATGCAAAGAGGATGTTAATGGAGGACATGTACATACACTTTTATTAAAACCCCTGTTTTATGTACGTTTCTTCCCTGATGAGTGTCTATTACTTCTTTAAGACCCAATTTGATAATCTCGATGAAGTCCTCCTGACTCCCAAGCGACTTGATTCTTCCCTCCTCTATGATAAAACCATATTCTGTATACCATTACAGTTGCAGTTCTCACACACTTATTTTTCACAAGCCCCACTGGATGGAGGCAGGAAGGACTGCAGCTTGTGTACACACCGATAGGTTTACCCATGTCACACAGTCCTACAGGGCCGTGGCATTGGTCTGGCTTTGCTGAGGGAGGCTTCCTCCAGATTAGAATGTAAGCCTGATACCTGACATAATTAGAAGCAGGTTTTCATCCCAAATTGTGACCATCCTATCTTTTCAATCAGAGTACACTGAAATTAATTTTACTTGTCTTTTTACTCATGACCATTACTTAGAACTGTTGCTACAGACGCATTTCTAAAGTCTATCAGTGTGGCATGCTTTCTTGCCTGTGTTACAATCATTTTTACACTATTTCTCTTTTGCTTTGCCGTAAGTCTGATCTTTCTGTTCTTATTGTTAGTATAGCTAACGATAGTTAGTATGTTCTTAGGACAGTGCCCATCCTCAGGTTTCTTCAATGTGCTGCTGCTTTTCTACTTCAGCTTATGAATCCAGAAAAAGTCACTGGGGGTGCACCTAAATAAATATAGACTTTGGAGTGAGAGTTAAGGGGACTTTCTGACAGGCAAATGACATGACATTAACTTGCATCTTTGCTGTTCTAAAACTTGTAAAGGAAAAAAAATAATTATTCTTCAGTCTCAAGTCTCCAAGTCTATTCTGGATGAGTGAAGTCCTTCCAACAAGTGAAACCCACAAAGAAACATTGGGGACCTAAATGCTGTAGTCAACAAATGCATAAATACTAGACAAATAAACACTAAAAACTAGCCCCCCAAATTCCCACCAATATAACTGTTTAGAAAAAATGTTAACCCTTGGAAATTTTAGTAATAGATATAATCCTTTTACAGCCTTACATCTTTGGCCTGAATTTATTCATTTAATTTGCACATAAAAAGGTAACATTTCAGTGCTGTGTGTGCATATATGTATACACACATACTCTCAAGTGGCAGGTACACGTCTGTAATCAGGCAAAACTTCTGCTTTATTGAGACGGGAATTAAAGGGAAAGAACAGATGTGGGAAATACTGAGGGTGAGTACAGAGCATGTATGCCTAGAAATTTAGCAGTATCCTTGCTCGAGGAAATAGTATCATTTTTCTTCAATTCATTAAACATTATTGGAAATCATTTCTTTACATCAGAGGAGACATTTGTTTCATGATCTGTTGAACAACCTCTATGAGACATTTCAGCTTATTAAATTTTCTTAATTCCAATGAAATTAATTCAACGTTCAAGCAGCAAAATGCTCAGATGCTTTCCCATAGATGTTTCCTGATACAAAACAGTATCTTTTTATTGTCTGCAAACACATTCTAGCTTTCACCACTGCATAGTACACATAAAAATAAAGACACAGCATGATAAGAATTATTTACTGTTTGCAGAGTACTTTACAAACATTAATTAATATTTTTTGTGCCTGATTTTGCATATACTAAATTTTTAAATAGGAACTAATCTATGTTGAGATTTTCTCTAGAACTAAAATTAAATTCTGCTCTGCCAATGGCAGACATTGCTGTTTCTCATTAGTATAATAAAGAATTAATCTACGTGTGGTAGTTTAACTGTAAATAATTCATAATGTAAGCAGATATCAGTCTCCAGGACTTGATGTTTCATCGCTACAGTTTTATAATTTCCCCTTGTAATAAAGCAGAATTTCTTTGAAAATCAGATGTGTATTTGTCAACATTTATATTAGCAAAAAAAAAGTCATCCAAATTTTACTATAACACCTGAAAAAATTATTTTAAAAATCAGCAGACATCTCAATAATCATCAATGAATAAAGGTGCCTTGAAGCTCGCTACTATTTATTAAGAGAGAGAAGTCTTGTTTATGTTGTGATTATTATTTGCATATAATTTCAGTAAATGTTACTGAAAACTTTATGGGTGGTTTTTTTTTTTTTTTTTTTTGCCATTATGGGTTTTTTCTTTATGCTTTGGTGGCATATTGACATCATATAATAGAATTTGTAAGCCATTTGCTTTGTTCCTATATTCCATGAGGCAGTTTGTTTTTAATCCAGAGCCTTGCTCTTCAAAGTGTACTCCATGAGCCAGAAGGATTAGCATAACCTGAACGCTTCTTAGAGACACAAAACCTCAGGCCCACTGGATCACAATCTGTTCTTTAACAAGATCCCCTGGTGACTTGAAAGCACACTGAAGAACCACTACCCTAAAGCAATAACTGTGTGTGCATATTATTGGAATTTGTAATGTGAACACAGTACTGAACCTGGGAACTGTTGCAACTGAATTTTTATATTGAAAGAAAAGAATTGTACCAAAATTATTGTGTTCACTTAAAAAAGTTATGTTGATGCTGGCAAACTTACATCCCTTAAATGTTTTTTTGCAATAAATAATATACAAGAGAATAAAACAATGCTAAGCCTAGTGCAGCATCAAAATCTATATGTCACTTATATAATAGTATTTGGCAGGATCTTCAACAATCAACTGCACCAGGTACTCAGACTGTGGTAAAGGACAGTTCAGTTGCTCAGTCGTGTCCAACTCTTTGTAACCTCATGGACTGCAGTATGCCAGGCTTCCCTGTCCATCACCAACTCCTGGAGCTTATTCAAACTCATGTCCATAGAGTCGGTGATGCCTTCCAACCATCTCATCCTCTGTCATCCCCTTCTCCTCCAGAAAAGCAAAAATGTCTAAGATACAGGTACCAACCTCAAGGAGATCATGTTCTGATTCAGATATGGACCAATAAGCAATTGTGCAATAAAAAATAATCACAGCCAGCTGGAGTGTATATAGTGAGATACACTATTCTGAAATATTGATCATTTCTCCAACATTTCCATCCAGCTGATATCAGGGTGTATTCAGACTATTATATCAAGATGGTAAACAAACAACACAAAGAAGGTCGTTGTTCTTATCATTGTTATTAGCTGTTTGATCTTCCAACTTGACTGCAGAGAGGGAAAATGAGAGGTGGGGAAAAAAAGAAGATCATAGTGGAATACCTCTCACGTAACTGACCAAACAGAGAAGAGGGAGATCAAGGGTGGCTTCAAAAGTCTTTCCTCTCCAGGTGGCAAGGAGTAAGGAGATAGGTTTGTAACCTCAGGGAGACTGAGATAAGAGGTCTGGATGGGAGACAGCAAGGAAAGGAGGTGAGGGGTGGGGGAGGCAGCATCAGAATCTGAGAACACCTCTCCTTTCAACCCCTAGCAGCTGACGTGAACCTGAAACCAGCAGAACAGCCAAGAAGCTGGTCCTCCAGTGACTGTTGGCTGTGAACACCTGCCTCAGTAGCTGCCTATAACTCGTCCTCAGTTTGGCTCGGCAAAATGCTGACATTTTCCTTTTTAATGACCCCAAATCACTGTACCACTACCAAAACAAACAAATGACTTTAAGGAAAAAAAATAAAAGGATGGATCTCTTTAACATGCAGGGCAGCGGACCATCAAAGTGGGTATGGAAAAGCCACATAATCCTAGTGGGACTTCCTAGCTTCCTAATGGGACTGAACAATGTGTGTGCTTACTGTGTGCCAGACAGTGGGTATGTACTGCATCTTATACTTACTGCCACCCTAGAGTGTAGGCATTAGTAACAGTAGCCTTGTTCAGGGAAAAATGACATCATTAAATGATGCCACTTGCTTACTCAAGAATACACAGAATTCAAATGTAGGTAAATGGCAGACCTAGACCTGATTCCACAAAAGTGCTTTTAACCTCTATGGTATAGAAGCAAATCATAAGAGGGAGGAACACATTTTTATTAGGAAGTGATTATACAGAAGGTTTATTTTATTCTGACTTTGGAAGAGAGTAAAAATATGCTGGAAAAGGTGACATCTGTGCCCCGTCTTTAAAATGAGGACAGGGCTACTAAGACGGGGACAGGAGACTCTGACAAAAGGGACAGCAGGAAACAAGCTCCAAGGAAGGTCACAGCCTGGCACCTAGGGCAGGGAAGGGGAGGACCCAGTATTCAATGTTGCTGGAGGTAAGAGTCACTGGGGGGAGAGGTAGGGTCAAAGGACTAAGGCTGAAGACATGGTGGTGGGAGTCCGTTTTACAGCATGTGAAATAATGTGAGCTATAAACATTTTAAAATAGATATATGAACTAAAGACTTTAGCCCTGGAAAATAAAACAGATAAAATGCTGTTCCAAAGAAAGCAACATAACTTAGGAGTCATAATAATTAGAATTTGTATCAGAGATGGAAACACTGAAATATGGCTCCATACAGCACATTTTATGTATCACTTATATAATCATGTTGTATCACTTATTACTGAGTAGTTTCATTATCTGCCACTCCCATCTGACCCCTTTCCCTAAAGTAAATTTTTCCATGGCTAGCTTAATAATTGGCATATTATAGGATATGTTGGCTGGACATTCAGTAAAAATACTAACTCTTGAACATATTTGAGCAGATCATTTTTCAGAAAAGGAAACAAATGATCATAAATATATGAAAATATGCTTAACCTCATTCATATTAAGAGAAATAGAAATACAAACTAAAAGTGAAGTGGAATACCCCTTTGTCCTAACAGATGGTATAAGTCAGAAAGACCTGCCAATTTGACAAAATCTGTCAATATTTTAAATTCATCTATCCTCCAAGCCAGTAATTCTACTTCTAAAAAGTGATTTTGCAGTTATACTCAAATGTGTGTTCAAAAATCTTCACTCTGCCATTGAACGATGATATTCTCTTTGCTCTATGTTCAATCCCTGGCTTTCTGGATCCTTCTGCTTCTTTTTTAAGTCTCTCATCTTGTTGTGACAAAACCTCCCATCTACTCCTAAGATAGCCAGAATAATCATTTTGATTCCTTATATGTTTCAAATGTCTTTATACCACTTTCACAAGTATATCAGTGTAGCTGGGCATGGAATTTTAAGCTGGGAATAACTGTCCTGTCTTTTAGCTCCCAGGGTTAAAACTGAGAAGCTTAAAGCTTTGTATATCTGTTTTTCTCTTCTAAAAAGCTTCAAAATCTCTTCTCTTTCATTCCTTCAGTGCTGGAGGAACTTCACAATGATGTGCTGCACTGCTTTTATTTCCTATGTCAGTTTCAATGGGTCCTTTCCTCTTGGGTTGTTTTTTTTTTTTTTTTTAGATTTTTTTGGACGTCGATCATTTTTTAAAATCTTTATTGAATTTGTTACAATATTGCTTCTGTTTTATGTTTTGGTTTTTTGGCCACAAGACATGTGGGGTCTTAGCTCCCCAACCAGGGGTCAAACCCACACCTCCAGCCCTGGAAGGCAAAGTCTTAATCTCCAGACCACCAGGGAAATTTCATCTTTCTTCTTATTGCAAATAACACCACTATGTTCTAAGTTATATTTATTAGCTCATTTAGTTCTCACAATAACTCTATAAATAACACTATAAAAGTATTTACTATTAACTCATTGTACATATAAGGAAACTGAGAAGGAGAAACAGTAGATACTAATAATTATAATGATTAGCCTAAAGTCTAGAAAATAGCAGAGCCAGCCTCTTAATCATTTTTCCTCATTGGGGAGAAACTTCTATGAGCAGCTTTATAAATTTTCAGTGATTATTTTTTCTGCTATAAAGTTGTATTAATTTCAAAAATTTCTCTCTAGCTTTATAATTTTATCTTTTATGCAGTGATTTGTTCTTTTTTCATATGCGCAATATATTTTTTAGAACGTTCAGGTTTTGGAGTGTCTGCCTCCTCTACACATTGTTTCTCTGAATCTAATATTTTTTTTATTTTTGTTTTCATCTCTTTCACATTAAAATTTCCTTCAAAGGCTTAGTGATAGTGAGGGAAACACTAAAGGGCAAAGTGGCAGCTCTGGGGACAAGGACACCGTTGTTGACTGATGGGTATCACTCCAGGGCATGGTTCCCAATCCTGGCTGCTGGTTGCTTTAAGTACTGATACTTCAACCCCAAAATATCAATCCAGATATTTTGAGTCAACTAATTTGAGGCAAGACACAGGCATGGGAATGTTTTAAATCTCCCCTAACAGATTCTAAAATACAAATTTGAAAATCACTGATCTTGGAGGGGTTCTTGACATTATCTTGGGCTAGTCATTTTATGCATGGGAGGGATTTTACAAACCCCTTAGAGTGGGGAATCAGGTGAGGTTGACAAAATAAACTGCACATCCAAGCAATGAAGATGGGAAAGCAGTGAGATAGTGGCTAATCATTATGTGAGTAAACTTGTTAAATCTCTACTTTTAATAACAAATCCCACCTCCACCCTAGAGTGTGTCAGATGTCTCAAGTGCAAAAACCTTCTAATGTCACAACTATAGAGAATTAAATTCCATGTTTATCATACAGCAATCCCACTCCTAGGCATATATCCAGACAAAACTGTAATTCAGTCTCCCTGGAATTTTCTACATCAGAAGAAATTTTGTTTCCAGGCTTGCCCCATGCACTACAACACAGTAGATTTCTGTGATGACTGAATCAGTATGTATCACTTGCTTTTCAGGTTCTAAAGGACTGATACTTTTCATCAGCTGATCTCTCTTTGCCCGTCTGTTGTCTTGTATATTTGTGCCCTTTCTTTACTCTCTAATTTTGAAAGGTTTTAGATGAAATCTAATTTCTTAATCATAAATCTCCCTCTTACTGGTTCTAAATTCAGCTGGGGATGACTGATAAAGAACATGAACCTAGGGACTCCCCTGGTGGTCCAGTGGCTAAGACTCTGTGCTCCTAATGCAGAGGGCCTGGGTTCAATCCCTTGTCAGGAAACTAAACCCCATATGCTACAACTAAGACCCACTGCAGTCAAATAAATAATTTTTTTTAAAAGAACATGAACCTATAAGTCACAAAATAATATCAAAACATGGAAGATGATAGCAAGTCATTTTAAGAAATCCTGCTGATATTTCACCTGTGTTTAAGCTGCAGGAAAAGATTTTACAGCTGTAGTTCCAATAATATCAACACATGTGTTTACTATGCCCGGGGCTGGTCATTCTTCAGTCTGAAAATGAGAAGACTATTTCATGAATCATTGATTGAAGATATTCTCTTCGATGTTTACCCCAGATGAAACTGTGGATTCCTCAGTTTTGTTTGGAGTGTGTAGTATAGAATATGATACCAAGTGGAAAGCCATTTTGTTGTTGTTTTGACAATAAATTTTGTCTGAGGAGTGGGGAGGGAAGGGAATACTTGTTCTCAGTAACTTATTTAAGATCTAGAGATGTGTGAATAATGAGACTGCAAGTTTGATTAACTCAGTTATTGGAGGTTTGCTATGTGCCAATTCCTATGCTATGCACTTTTCATATATCCTATCGTAAATTGCTTGCTTGACAATACTAGTTGGTAGGAGATAGCTGCAAGTTCAAGGTAGGAAAACCAAGCCTCTGGAAGGATAAGTGGCCTGAGCTCACAAAGTTAAACTGGTTTTGTAATATACTGATTTTTCTGATCCCCAGGCTTACACCTGTAACACAATACCACCTCAACTGATGAGTCAGAAATGAAACCCAATGTGCTATAGTTGTCATCCCCTCACACACACAGAATCACCCAGCACATAAAGAATGTCCCCACAGCTGGGCAATCAGCTTGAGGAAAGGATTGGCATCCATCATTTGCAGGCCCACTTGTTATCAGTGTATCTTTAATGACCCTCACATACTGATCAGATCTACTTAAATAAAATAGCCCTGTGGAAACAAACTATGCCTAACCCAAATTCCTTCTACTACAATTTAAGCCCACATATTCTCTTTATCCTCAGGAGAAAGGGGAACTATCTCATAATCTTCATTCTTTTAATAAGAGTGCCACCCTTTTGAAACATTGTAATTTATAGTGTCTCTTACACAGTAGCAAAAAAAAAAAAATCTTACTGTACTCAGCACTGGCCAGACTTACTACTTAAGTATTCATTTTTTATTGGATTTATACAGTTATCTTTCCCCTGAAGAGCTCCAGGTTCTACGAGAGAACTTTTAAGCAGCAAACATTATTTCAACATAATGAGCCTGACTCTATCTCCTACAGAAAGCAGAATATCATAAGCTTAGCCAGAAAAGGATTGCTGACCCGTAACAAGCCAAGCCCAATTTATAAAGGCAAAATGCCCAAAGAAGGGCATTGCCAGTGAGAACAAGCATAGGAGCAGAGCTAGAGGGGAAAGTATGTACTGAAAGGCAGAGAAAGCACCAGCGTTCTGTAAAAGAGAAGCACCAGTCCTCCTTCCCCAGGAAGCTCATGTGTTGCCATGAACACAGGAAAGAGTGTGGATGAGGTCCCGTGGTGGGAAGAAACAGGAATGGATGGAGGCGTGAAGACTATAGAAACAGTGGTGTTGGGAGAGCAGCCATTCAGTGGGGTGCTCAGTTCCTCAAAGAGTCATGTGAAGCTACGACCCCGTGGACTGTAGCCCACAAGGCTCCTCTGTCCATGGAATTTTTCAGGCAAGAGCACTGGAGCAGACCTTTAGTAAAGAGGACAAACAGAAGAGAAGCAAGAGTGGAAGGTGAGTGACGTCATACCTTTCACGGGGTACCAGGGAGCAGGGGACTGTAAGACACCCTGACCTTGACATTAATCCTGCCATTATCTGTGGCTTAAATACAGTCATCAATGGCCAAGATGATAAACTACCGTTTATTTCTACACACCAGCTTTGTTCCAGACACTGGTATTATAAACAAATTAACTGGATCATATGGTTAAAACTACAGTCTCCTAAATTAAGAAAAATTCCCACCTGTGGAGAATTTCATTATTTGTGTTGGGGTGGGGGTACATGGGGGTGGGGGCGGGGGCGTCTAGCTAGGAGCCTGGACAACCCAGATGCAAATTCTCCAGAGTGCTGGAGTCTGCCGGGATTCATATGCCCTGAGTAGACCAAAGACCTTATCAGACTTGAGGTCTTAAGCCCTGTGTGACTGATCCTGGGTCACCCTGGCATAATGACTCCACCACGGTGGTCCCTGAAGCAGCTGGTTTAAGGGCAGGCCATGCAGTCAGATTGCCCATATCAACTGACTCTTTGAGAGAGAAAAATTGCATTGGTTGAGCCGATTTTACTTCCTAACTAGAAAATCTTGTTTAATAACCTCAAGGAGGGGACATCCCTGGTGGTCCAGGGGCTAAGACTCCACACTCTCAATGTAGGGGGCCCAGGTTCAGCCCCTGGTCAGGGCACTGGATCCCATGGGCCACAACTAAGCGTTCACATGCTGCAACTAAGACCGAGAACAGTCAAATAAATAAAAATGAGCATTTTTTTTAAACCTCAGGGAAAATACTGTCCAAGTTGGAAGGAATATCTTACAAAGCTACTTGGAGTAGGGTGATAGTGTGAGATTCTCCCCCAAGGGAATACTTGAGAAGAAAAGTTAGTCATGAAATAGCCTTCTGGAAAGAGTGCATCTTATCTTAGCAGGACAAAGCTACAGAAAAAGCAGAGAATTTATTTTTCCATACTTATACCAATGGCACCATATGAGGGTTAAAAATTTAAGCTGTAGACTCATAAAGACTTCATTCTGCTTCCAGGCGTTGCTATGTAATGGCTGGATAAGTTACTCAGACTCTTCCCTAGTTTTATTACTAGGAAATGGGACTAGTAATTATATCTGCGTTGTGAAGTTTTTGTTATGATGTAATAGGGAAGAATCTTTTGTATTCTATTACAAGTTAATCACTAGAAGGATGTTGCCTGTAAGATTAAATTATACATAAATTAAACATCTCTAGGAACCCTGGCTGCCAGATAATGGGCATTAAGCTAAAAAACCTTTGTTTAACTCCCAGGAAACATCCTGACCAGGCCCACCTGTGAAGGACTACAGGAAGGAAGAAAGTAACATATCTCCTCCAGAGGATGACTGAAACCAGGAATTGTTTAACTTTACTCCCTTCCTCTTTACTATAAAACAATTTTAATTTATACTAAATTTAATTCTAACTCAAACATGGTAATTCTTTGGGGCACAAGTCCACCATCTTCTAGGTCTGCTAGCTTTCTGAATAGAGTCACTATTCTTTGCCCCAGTAGCTCATTTCCCATTTCATTGGCCTGTTTTGCAGTGAGAAGTACGAGCCTGGACTCAGATAATCAATGAAATAATTCATATACAATGGCCTATATAATGGGTGATTGTCTATGAGCACCCAATGAACATCAGCTTTTATCAGCATCATTATTATTGTACTATTAGAGCTTCAGACTTTTAGCTCTCAGGCAATAAAGTGAAGAAATAACCATACTTATTCCTTATTGTCCCTCGTGCCTAAACATCCTTCTATTTCATAAGTGCTTTATTTTTTCTTCTCAGTGTTCATACTTTATTTTCTTTTTCGTGATAACTACAGTTTATTTAATCCCAAAGGAAATCAGCCCAGGATATTCATTGGAAGAACTGATGCTGAAGCTGAAGCTCCAATACTTTGACCACCTGATGGGAAGAACCGACTCACTGGAAAGGACCCTGATGCTGGGAAAGATTGAGGGCAGGAGGAGAAGGGGGTAACAGAGGGTGAGATGGTTGGATAGCATCACTGACTCAATGGACATGAGTTGGAGCAAACTCCAGGAGATGGTGAAGGACAGGGAAGCTTGGCGTGCTACAGTCCATGTGGTTGCTAAGAGTTAGACACCACTGAGTGACTAAAAGAGCTGGACACCACTGAGTGACTAAACTGAACTGAACTTGACTCCCTCATGAGAATATGAGCACCAGGTGGACAGGTCTGTATTATTCACTCCGTATCACCAGCACGGCCAGGAACACTGCAGACACCAGTATAAGTCTGCCTAATGAGAGAAGCAGGCCTGGCTCACAGTGCCTACTACATAAACCTGAATTTGATAGGTATGAATATAAACAAATGCATGAGTCCAAAGAGTAGCTGGAAACAACTCCATTTTATGTGTCCGTGACTGTTCTGAACAGGCCACTTCTTATCCAGCAGGCTCCACAGTGAGTGGCAGCTGCTTTATTACTGATTGAGGACTGGTTAATGAATTATGACTGCTTAGCATAACTGAGAGGTGAGTAAATTTGAAGAGGGCCAGGTTGATCAGCAGAGTGATTTAAATGTTAGAAAATAGGATTTAGGATGAGAGGCTAAGGGAATTGGGGGTTATTTAGCCTGGAGAAGAATATGGGAGGAGGTTACGCAGCAGGCGAAGGCCAGCTGTTCTCCATTTTTAGAGACTAATCCACGTAATGAAATGCAGGAGGTGATGTGTTAAAGTAAACTCACCAAGGGACTGAGGATTTTTTAAACATACATTTATGTTATGACTTTGGGGAACTCTCGAATTTTAAATTATAGAAGAGGATTTCAGTTGAAAAAAGTCACAATTAAAATAGCCATAATGAGGTATTTGGGAATACGTATGTGGGTTTATATTAAGTAAAAACACAAAATAAACAAACAAACCTGAATACCTTAATTGTATATGTGAGTGCTAAGTCACTTCAGTCAAGTCTGACTCTTTGAGGCCCTATGGACTGTAGCCCGCCAGGCTCCTCTGTCCATGGGGATTCTCCAGGCAAGAATACTGGAGCGGGGTTGCCCTGCCCTCCTCCAGGGGATCTTTCCCACCCAAGGATTGAACCTGAGTCTCTTGTATGTCGCACTGGCAGGCAGATTCTTTACCACTAGAGCCACCTGAAAAACCCAAATGTATATATAGTCCTCACTTAATACATCTGTGGTACATTCATTATTTCCAAGATAATTTAAATACAGTAATATTTTGATTTAGTTCTGATTCATCACAGAGTTTCTCCCCAGCAAATAAACTAATCTAGAACTTTATGGGTAAAAGAAATAGATAAAATAACATTTCACATCAACTTGATTCACTACTGAAAGTACTAGAATTTGATGATTTAGAATAATCATCCTAATTTTCATCTCACTTTATATAATTTATAGAACACGTCAATTGTATCATATTGTGAATGCTTGAAAACAAACTACAACTTCAACATGTATCATTTTATGAATCTCTTCAGTTCAGTTCAGTTGCTCAGTCATGTCCCACTCTTTGCAACCCCACGAATCACAGCACACCAGGCCTCCCTGTCCATCACCATCTCCCGGAGTTCACTCAAACTAATGTCCGTAGAGTCAGTGATGCCATCCAGCCATCTCATCCTCTGTCGTCCCCTTCTCCTCCTGCCCCCAATCCCTCCCAGCATCAGGGTCTTTTCCAATGAGTCAACTCTTCACATGAGGTGGCCAAAGTATTGGAGTTTCACCTTTAGCATCAGTCCTTCCAATGAACACCCAGGACTGATCTCCTTTAGGATGGACTGGTTGGATCTCCTTGCAGTCCAAGGGACTCTCAAGAGTCCTCTCCAACACCACAGTTCAAAAGCATCAATTCTTCGGCACTCAGCTTTCTTCACAGTCCAACTCTCACATCCACACATTACCACTGGAAAAACCATAGCCTTGACTAGACGGACCTTTTTTGGCAAAGTAGTATCTCTGCCTTTCAATATGCTATCTAGGTTGGTCATAACTTTCCTTCCAAGGAGTAAGTGTCTTTTAATTTCATGGCTGCAATCATCATCTGCAGTGATTTTGGAGCCCCCCATCCAAAAAAAAAGTCTGACACTGTTTCCAGTTTCCCCATCTATCTGCCACAACTTAATCCTCAAATGCATAATTCTGAAACTACATGTTTAACTAATGTTTTAGAGTGGAGCAGACCTATGGTCGAAATATATGTTCTAAGTTTACTCAAAGGATGGAATGTTTGCCTTAGTAATTTTCTTCATAATAATTTCTTTTCACGAGATGATTTAGAGCTTGTGTGTAGAATGAAATCACGTTTTATTAGGCATTTTTTGAAAATAATTGCTCTCATAAACTGAGTGTGTACTGAATGTAAGCACTGTGTGAATTACTTCTATATCTCACAACACTCCTTAAAGGAAGCACAAACCTGCAGTTACTTTCCAGATAGAGAAATGTATCTTAGATGAAAGCACTTGTGGTGGCAATCAGTGGCATTCTGTCCAAAGATGCAGGACTCTAGAATAGATATACCTACTACTTTCAAACGTTTATGAAAAATAATTGGCTACCCATAAGAGTAACAGTAAACAAGGGATGTATAAACAGTATATTCTATTAATCTGGGATTCAGGCTTCCCTGGTAGCTCAGATGGTAAAGAATCCATCCACAATGCAGGAGACTGGAGTTCAATCTCAGCCTCAGGAAGATCCCCCAGAGAAGTAAATGGCAACCCACTCCAATATACTTGCCTGGAGGATTCCATGCACAGAGGAGCCTGGTGGGCTATAGTCCATGGTGTCTCAAAGAGTTGTACATAACTGAGTGACTAACACTAACCTGGGATTCAAATTTTAAGTAAAATCTTTACAGAGCTGATAGAGCCTAGTGGTTAAGAGAATGAGTTTTGAAATTAGCTGTTGTTGTTTAGTCTCTCAGTCATGTCTGACACTCTGCAACCCTATGGACTGTAGCCCGCCAGGGTCCTCTGTCCATGGGATTTCCCAGGAAAGAATACTGAAGTGAGTTGCCATTTCCCTCTCCAGGGGATCCTGGTGACCCAGGGCTCAAACCCAGGTCTCCTGCATTGCAGCCAGATTCTTTACCATGGAGCTACCTGGGAAGCTGGCATGGGTTCACATACTGGCTCCCAATATTTGCCATCTTTAAACTAGCTTCAACTTTCTGTAAGATGGATTTGATGAGAGTGATACCTACATCTTAAAGCTTTTTGAGGATGAAGTGAAATCCTGAATGCACGCCAGATACACAGCAGATGCACAATGATGGTTACTGGGGATGCTAAATGACACGTTTAATGCAGACACAGAAAGCCCATATTCATCTTATATGGCAAAAGAATGAAATTCTGAGCATCAGACTAGCACATATGCCTTTGATATATTGTTTTACTATTTCCTTTTTTGACATTCTCATACCTTCATTCCAGCATTGTTGTTGGAAAGAACAATGTTTGCAGAATCCTGTATCTTTGAAAGTGCTTTAATTTGGTATGTTAACTGTCTTCTGGGCGGCTGCTGTTTAACAGTACATTTGCAAGAAAGCCTCTCTCTTAAATTAAGTTGTTTACATTTCAAATGCAGTATGGAAAAATGCAAGTATATTGTTGTTATGCCACAGCCTTAGGAGTCATGCCTTCCAGTTCTTGGAAAGGATGTTGTTTTTCAGCTTCATTGCTGCCTAAATGGTCTTAACAGATACATGAGCACCATCTTTTGGCAAACATGAATCATGAGCTTAATTTTTTTCCTAACAGCTCTTTCAATTCCTGTCTTGTAGGTGGTCATTCTAAAATGGACTCAAATGTAGATGACACTGAAATAGTGTCAGTTTTTCTTTAAAGTGACTTTCGCTTTGAAAGAATGAATCAAGCAACTTCTTTAACTTCTCCTATGATAGCTCTAAAGATAAATAACAGTGATACAGTTTAATAGTAAATTTTGTGGATCCAGAAATCTCATTACCATTCTGCTCACAAAACACATCCATCCAGGAATGGAAGATTCACAGAAGAGCACGAACTCCCAGTGTTAGTGCTATGTCATGCATGCCCAGATCTTATTCCAGAATTCCATGAGATTCTGCCAGTATCCCCAGAAGATGCTCCACCAACCCCTGATGT